>NC_142566.1:26116250-26460625 GCF_041283825.1 Pyrus communis | reverse complement strand
CTCCCATATTTGTTTGAAATTGTTATGGATTATCCATTTGATGAGTTGTGGAGAATAAAAATGGCAGAGAAAGAGTAGGTTGCAGAGAATGTGTATGTATAGGAGATGCATTTCGGAGACCATAGTTCAGGCCACAAACACAGCGGCACCACCTCCTTCCGCCGCTGCTGGTTTTGTGGTGGGTTTTATTGTTATTGTCTCTATTTTTTTTATATCATACTTTTGTTTCTTCTCAATTTCCAAACTCTATAGTATAATCATGAACATTTTTACTTGTATTATTTACTTTCAGAGTTCGTTTCTCTCGGGTTCACTTCCGATTTCCATTTGCTTCTGTTTTGTGTTATGAGCTTGAAATCTGCATGCTATGTTATTTGTTCTTCACCTTCAGTCCTCCATTTGCTTGATCGAATACAAGTGAGAAAACGGGGCTGTAATTGATTTTCGATGATCGTACCGATCGTTAAGCAAATGCAAGACTCTGTTGCTGATTGTTTGTGTCGTTCAGATTCTGGGAATTGGAACTGGATTGACGAGGAGGAATCCATGTTCATTGCAGCATCGGTGTTTGACAATGACACAATCACGTCGAAGCGGGATCCCGTTATGCAGGATGAGACACAGCCGGCCGATTGGCAATCAGCTGGCCAAGTCCGATCCTGATCCTGTAAAACGGGATTCTGCTTCGTATTTATTTAATAGTCCAGGTGGTAGGTCATGTCCGGCTGGAGGGCCCTTAATTTTCGATCGAGACTGGAGGTCCCAATCGGCAATGTGAAATCATGAATTGCCGGACGGTGCCCCGAAATTCTCGTTGATTTGGTGCTGCATTCAATTTCTCATCTGATTATTTTTGTTAGATTAAATATTTGGTTGGGATTGCTGTCATCATCTTTCACGTGGACTTCCCGAATATCATATCAAATTCGGATTTTGAAATTTCGAATTCGAAACCTCCCTTATTCCTTCACTCTCACTTCCTCAATTCTTCCTCCATTGGAATTTGAAACATTTCATGCTTTTGATCATGAAAAAAAGGCTTTGAAATGGGCCATTTTTTAGGGTCGAGATTCTCTCCTGATCTCTTCTATTTGGATCCTCCAAATCCATCAATTGTATGCGTTCTTTGAAGGGTGCTGGCTCCGACTGCCGACCCACCATGCCAAATTGTCGTCTTTTGGCCTCCGTGGTCCAAAACTGGAACCGGAAAAAAGCAACCAAAAAAAAAAAAAAAAAAAAGTTGATTGATTCCTGACCCTTCGATATTCGATTGAATAGACACGATTAAAAGATCATGAAGATCCATATCAAAGGAATCCGGAGAATAACCATCCGGATCCTTTTCTGTCTTTTTACTACTGAATTCCTTCATCATCACGAATTGGTGTTTGTCGGTGTTGACTGTTGTCACAAATGCTTTACTCTTTTTCTCTTTCAAAATCTTGAGCAAATCCTCTTTCTCCTTTCCTGTTGTAACTTGTAACTTCACCTTTCTGAGCTCCTTTCTGTTTTTCTGTCCCTCACTTTTTTTACCTGAATCCTGGACCGGATCTCTGTCTCTCGGGGACGGGGGTGGTTGGTCGGGTCTCGGTCCCGACCTGCTCGGTTATCGTCGATCAAAGATTCAATAGAGAAACATTTTGGTGCAGACTCTTCGTGGCACGATGAGCGGCAGGCACTGCCAATAACGTTTGTCACGTTTGGGTGGACAATGCCTACCACACACATTCCGTCACGTGGTAAGGAAGTTCTACCCAAGTTTTTCTCGACTCAATCTTGGGAGAAAAACTTGTGTGGGGCTTTGCTTGTCACTGGATTTTGCTGAGTGACACTACAATCCAATTAAAATTTGCCACATGACAAGTCTTAAATATTATCTTTTATCATTATTTTATATTTAAAATTCTCATAATTATTTTTCCTACTAATTAATATACATCATGAGATTAATTTGATGTATATTTTTCTTCTCCCCCTCCCTCTTTTTCTTCCCAAATTTTCCCTTTTGGTACTTTTATGTTTTGCCGTAGAAGTCTAAAATTTCTTCTCTCTCTCTCCCACTTCTACCATCATGTTAAAGATGGATAATCAACCAAAATAGTTGTACTTCAACCAAAATAAAGTGAAGGATAACCAATAAATTGTGAAAAAATCAACTCGATTGTATGGAGTGAGTATGCAAGATTGTATTTAGAGTTTGCTACAAAATATTCTAATCCTTTATTGGAAAAACATAAACACGCAAATTACATCTCAGAGATATATAAAACAGGACAAGCTGTTGGGCAATGAAATTGTGCTTATAATTGAAAAAAAAAAATTAATAAACAGCTTTTGTAAAAAAAAAAAAACGAAAAAAAAACGAAAAAAAAAAGTATAGGTTTGGAGAAGATGACTTTGTTTTTGCCCCATATTCTTATGAAGAAAGGAAATAAAGAGGGGGAAGAAGACTGCACACGGCAGAGAAAACTGGGGAAGAAAAATAAGCGAGAATGAGAAGAGGAAAAAAAAAAATGAAAAAAAAGGAACAAACAAATTTTGTTAAACATCAAGCCTATGTTAGAATATATATATATATCACAGTTTTATTTCATTATAGATGGAGAAGATGGTTTAATTTTTTTCACATTATTCTTATGAAGGAAGGAAATGCACAGAGTGGGGAAGAAGCCGGCACTGGCAGAGAGAAAATTTGAGAAGAAAAAGGGAAGACACAGGAGATAAGAGGAAAATTGAAATCTTAAATTAATCTTATATCAATTAATAGGAAATATAATTATGAAAGTTTTAAATATTAAAGAAAAATAATAAAATATAATATTTAAGACTTGCGACATTGTGAGTTTTGATTGGATCGTAGCGTCACTCAACAAAATTCAGTGGCAAGTAAAACCCCACATAAATTTTTCTCCCATCTTGAACGAAGAGATTATTAGGCAAGGCTGCCGCAGCGCCGCATAGGGCCTATATTCTCTCTCTCTCTCTCTCTCTCTGATGGTTGGATGGAACAATGGGAGCACTTGATGGAGATGACCAAACGGCCAACTTCTCATGTGCTGTAAATTGTTCCACAGCGGCCTGTCTTTCATTGCTTCCCTCTAAACTTTAAGTCCATGCAGTACCAAATCGAGCCAAACTAATAGGAACCGGATCCCTCCTGAGTATAGGATGGGATTCTCATGACCAATAATTATAACTTGAAATTTGATTAAACGGCTACAATAATTATAATTTTTGGAGAACCTCCTGTTTGTAACCGTTAGATCAAATTTCAAGGACCTAGATGGACTTGTCAGGAGGATCCCACCCTATACTCAGGAGGGGATCCGGTTCCAAACTAATAATTCGTTTCTAGACCCTGCCAAGTACAACTCGCCCCCTAATATTTGGCAATTGGCTTTCATTTGTGTATGTGCAGAAGAACATACTGCCCTTGCATTTTGAAAGAGAACTAATTTTCACACATCCATTTTATCATTTTATTCACTACTGTTTAATACTAGTCGTTAATTCGATTTGATTTATTCAATTAGATGACCATAAATAAAGAGAAGTATCTGAGAAGCGAAAATAAGTTTGTGAAAATCACTTTCCCTTTGAAAATGACATTCCAAAACTCATACCATATTTTTTGAGATTTACTTCTGAAATTGCTAAAAGTGTATTTTAACAATAAAAAACACTTTATTAAATTTGGCATAGTCAAGTGCTTCTTTAAGAAGTACTATCAAGGAATCCCGACCACTCATTTTAAATTTTGTTACCCCATTAACCCATTTTATTTGTTCACTCCACACAAATTAAGGGTTTGAATCCCGCTCTCTTCAACAGCTCAAATACTAAAATATTGAAGATCCAGACATAAAAATCCGAAGAACATCTCAATTCATTCCACATGTAGTTTTCTAGTCCTCTGTGGAAAACAAGGTGCAAAGATATCCAATCAAGGGATGGTGATGTAACGTTCAGTGGAAGTGGGGCCTCGTTCGATAAACCCCCCCACATGGGATGTTAGCACTTTTTTCACTGTCATTTTTATCAAGAAAAAATTTGGAAAATTGATTAATTTAATAAGTTAGTTGACTTGTTTTCTTACCAGAAATAGGACATAACTGCCATTTAATATTGGGCCTCTTTCGACAGCCTGTGATTAGGTCATACGTATAAATGGCATCCGTAATTTACATTTTCACTTCAAAATAGTCATCGTGTACTTCTTCATTTTTTTAGTAATATTGACTAAATGCTATTGAATTAGTGTTATTTGTCTTTATCAGTGATTAAAATATCAACGTAGGTAGAAATATCGATATGCAAACTTAAAAAAAGATCGATATGCATATTTATGGAAATATTGGTGAATATATCAATATCGGTTGCATTTGATGGAAATGATGAAAATTGGGTCAAGAATGTGGAAATTTTAAATGAAACTTTTGAGAATGTCAACCACTGTTTTAGACGAAATACAAGAGTTTCTTCGATATTTAACCAACAAGTCAGATATATTGATAAAATCTGTTGATTTTACCCGAAATTAAGAGTTTCTAACTTCATTCCCGTTCTATATCTTTCTCTGATTTTTTTAAATTTTACGGAAAGATCGACCATATCAAAGAAATTTTAATAGTAATTATATCTAGGAATCTTTAACAAAAAACTCATAGTACTGTTCATTTTAACAAAAAATCACATTTTTACACTAAAAAGTCAAATATGATACTATTCACTTTGCCCTTTATTTTGTCCTTATCGTTAAAACTCAAAATTTTCAAATCATTTTCAATAGTTTTCCTTTATATCTAAGGCTCATGTGGCGGTGTTCTGCTCCTTTTTAGTTTGATGATACAAAAGCAACATTCACATATGCATGCAAACAAAAGGGATTAACAAAGAAAAAGTAAAAAGGAAACATAACATGGGTGCCATTATCATATGAACATTACATCATATAATAATTTTAATATATACGGCTTTTTTATTTCTTCCTAATAAAAAATTTGATTGCTTTTAAAAAGCGTATTTGGGAAACGATATATTTGTAAATGGCCGGCAAATTGCAGGCAATTGATGGTGTGCATCGTCTACTTAATTTAGTGGATATTTTGATTAGCTTGGAACCACTTCCACAAAACATGTCTTACATTATAAAAGTCAACCACTACCGGATGGTTCAGTAGTTGGGACAAATTCCTGACACTGATAAATGTCTTTATGAGTTTTTCCAGCCTTAAAAAAAAAGTAGATTGTTGTAGCGAAATCATCAACTAGTCTCTTTATTTAAGGAAAAAAAAAAAAAAAAAATTGACAGTCATTTTTTATTAAAATTAATTTTAAGAAGCTGGCTTATTAATTTAGCTTCGTTCAAATAGAACTGGCTCAATAATTGAATATTGCAGGTTATAAATATCATTTACTTTCGTTGTGTCGTCTTAACTTCGAAATCTCACTCCCTGCTAAGTAATAAAAATTAGCACATGACGCTTTATCGCAATGGAGGAAAGTATTCATGCATGTCCATTCTGGTGGGGTTTCTATATCTAGCAATTCTTCTTCGGAAGCTTTAACGAAATACTCTCGGTATTGTTTACTTTAACGAAAAACCATATTTTTACTCTAAAAAGTCAATCCTGGTACTATTCACTTACAGTACATTTTTTTCATTTTCGTTAAAACTCGAAGTTTTCCAAATCTTTTTCATTAGTCTTCCTTTCTCCTTCCCCTTAACAACTATGGACTAAAATTAATTTAAAAAAATGAAGTTGGCTTTTGCCATCAGTTACGAAAACGGGCCCAAGGTATTCAATGGGCTGGGAACTTATCATAAAACCAAGAGCAATGGATGTGGGCCAAAAACCATTGTGATGGAAAAGCTTTGGGCTTCATTGCACTAGCCTACAAATTGTTTGGAATTTTTTCTTTTGGGCTTCACCAAACTTTTTTAACCAAAATAATCAAAACTTTTATTTAGAGAAAATGGTTACAAGAACGTGTGTGTTGAAGGCGATTTCAAATTAGTAATTGATCCAATTAAAGGCTCCTGCTCAACTCCTTAGAGATTGAAAACATCATACAAAAACATTGAGCGGTCGACGACTTTCTTTGACTCTATCTCTTGAAATCATGTGCTTACGGACGCAAACTTCTGACCGAATGCATATCACTGGTTTTAGTTTTAGTAATTTTCAAATTTGAGATAAAAAAAAAAAAATTAATTTAATTGTATTGAAATTGGTTGTAATCGTGGACACTGTCTTATCATTTTATTTTCTGAAGAAAAATGAATAAAAGCCATCTTGTGAATGGTGTTTCAAGTTAGGAGCACGTGCATACAGGGATCCATACATAAAAGAAGAACGTTGCAGTCAGAAACTGCATGAGATATCCCTTCTTCAATTGGAAAAGGATCCTCACCGGATTCCTTTCCTAGGGATTTCGTGATCTCATCCGTTCATCGTATATTGTGCGATCAGTTTTTGTTATATACTATTCATATTTAATTTTAAATTTTAAATTTTGAAATAATTTCTGACCGCACGATATACGATAAACGAATGAAATCACGGGATCCTTTCCCTCTTTAATTTGTCTCTTCCCCATTTCTTTTTTCTTCTTTTTCTTTTATCCTTTTAATTAATTTTATATATATATATATTTTATTATTTGTTCTCTTTATATTTTATATTATGGAGCTCCGCCGAATAGAAAAGTGAATTTTATAATATTCATCTGTCATGGGAAAAAAAAAAAAAAATTGTAATTCATCTCTATATTATATTAGATATTATCGACCGTCTGATCCGCAAATTTTGACTTGTCCATATTAGTTTAGTAGATGTTTAATTTGACGATGACAAGATTATTAGGAAAAAAAGATTAATTGGTGATTATCAAACCCTTGCAATGCGATTGATTTAATTCAATTGGATAAAAGTATTCATTCTTGCACTTGACGTCTTGTGTTTGTATCTAAATTAAGTGACGTCAAATGACCTCAAAATATATTATTGAGTTGAAATTATATATATATATATATATATTGATTTTATTTGTATTCTTTTCATATAGGTTTTATATATGTGCAAGCTGTGTGATTAATTAGTGGTACAAAAAAATATGAACAAGGAATAAATTGTCCGGATAGATAAGATTTTCTCTTCAACTCATTGGGTTTTAGTTCGAACCTTCAATCGCTCGTTAGTGTAACTTAGAATAATTGTGATTTGTGACTAATATAATCAACAATATTCTTTTGAGTAAATTGTAGCAATAGTCCATTAACTTTAACTCAATTGGAGTAATGGTCCCTCAACTAAAAATCTATTACCATTGGTCCCTCAACTCATCAAAACATGCAGCTATGGTCCCTCAACTTTAACTCAATTGTAGCAATGGTCCTTCTAACATAACTCGTTTTGACAAAATTCTGACGAAGTTGACGAAAAGAACCATAGCTACATGTTCGTGAGTTAAGAGACCCTAATTGTAGCAATAATCATTCCAACATAACTCATTTTGACAAAATTTTGACGAAGTTGATGAAAAGGGATATAGCTACACATTTTGATGGGTTGAGGGACCAATGATAATGGATTTTGAGTGGAAGGACAATTGCTACAATTTACCCATATTTTCTTTTTGGTTAGAGTACAACAACAACAACCAAGCATTCCACTGCTTATTTTGCCTAGCCTCTATCTTATAGTCGCATTCTCTAATCGAAGCATTTGTAGGTCTTTTGTTCACATGTTCAAATTACCTTAACTAATTTTCCCTCATCTTATCTTCAATAACGGTCTACCCCTATTGTACCTTAGATATCCTTATTTTAAACCTAGCATTTTTCGTGTGACCACACGCCGAACAAAACATTTAGTTAGACCATTATAAGAAAACTAAAATAAATTAAAATGTTGTGAGTTTGTTGTTATTCCAGAGAGAGGATTTATGAGGATGGATTTCTACGCAACATACGTATAGACGAAAATAACATATGGTTTCATTTAAAATGTAAAGCTGATATCATAGCATCGTGGCCTCCATGATCATTACTTAAAAAAAAACATGTTTATATTACGCATGTATCAAATACTAATTTTGGCGTGAGGTTGTTGGGTTATTTTGTCCATCATTAGTTTCCCCAAAGCTTATCACGCCTAATAATAATATTCGAGGACATGAATCATGAGAGCTGGTTTTCTCTTTTAGTTGTAATCATGTTTTATCAATACAATTTCATGTCTTCCTAAAAAAAAATGAATCCATATGTACTTGCATCAAATTCCAATTTATATTAGATTTCCCAATTCACGAGGAAGCCCACTATCGTATATCTACAAGGAGAGTCATTACGTTTGTTTACATGTACCAACGAGCAAAAAGAAAAGTGATTACTACATTTCAAGAAATTAGAGTAAGAGAATACTGAAAAGCAAAGTGTGCTTTAAGATACTTGAACTTTTCGATTGTTGTTGCTCCGTGGACGAAACACATAGTGGAAGTACGTTAGTTCTTGGTTTGTTTCTTTGTCTTAACCTTGCTTATTTTGTTGGGTTGTTTTGTTTGTTTTCCGCATTAACCGGCTTCACATAAGCAACAAATAATCATGCAGAGTGCATTTACAAATCACTATCACCAATCATTATAATTTTTTGTCGTTTAATTTAGATTTGACAATTTACTCTCCCTTTAATTTTGGGATTAATGCATAATAATTTGATTATTAGGTAAAAACCGTAAAATAATAGTAAAATAAACCTTGAAAGAAACGACGAGAAGCGGAGACAGTAAGCTTACGGCGGGAAAAAGGAAGAAAAAGCAAACGTCCCAAAGCAAAGCAAAAACCTCCTCAAAGCAATCTCTCTCTCCTCTCTCTCTCTCTCTCCCCTAAAACAAAATATAACAGAGCTGCCTCTCTCTCTGTGTTTTGTCGTAAAAAATCTGAGACATAGAGAGAGAGAGTGTCAGGCTCTCAGAGGTTTAGAGAGAGAAAGACTCTCGAAGCTCCCAACTCACTGCTTGATTCCTCCATTTGTGCATTGCCCATTTGCCACTTCATCTCTCAGGTACTCTCTTTCATTCAATAATCTTTAATTTCTACAGTTTTTTTATCGACATTTATTTATTTTCAGTTTTTTCCTTTGAATTTTAGATGGTAAAGATTGGATCTTTCTGTGTGTTGGAGTTGATATTTATCTGGGTTCTGTTCATTTCTGCTCAAAATCCAAAATTTTGATTCTTTCATCACATTTTTTTCTTTGTTCATATAATTGCAATAGAACTGAGAACCCCTTCCAAGTTTTAAAACTGTTCCGGTGATCAGAAGGCTCAAATGCTGGATTTTGTGTTTGGTTGCTGAGAAACCGAAGGAAAACAAAATTGAAGCATATACGTATAATCATATAAATATTTACATTAGACATATTTTCACTGATCTTTTTGTCTTGTTTGTCATTTTTCTCAACGATCCAGCAAAAGAGTAAAGTAATTTTTTTCTTAATAATTATATATATATTTTTTGAAAGCGAGCATTGACGCAACATATATGTTATTTCTTTATGATATAAAAATTACGGATTCGAATTGTGAAAAAAAATTTACTGTAAAACTTCCCCCAATCCTCATAAAGTAGGAAGCTCTGTTGAGTTGGCGTCCTCCTTTAATTATATTTTTTTCCTGGCCCTTTTTTCTACTTTACCTTCTTGGATTGTCTTCCTATTGTGCTCTTTGGAGACAGGCTAAAGCAAAAAATATGCAGATTTATATCAGATTAGTCATGAAGAGTCAAATTACGAGTTGACCCATCTAGTACCAAAACATAACTCTCCATAAGTAGCTATTTCTTTAGCATAAATTTACCCAAAAAATGTACAGAATTTGAGGGTATAATCGTCCTAAGGGCAAAATTGCAGAATTCGGTGGAAGATATTCAGGCACGGAGCACGCTTGCAGTTGAAGAAATGCTCTCCTAATTAATAATATAAAACAATAAAAATTAAATAAAAAACAAAAATCTGAAAGCTTGGAGCTGTGGACTACCACGTCATCCTCCCCAGGAAGTGGAATTTTTCTGTCAAATGTGTGCACTTGAGTGGGTCCCACCATTGTGCTCTAGAACTCTCAAGTAGATCCATTTGGCATACTGTTTATTCTACTGCATTTGATTCTAGTCAAGCTCCATAAGTTGGGAGAGCACATGATACGATATTTCAATACGATTGTCACATTATCACGCAAAATTATTAATTTACTCGTTTTATAACATATATTTTAAATCGTTGATAGGTTAATTATGTTTGTTACTGTTCATTTATATTATAACACGTATATTATTAACAATATGTGACAGTGTGACTGTCGTAATTAGAATGGTTCAACAATATGCTTAACTCTCTATCATCAACAATGGTAGTGATGTTGTCGTACAATGCACGTTTCTGTCGTTATAACCCACCCAACCGAAAAGCATCCGAGTTATTGTGGTGATCTTTTTCTTTGAGATCTTGAGAATGTTTTATTTCCATGTGCAAACCAAGTTAACCACCACCTCAAGGATAATGCTCAATCCCACTTTTGTTTCAAGAAGTGTCATCCACACACGCTTTTTTACCTTTCGACACACTTCTTATCAATTTATGTACTTTAATCTTTTTTTTTTTTTTTTTTTTTTAATTAGACAGCCGAATATTGAGAGGGTTGTTAAAGATAAAAAACAGTGTGTCGATAACACTCCCTTTTATTTTTTGTTTTTTGTTTTTTTTTTTTTTTCCTTAACAAAGTCGACATCCATTGCATGAAATTTGACTCCTTTGACTGTTTTATTTACCTACTTTGCGCCCAAAGTTCCTTCTTTTGGGCAGAAAATTTTGACCGACAAAAGTATGGCAGGATAGTCATTCGTCATTTTGGTTCACCTTTCAGCTAAATATAGATGGGTTTTGCCCAAAATTAAAAAATTTGCATACCCTTCGCATATTTTTGGGAATAAGAATACATTTTGGTGCACATCTTGTCATATATAGAAGATGGGTTTGGTTTGTCACTTTTTGTGAAAAAGAATGCATTTTTTTGGGTTGCGGCAATAGAAGAAACTTACATAGAATAGATTCACCGCCAATGTAAGTTGGTTTGCTCGGACATATTCTATCACCAACCCAACCCATGTTGTTAAATACCCAATCAGATTTGAGCCCATCATTTTAATTTGTTATTTTTGACTATTTGGTAACTGTACGTATAGATCTCCTATGAAATGCATGTGATTCTGTCCCACCTATGCAGGGGAAGAGAGAGAAAGTCTGACAGTTAGAGAGAGAAGCCCCACTGGTTTTTTTTTTCTGCATTGGTCTGAATCTGTTTGATGAAGAAAAAAGCTTGAAGAAGTGTTGAATGGAGTAGAAATGGAGGAGGGTGGATCAGCAGGAAACTATCGGAGGAGTGGACTCAAAGTCAAGGTTGATTCATGGTTCAGCCAATTTCGCAATGGCTCGAATCCATGGATGGCCAGATACGTCTACGGATTCATGTTTTTGATAGCAAATCTTATGGCATGGGGTGTCCGGGATTACGGAAGCAATGTGTTGACGGAGATGGAGAGTAAGATTTGCTTTCTCTCCTCTACTCTACTTGCTTATGAACACATTGTTATAGATTCGATAAACGCGATTAGCATCTTAAACGAGTGTGTTAATCAACACATTATTAGTGCAGAATGTTTAAAACCTTTGGCTGTGAGTGCAGGATTAAAAGGATGTCATGGTGTGAAGGATTGTTTGGGTGCAGAAGGAGTCCTACGTGTAAGCTTGGGTTGCTTTGTATCCTTTTTTCTGTTTTGTTGTTCGTGGCTTGGCCTGAACTAGACTATTTCGATTGATGAGACGAGATTTATCGTGTAGTACACAAAATTCTGTGAAGATTTTAAAAAAAATAGCAACACTGTTCACTATTGTTTATGCATCTGAATTCGAGGAAGTGAATGCTTTTCCAAATTTCTTGTAAAAACATTGATTCTTCTGCATCACTCTTGGATTTTCATATGATTTTTCTAGTTCTCTACGTGTTGATCAAAGTAAAGTAAAACCTTAATATATACTTCATCAGTTGTTTTATATCACAATGTTTCTTTCCACTGCTGGCACATCGAAGTTGAACGAACCCAGAGATTCGTGGCAATCCGGATGGTGGTCTGCCAAGATTGTCATGTGGATTTCCTTCATCATCATTCCCTTTCTGCTTCCTGCTACAATCATTCAGCTATATGGTTAGTGTACTGGCATTCCATCAAACCAAAACTGTTTTCTTTTTCTTTCTTTTTTTCCGCTTTTAAATTGCACTTTCTTTTCGTCCATCTGATACAAATCTTTTTGCAGGAGAGATTGCGCATTTTGGTGCCGGGTATGATTCGATGCTGTTACATTTATTCGCTATGTACTTTTTTTCCCCTTTCGAAATGTGTTTCTTGGGTATTCTTTTAACAAGTTTTGGGATTGTTTTATCAGGGTTTTTCTCTTGATTCAGCTAATAAGCATAATCAGTTTCATTACGTGGCTGAACGATAGTTGTCAATCTACCAAATCAGAAAGATGGTAAGATTTTGTTCAAGCTAAATCGGGTCGCCATTTTTTGCAGACTTTGGAAACAAATTCGATGTAGCTACTAGCCATAGCGTTACTCGGGCTGATTTAACTTTAGGTTTGCACTGCAGCCGGATTCATGTGATGTTACTTGCAACTGCTGCATATGTTGTATGCTTAGTGGGGATCATATTGATGTACATATGGTATGCACCAGAACCAACTTGCCTCCTTAACATCTTCTTCATAACCTGGACATTAGTACTCCTACAACTCATGACCAGCGTCTCTCTCCACCCAAAAGTAAGCTCCGCTAATCACCCTGCATTCGGGGACTTCAGCCTTGTTTTAATGTGATTTTACTTGTTAAATTCCACCCGGAACAGGTGAATGCCGGCATCTTGACTCCGGGTCTCATGGGGCTTTATATAGTATTCATCTGCTGGTTTGCTATTAGAAGGTACGGTTTTAAGTCTCTTCTGTGTGAACCACCTTCCGTTAGTGCAATTTGAGATTTTGCAGATGTTATCTGGCATTGCTGCATAATCTTTCAAAATCAATCATCCAGTTGATTACTAGCTTCGAATGAAAATCTAAACGTGTGACTCTGGTATATTTACGAATTCCGTTGATCCATAATTGTTGCTTTCGAGTGCAGTGAGCCAGCGGGGACAAGCTGCAACAAGAAGGCTGATGATTCAACCAAAACAGATTGGCTCACCATCATAGTAATACTCTGCTCTTAATATTACACACAGATATCTCTTTTCTCTACACGAAATCATGACAATGACTTATTTGTTGACAGAGCTTTGTTATAGCCGTGCTTGCAATGGTTATCGCAACATTCTCAACCGGCATAGATTCCAAATGCTTTCAGGTTTGCTCTACCGTCTGAATAACTTTTAATCAATCATCTATATTTCCTTTAGAATGCGCCTGACATCATCTGCAGTTCAGGAAGGACGAGACTGAATCCGAGGATGATGTTCCATACGGTTATGGATTCTTCCATTTTGTTTTCGCCACGGGAGCAATGTACTTTGGAATGCTGCTGATTGGTTGGAATACTCATCAATCCATGAGAAGGTATTTTTCACCACCTTCTTTGTGAATGAAAACTGAACTCCGTTCTTTCTTGCTTGCTCAACAAGTCACTTCATTCTGCAGGTTTACGATTGATGTGGGATGGGCCAGCACTTGGGTGAGGATTGTGAACGAGTGGATCGCGGTCTGCGTGTATTGTGAGTATATAACGCTAAACAAAATTGAATGCGCTCTAACGAAAATCTCGTTATGACTGAAAGGAAAATTTTGTGTTTTGCAGTATGGATGCTAGTTGCTCCAATCATATTGGAGAGCAGACAAATGGCGCAATCCGCTTAAGTCTATGTTTACATCTTGCCACATTCATCCGTTGTAGATATGGGAGTGTCCAAGCCTCGCCCTCGAGGATCGAAACTCTTTGCATTATCGAGAAGAGCCTCCTCAGGCCTGCCATGGGCAGCAGCGCTGCTGGCACTTAACACTGGTGAACTGACTGCAACTTCCTGTTCGTAATGTGTGAAGATTAAGGAGGGAAAGAAAAATACACGCAAGTTAAGCATTTTAAGTCTTCCTATCCAGTACCATAGAGTGTTGTGAATTCATAACACTTTCTTCTTCGTATGTAATCATTGTAGTGTGAGCAAATGTGGTTTAGAAGAATCTTAGCATGTCATTATTTGTTACACTATTGAAATAGCAAATATGTTGTGGGTCCTTGGAAGTGTTTCTATTATCTTTTTGAGGTCTGTGATTGGTGTTTTAAATATTTGGCATATGTTCGAGTGATATTATACTTACAGGCTAGACAGATGTACATTGGGATCAATGTGGTCCCAGGATCACTCAGAGTTCGAGAAATATACATGTGAAGGTTTTTTGAGGACTCTCCAAATGTTTAGTATGGGTCTCCTTTGTGTCTACTAGGTGTTTGATCTAATATCTGCCAGGCATTATCTCGACAAGTTGCGTCGACAACACTCTACAAATTCTCTTGATATCACTCATCGGCTTTTTTCGACATATGTTGATATCTGTTGACATGTGTGCAACATAGTTTGTTTGACAACAGAATGTCTTAGTGAATAAACTGAAACAATTTTTGTGCGCTTCGTGCTCTGTTTTTATCTAAAAAACTTGTACTTTAACATTGGGATCCTACAAAGTTCAAATCTAAATCCGCCATTGCTTACAAAGAGGAGATTCAAACTTGAGTACAAAAAGATACATGATGTCCTAAACCAATATGGCTACGCCTAATTTCTATGAAGATCGTATACGCATCGGAGATCGACGAGAAGAAGGGCTCTGTACACATCAAAGCAGGCTAGGGCTACAGCTGCTCTTCACGAATTGACCCCAAGAGGTCGTTTGTGTCATTCAAAAGTATCAGCAAATTGCCAATTGGTCCGTATGCAGTTGAGGTCTTAATTAGCTATTCTGACTTCAGACTTACGTTGTATGAGTGCACTACTAAAGTAATATCATGTGCCAATGATACATGTGTAAACTCCTCTAAATGTATATTCGTATGGCATATCATAATAGTGCACTCATGCTACATAAATTGTTCTACAGTTCTTCTCTACGAGTCCGCAAAACGATGCTTTTAATTACCAATTAATTAACGGAAAAACCAAATAATATTTGTCCACCTAAATTGGAAGCTTTGTAACTTGGAAGCCAAGAAGCCAAAAGAAAAGCCTGAAGCTGCAACATTACTGGAAATTAAGAACCAAAGGCAAAACCGTAAAATCACGTATCGGAAAATAATCTCCACTCGGTCGATCGATGATCGTATTAACATACAAAATTGCGAGGGCACCATCACTAGCAGAAACTGTAGTAGAAGCTTATGAACACATCAGTCAGAGTGGAAGGGAAGTGGAGAAAATTTACAAGATATTCTATTGAGCAATCCATCATTTCCGAGTCTTGAAAACGAGTTTTTTAATCATAACAGGAAAAACTCTACGATCTTACAAACAATTTCATCTTCAGTTTTGGGGAATCCAATAGAATACTAGCTATTTTTTGATTGTGCAAACGAGTTCATCGACTGCAAAGGTAGTAGAAAAGGTAATTCAAACCTTATGCTAACATGTCAGGGCAAGTCAAGATTAATGAAAAAGTAGTGGAAACCATATATTGACTGGCATCTTGAGGTTATCAATGATTTTCTAACCTTAAAAGTAAATTCCTGGAATATGTGGTGGAAGCAGGGCTAGTATTTTTGCGAATTCAAGTAGTATTTGTCAAATATTTGGATGAATGTCTTATATGGCTTGTTGTAACGTTGAAATGTTTCTAGATGCAATATATCTCCAAAATTCAAAACAACTAATTGAAAAAGTTCATAGGAATCTGAAGTAAGTAGGAAATATGTACTTGTCTTCATTATCGAATCGGGAAAGCTAAAAACAAAAGAGTTGTTTGATGAACTGACTATGATATGGCTTAGATATGTAATGATAAGCGTGATGATGATGATGCATCACCACCTTGATTGTGCCTCACCATAGAACCTAGCTGGAAATGGGTCAAAAACATAACCAGCTTTGTCCAAATTACGCACATTTTCCTTCATAGGTTTGTCCCATACTAGATTAACCCCTATTCTATTCAATGTAAAAGAAGCAAAAGTAGGGGTATAAGATCCCACTAAATTTATATCAACTTCAACTCTATCCCCGCCTTGCAAACTGAGCTTATCGTTCGATAATTGTCCCTGCCAAATATGATGGGATTCAGGTTTGTGGAATATTCCATTCCGATGTTCTTTGACTATGCTGGTCCGCAACTCGGTACGTTTGGTATTATTTATAACAGTAATGACAACTGCAGGAGGATGAACTGATATATTGCATGAGTACGAGCATAATAGAGTCAGCCCTTCGAAATTACGACCATCGTTCAGGGGAATGTCAAAACTGACTTTACTGCCATCATTGACAAAGTCAAACCAATCGGGAACATAATTCCCAGGGAGGAAAATGCCACCAAATCCGCAAGAAGTCCATCCCTATATATACAATGCAAGTGTCATATATATACATGTGCGTTTGTGTGTGCATGTGCATGATAGGAAGGCAATGAGAGAGAGATATACCTGCAAGATGTTCCTCTTAAAATCAACTGTGAGATTAGTGCACCCTTGCATATCAATCCTTGCCATGGAATTTAATGACTTATCCAAGCCTGGAACCTCAGTGAGTTTGAGTGAATCACTTATATTCAGTTTTCTCATATTTGACATTTCTGAAAACTCCGGCATTGTTTCCAATGCAGGGCAATCAACGGCATACAGAGATCTCAAACTTGTTGGTAATCCCAAGATTGTATGAAGATTTTTGCATGCAGTTAACCATAATATTTCAAGCTTTGAAAGACCACTGAGGCTGGGTAGGGTATGAAAATCATTCTCACGAAGATACAAGTATTGTAAGGAACTTAGACTCCAGAGATCCTTCCGGATTTCATCAAGGAAACTGCACCATGTGAGATCCACATCCCTTAAAGAGTTCAAGCCGTGTAACAAATCGGGCAAACGAATTTTTTTCACATTTGTTAGGGATAAACGAGTGAGATTCTTCAATCTTACTATGGCAGATGGTATGTGTCTTATGGATGTACTATCTACTTCAAGTATTCTCAATGATATCATCTCCCCTAAATCCTCATGCAGTTCTCAGAATTTATCACATAAATTAAGATGAAGAATCTCAACAGATTTCGACTTATAGAAATCCTTCGGAAGAGAAATAAGGCTGCAACAGTTTCTAAGGTTTACCAAAGAGAGTCTTTTAAGATGGCCAATGGAGGGGTGAATCTCAGACAAACTCTCACAACCTTCCAGTATTAACTCTTCAAGATTTGGGAGCTCTGAAAAGTCAGGCGATTTAATTAGGGAACAATGGGAGTAACTGAGATTAATGATTTTCAACTTCTGAAGCGACTGTGGCACAAAATCAAAGAAAAATTGAAATTAATATCGAAAAAGAAGTTCTCATAAAAAGAGAGAAGGAAATCCAAAAACAAATAGAAACAGAACATCATCATGTGTAATTGACTGTACCTTGGAACCCTCCCAAACTTGTACCAGTTTACTCCACTGCATGTCTAGAACAGCTAGTCTTGGTTGATTAAAAAAACCATCTGGTATGGACTTTAAAGGACATCCTTTCCAGCACAACCATATTAACTCTTTGGGAAGATGTTTGTATTCTCCATTGAGCTCTACGTAGCAGAGCTTAAGCAATCTCAGTTTTTTTCATTTTGGCAAATGCTACTGTACTGAAACTAGCCGTATCAGAGCTTTGCAAATCTAGACTTAATCCTTCAAATTTTCTAGTTCCCTGTTTTTTTTTTTTTTTTTTTTTTTTAAAAAAAAAAAAGTTATACTTACAAAAAAATCATACAAACTTCATATTTCATATTTAGAAAGGAAAACTAATGAAAAGGGCTTGAAAACTTTGAGTTTTAATGATAAGGATAAAATAAAGGGTAAAGTAAATAGTACCAAAATAGACCTTTAAGTGTAAAAATGTGGTTTTTTGTCAAAGTGAACAGTACCGTGGGTTTTTCGTTAAAACTCCCTATTTAGAAAGGTAATGCTAGGACATCAAATTTTTTTAACTAAATTTGCAAACCAAATGATGTGTCACAAATAAGAAACAAACCTGTTAATTGACACTTAATTAATTCAATAATCTACAACCATATCATACAAATTTCAATTTTTCACGTTCCCCTTTTGAACATCATATAATTTTCATATTTAGAATCGTTCAATTTCTTAATCTTCATTTGAATATCATCCTTACAAAAACATCATTTGAATCGAGGATTGTTTAATTTAGTCATTCAAATTTATTAAATAAATAGACAATTCATCATTAATATGTAACTTTGTACCTACATCGTTGATTTATTTGATATATTTGACTAAACGATATTCGTTTATGAAATTTGCAAGTGAGGGAATGAAGTATTATTCATTAGGCAAAATCACGAGGGTGAATGTATGCAAGTTCTATTGTTGGCTAATGGAGCTCTCCTTGTGCAACTACAGATACACATGAATGATGTTTAATGTATAATAGACGTACATGGTTTATACATGTATTAATTCAAAATTGTATTAGGAATGTACTTACAGATTTATTTGTCAATATATTGGTGACATCTTGAGGATTCCACAACCTACTCCATTTTTCAGGATGGCCAGGGAATTTTTCAAAAATGATTACTTTGACCATTTCTCGAAGCAAATCATGCACATTCAACTCGTTGCGTTCAACAGTTACAAGGCATCGTTCACGAAAGACACTAATTCCTATTGTTGCAAAAAATCCACATGCATCTAATACTTTTGCAACATAGTCCTTATTCCATCCAATAAAGAAACAAGATATGTCAAGGAATATGGCCTTCTGTGTATCATCTAGCCCTTCAAAGCTTATTCTTAGTGGTTTTATTATTTTTCCATGAGGAGTTCTTTCCAATTTCTCCAATTGACTTTCCCACTCTCCTATGGTTCTTTTAATAAAAAAAGAACCTAAAATTTCAAGTGCTAGCGGCAAACCTCCACAATAAGAAACAACCTCTTTTGAGAGTTCAAGATATCCTTCATTAGGCCAACTATTTTCAAATGCATGCCAACTAAAAAGCTCAAGAGCTTCTTCTTCATTCATTTCCTGAGCCATATATGTCTTGTCCGCTTGCTTTAGTAAATGTTCATCTCGTGTCGTTATGATAATTCTGTTCCCTGGACCAAACCAATCGCAATTTCCAGTTATTGCATCCAGTTGTTCCACTTCGTCTATATTGTCCATGATGACAAGTACCTTTCTACGTCGGAGAAGATGTTTTATCAGACTGATACCTTCATCAACACTGCTTATTTGAGTCTTCTGTTTCAAGATGTCAGAAATAAGTTTTCCTTGCAAATCAACCAAACCATGTTTACTTGTATTTTTGCTAACGTCGGCAAGGAAACTTTTGAATTCTAACTTGGAATGAATTTGGTTATAAATGGCTTTGGCAACTGTTGTTTTACCCAATCCACCCATCCCCCAAATCCCAACCATGACAACATCATTTGATCCACCACTTGAAAGATAAGTGATAATATTCTGAATGCGAGAATTGATTCCAACTTGGTGCTTGGCCACATGTAATTTGTCTGCGCTCGGAAGCCATTCCTTAATAATCTCGTCAATAATTTCTCTAATAAGCTTTGCTTCGCGCCTAAAAATTGAATCGTAAGCATTAGTAGGACTCAATGAAAGCTCAGTAGGAGCTACCAATACATAAACAATTTTCTTTCCTTCATATATATATACTAACTGGCTCGTATGTGATTTTGTGACGAACTTGAATATAAAGAAAGAAAGTCATTCATAAATTAAACTCCAATTACGGTATAGGTTTTAGCTTGTGTAAAATGTTAATTATATGAGAGATTAAATCATTCGCTAATATGTTTCAAATCTTGAAAAGCAGGTGAATAATTACCCATTGTCAGTGATTTGAAGATGGTGGCCAGACAAATTTGCAGCTTCTGTAAGAGCCTCTCTCCACTGCTTCACCCTTTCTTTCTTGACATCGTTTTCTTCACCGATGCCCTCTTCGTGCTTCTGAAATGCTTCGGCTAAATCTCCCTCCTGCCACCTAACATGCGAAGGATCAACGTGATAGAATATTGGCAAAACATGTTGGCCCAGTTTGGATCTGCACTCCATGATCTTCACCAGCTCGTCAAGACACCAACTCGAATCCGCATACCTCTTTGACAAGACAATGATAGAGATCCTCGATCCTTCGATTGCTCGGAACAGTTCCTCTTTTATTTCTTCCCCTCCTTCTAGATCGTCATCCATAAAGGCCCGGTATCCCGTCTTCTAAAGCCGCGTGGAGGTGGCCCGTGAAGCCATTGCGCGTGTCTTTGCCTCCGAAGCTCAAGAACACGTCGTGATTCCAAGGTTTTGACATGGAGGAGAATGAAGAGGAGGCTTTGTGGGCTGTCATGGCGGTATCCACCGTTGTCGCACTGCAGTGGTTCAGATCACGGCTGAAAAAATGGTAGTGGTTGTGTTTGTGATGCCAACGGAGGATTCTGAAATACCTAAACCCAAGTCAACCTTTCTTCAGTCGACAAAAACAAAAGATTATAGTATAACAATGTTCTCGTATGGACATGTGAAACGACATACTACCGGGCTGGCCAGGAAGGTGCAATGGAATAGAGAAAACGAGGAAAGAAACGAAGATGAAATGACATACAAAGAGTATAGGTTGAATATAGCTATTCAATTTCAACTATAAATAATGCATTATTTTAGGTTGAAATTTAAAAGTATTTGAGAATTAACTTAGCAACAACCACATAATAAACAAAAGGATTTTTGTTACAAATGGTTGTTGAAATCGACTCACCCCACCAATGTGTTAAAAAACTCTTTTGTTTATTATGTGGTTGTTGTCATGTTAATTCTCAAATGTTTTCAAATTTCAACCTAAAATAAAGCGTGAGAATAAAAGAAATGACAAAGTCAATGAAATCCTCCTCTTCCCCTCTCTCCTCCCCCGTCCCCTTCCTCGTACCCTCCCTCCTCCTCTCCCTTCACAATCCCTGTCATCATCTTTTTGGAAGCTAAACATGCTCATTTTAATATTCTCTGCATCCACATCATGAGGACCCTTTTGTAAAATCGTTGTTACTGTTTCCACCAACTTCCTTAGACTCAATTAACTCACAACATAATACTGTGATGGCAGAATCATACAACAAAGTAGGCGACGAAAATTAAAAAGGCAAATAAACACAAAAACAAAGTAAAACTCTACAGCATAATCCCCCTTTTAACTATACTCTCTCTCTCTCTCTCTCTCTCTCTCTCTCTCTCTTACAAACAACAAACAAATTGTACATGACGGGGAAGTCGACCTTTTCACTTGTGACCGACCCCCGGTGATGATCCAATAAAACAATCTCGCATTAGGCTGCATCTGATAACTTAAAAACCAGAGGAGATTGAAACCAAAACCTTCCATCCAGCAATTTGACGGGCAGCAGCCGCAAGATGATGCTTACCCTAAATGGAATTAGAGACATCTTGTGTTTTTTTCATCCACCCAAATGGATTTCCTCCAGCTGAGCTGTTGAAGCGTATGGATTTGGGGTAGCAGGCGCTGATAACCCACCTGCTGTTGATCCACATTTAACGAACCAAAAGAAGCCCCACCGGTGCCAAAGCCTCCTGCCCCTTGATACCTACAAGTATGACAAATAGTTAAGGGAAACCGCAATCAACAAATTATCTACGCCCGCATTTGTGAAACCATGAGGACAGCTAGTAAAGTAGAAGAACCGCTGATGGATATTACTTGGTGGCATTTGTGACGCATATTGTGGTGGCTGGGGAGGCATTTGTGATGCATATTGCGGTGCTTGGGGAGGCATTTGTGATGTATATTATGGTGCTTGGTGAGGAACCGCTGATGGATATGGTGATGACTGGAGGGGCATCCATGCTGATGAGGGAGTACCAAGGGTGGACGTGCGCATTAAACCTGATGGGGATAAAGGCTGGGCATTAGAAGACCTTACATAGAATATGTTCACTACTGGTGTAAGTTGGTCTCCTCGGACAGATTCTATCACCAACCCAACCCATGTTGTTAAATACCAAATCAGATTTGAGCCCATCATTTTAATTTGTTAGTTTTGACTATTTGGTAACTGTATGTATAGATCTCCTATGAAATGCATGTGATTCTGTCCCAACCATGCAGGGGAAGAGAGAGAAAGTCGGACAGTTAGAGAGAGAAGCCCCACTGGTTTTCTTTTGCTACATTGGTCTGAATCTGTTTGATGAAGAAAAAAGCTTGAAGAAGTGTTGAATGGAGTAGAAATGGAGGAGGGTGGATCAGCAGGAAACTATCAGAGGAGTGGACTCAAAGTCAAGGTTGATTCATGGTTCAGCCAATTTCACAATGGTTCGAATCCATGGATGGCCAGATATGTCTACGGATTCATGTTTTTGATAGCAAATCTTATGGCATGGGGTGTCCGGGATTACTGAAGCAATGTGTTGACGGAGATGGAGAGTAAGATTTGCTTTCTCTCCTCTACTCTACTTGCTTATGAACACATTGTTATAGATTCAATAAACGCAATTAGCATCTTAAACAAGTGTGTTAATCAACACATTATTAGTGCAGAATGTCTAAAACCTTCGGCTGTGAGTGCAGGATTAAAAGGATGTCATGGTGTGAAGGATTGTTTGGGTGCAGAAGGAGTCCAACGTGTAAGCTTGGGTTGCTTTGTATCCTTTTTTCTTTTTGTTCTTCGTGGCTCGGCCTAAACTGGATTATTTCGATTGATGAGACGAGGTTTATCGTGTAGTATACAAAATTTTGTGAAGATTTAAAAAAAAATGGCAACACTATTCACAATTGTTTATGCATCTGAATTCGAGGAAGTAAATGCTTTTCCAAATTTCTTGTAAAAACATCCATTCTTCTACATCACTCTTGGACTTTCATATGATTTTTCTAGTTCTAAGTAAAACCTTAATATATACTTCATCAGTTGTTTTATATCACAATGTTTCTTTCCACTGCTGGCACATCGAAGTTGAACGAGCCCAGAGATTCGTGGCAATCCGGATGGTGGTCTGCCAAGATTGTCGTGTGGATTTCCTTCATCATCATTCCCTTTCTGATTCCTGCTACAATCATTCAGCTATTTCTTAATACTGCACACAGATATTTCTTTTCTCCTACGCAAAATCGTGACAATGACTTATTTGTTGACAGAGCTTTGTTATAGCCGTGCTTGCAATGGTTATCGCAACATTCTCAACCGGCATAGATTCCAAATGCTTTCAGGTTTGCTCTACCGTCTGAATAACTTTTAATCAATCATCTATATTTCTTTTAGAATGCACCTAACATTATCTGCAGTTCAGGAAGGACGAGACTAAATCCAAGGATGATGTGCCATACGTTTATGGATTCTTCCATTTTGTTTTCGCCATGGGAGCAATGTACTTTGCAATGCTGCTGATTGGTTGGAATACTCATCAATCCATGAGAAGGTATTTTTCACCAACTTGTTTGTGAATTAAAACTGAACTCCATTCTTTCTTGCGTGCACAACAAGTCACTTCATTCTGCAGGTTTACGATTGATGTGGGATGGGCCAACACTTGGGTGAGGATTGTGAACGAGTGGATCGCGGTCTGCGTGTATTGTGAGTATGTAACGCTAAACAAAATTGAATGCGCTCCAACAAAAATCTCGTCATGACTGAAAGGAAAATTTGGGTTTTGCAGTATGGATGCTAGTTGCTCCAATCGTATGGGAGAGCAGATAAACGGCGCAATCCGCTTGAGTTTATGTTTACATCTTGCCACATTCATCCGTTGTACATAGGGAGTGTCCAAGCTTCGCCCTCGAGGATCAAAACTCTTTGCATACTCTGAGAAGAGCCTCCTCATGCCGCCATGGGCAGCAGCGCCACCGGCACTTGACACTGGTGAACTTACTGCAACTTCCAATTCGTAATGTGTGAAGATTAAGGAGGGAAAGAAAAATGTACACAAGTTAAGCATTTTAAGTCCTCCTTTCCAATACCATTGAGTGTTGTGAATTCATAACACTTTTCTTCCCCATATGTAATCATTGTAGTGTGAGCAAATGTGGTTTAGAAGAATCTTAGCATGTCATTATTTGTTACATTATTCAAATAGAAAGTATATATTGGGTCCTTGGAAGTGTTTCTATTATCTTTTTGAGGTCCGTGATTGGTGGTTTTAATATTTGGCATATGTTTGAGCGATATTATATTTACAGGCAGGGGTGGATGTACATTGTGACTAAGGTGGTCCCAGGACCACTTAGAGTCCAAGAAATATACATGTGAAGGTCTTTTAAGAACTCTCCGAGTGTTTAGTACAGGTCTATTTTGTGTCTACCAAGTGTTTGATGTAATGTCTACTAGGCATATCTCGATAGGTTGCTTGACAACACTTGACAAATTCTCTTGATATCATTCATCGGATTTCTTCGACATATGTCGATATCTGTTCACATGTGTTTAACATGGTTTGTCTGACGATAACAAGCTCACCAAGTGTTTAACGAAATACCTCAGTTAATAAAATGAAACTTTTTTTGTGAGCTTTGCGCACCGTTTCTATCTAAAACAACTTATACTTTAATACTGGGACTTCCCAAAGTTCGAATCCTAAATCCACCATTGCTCATAGAGAAAATTCGAACTTGAATACAAAAAGAGACACGGTGGCCTAAACCAATTTGGCTATGCCTAAGTTCATGATTTCTATGAAGATGGTATAAGCATCGGAGATCGACGAGAAGTAGGGCTCTGTACACACGAGAGTAGGCTAGGGCTACAGCTGCTCTTCACGAATTAACCCCAGGAGGTGCAAAACATCGTCAACATAACATTCCATGCCAATGATACATGCGTGAACTCCTCTCTAAATGTACAGTAATACGGAATATCATAATAGTGTACTCGTGCTATATAAAATGTCCTACCGTTCTCTACAAGTCTGCAAAACGACTAAAAATGCTCTTAATTACTAAGTAATTAACAGAAAAACCAAATAATATTTGTCCTCCTAAATTTGACGTTAAGTAACTTGGAAACCAAGAAACCAAAAAACCAAAAGAAAAGCCTGTGCTGCAGCATTACTGGAAATTAAGAACCAAAGGCAAAACCGTAAAATCCCGCATCAGAAAATAACCTCACCACTCGATCGATCGACAATTGTATTAACGTACAAACTGCATTTCACTGTAACATCATTGCTACCGTTCCACCAACTTCCTTAAGACTCAACGAGTTCACAGCATAATAATGTGATTGCAAAATCATACAACAAAGTAGGCGAAGAAAAAAGAAAAAGAAAAATTAAAAAAAAAAAACACCTTCGCTAGCAAACTCTACAACTTAATGGCCCTTTAAACTATGTACTCTCTCTCTCTCTCATTTTCTTACAAACAACAAACAAATTGTACATGACGGGAAGTCGATCTTTTGACTTGTGACCGACCCCCGGTGATGATCCAAGAACACAATCTCGCATCAGGCTGCATCGGATAACATAAAAACCAGAGATAGAAACCAAAACCTTTCCAGCAATTTGACAGGCAGCAGCAGCAAGATGATGACCCTAAATGGGATTAGAGACCATCTTGTGTTTTTTTCATCTACCCAAATGGATTTCCTCCAGCCGAAGAGTATGGATTTGGAGTAGCAGGCGCTGAGAATCTACCTGCCAGCTGCTGATCCACATTTAACGAACCAAAAGAAGCCCCACCGGTGCCAAAGCCGCCTGCCCCTTGATACCTACAAGTATGACAAATAGGTTAGGGAAACCGCAATCAACAAATTATCTCATCAAAATACATAAATTACACTCCAATCTTCACATGCATATTTATACTGTGGGGACTGAATACATGCAGAATTTTTCAGAAATTCAAGAAAGTTTTAGGTTCCAATCGGGATATAACACCCGCATTTGTGAATCCATGAGGACAGCTCGTAAAGTAGAACCATACGGGAGAAAACTTGGAGCAACTACTTATTTTAGATGTTCGGTGTTATCCAATGCTAATTGAATAGTAAATGAAAAATAGAAAAACTCAAGATTATGGTTACCCGGAAGGTGGCACGCTGCTCGGAACTTGTTGTACCATGTAGGCCCCTGAAGTTATCAAACCACAATTCAACGCTCATTTCCAATTAAAAAGACCGACAAACTATTTTTCACTATTTCCTAGAAGGAAAAGAACAAGGGAAAAAGCATCAATATATTACTTGGTGGCAATTGTGATGCATATTGTGGTGGCTGGGGAGGCACTTGTGATGCATACGGCGGTGCTTGGGAAGGCATTTGTGATGCATATTGTGGTGGCTGGGGAGGCACTTGTGATGCATACGGCGGTGCTTGGGAAGGCATTTGTGATGCATATTGTGGTGCTTGGGGAGGCACTTGGGATGCATATTGTGGTGCTTGGGGAGGAACCGCTGATGAATATGGTGATGACTGGAGGGGCATCCATGCTGATGAGGGAGTACCAAGGCTGGACGTGCGCATTAAACCTGAAGGGGATAAAGGCTGGGCATTTGGTAGGGGAGCTTGCAAGGAAGGAAACTGCATTAAGAAAACACATCAACAAGCTTCAAATTATTTGTGCATCAATTGATGAGATATCAGAAACATGTCGAGCTAAAAACAAATACTTCAGCCCTGATTCTAACTAATAATGCCAGTTTTCTGGTGAGTTATTGGTTTTGAGCAAACTATGACCCAAAAAGTAGAGATGCATTGATTAGGATAACTTAAGATGAACTGAAATAACGTACCGCTGAGGCTTGTATTGGAGGTTCACTGTTTACATCAAATGGGTTTGCTGACTTTGAAGACTGCTTAAAACTGGGCATTGGCTATATAAACAGAAATTCAAATACAATGAGTTTAAAAAGTGGTTTATACCAATCATTTTTGTGAAGAGAACCAACTCATTATCTTTAAAATGTCGAGTTGAGAGACAATACCACCGCAGTGTTATATGGCATAGGAAACCCCATACCACGAGGAGGACCAGTTTGCCATCCAGGAACTGGTGCCAGAAAAGATGAATAGTTCATTGCAAAAACATCCTGCAATTAATTCAGATTTCAACAAATACATGAGTACATAGTACATACTTATAAAACGATATTACATTTTTGGTCCCTAACATTTAGTTCAAATTGCACTTTGGTCCCTGTAGTGTAGTGTAACCTAAACAAATTTACCCTTATAGTCTGCAACACTTTCAGTGCGACCAAATTTTCAGTTTGGTCACATGGTTGATGGAAAATTGAAATTTTTCTAAAGGTAAAGAAGTTTACATTTCAAATTGGCTCAATTCCACATTTGTCGTGTTGGTAATATTGAAATTTGGCAAAATTAGTGCACAAATTCACATTTTCGGTATGTGACAATCTAAAACGAAATGCTACCCACTACAGATTAAACTAATTTAAATTAGAACAAGGGTTAAAGTGGAATTGGGCTTAAAATACGGGACAAAAAAGTACATCTAGCTTATGCTAATGTATTATCATGATGCCAACAAAGCCAATTAAAAGTATAATTACCGCAGGAAGTTCTCTTCTTCCAGTAGACTTTGCTTCCCCAGCTGACGATTGTGATGCAACAGTCGAAGTTCCATCAGTGGAAGGCATATATTGTTGTCCAGCAGACTGAACCCCAGTAGCAGGGTATAAAGAAGGTTGCTGGTGCTGCATGGTAGGCCATTGCCCGGAAGCAGGATCTTTAACATGGAAATTACCACCATTTACTGGGAATGCTTGAGATCCAGGGGCAGGAACTGGAGCAGCAACAGGGGGAAATGTTGACAAGCTGCTTACTGGTGCAACTGTGGGGGCACCAAGATTACCTGCAGTCCCAGAAACATAACTAGGGACAGGTGCTGAAACCGACAATTGTGATAGCAGAGATTCTACTGAATTCACATTTGCAGGAGCTTGAGGTGCTTTCACTGCTGGAGTAACATCAAAAGAGGCCCAATTGTTGTCATTGGTTGAATTTGCAGGCTGTGGGTAGGATTGAGCTACAGTAGTTTGTTGTGCTTGAGGAACTACAACAGCTGGAGCAGGTTTGATATCAGCATCAAAATCAATTAAACTTCCAGAAGTCTCCAGCTTCACTTCCACTGGGTTCCCATTGGAGGAGGCCAAGCTGCTGGACGACACGCTTCTCTGAAATTATTTAAAAACAGTAAAAGAATAACTTTACTTATTATTTTGGGAATGATGAGGAAAAGACAAAATTACCCAAACAAATACAGCATGCAATCACCTTCTATATAACAGAACTAACACAGATATCATTACAGGAAAGTGTGAAGCATAACAGGTAAGCTGCATGGAGTTGACTAAAAAATTGCAGACATGCAAGGGATTACGATCACATTGATTGTGACTCAATATGTATCCACGGGCACTAGTAGCTCTTTTACATATAACAGCTGAAACATTATAGTGGTCTCACATGTAAATGAAAACAGTATAACACCAAGATGATTCAGATGAGAAGAACCATCACCTGTGTATGCTGCACAGAGCTATCAGTAGCTCTAGCACTGTTAGCTTTTGGAGGTTCAATTATACGGAGAGGTACTGTGTTCTCCCCCAAAATCTCTCTAACAGGCCGTACAATAGGGGGACTTGACGAATTTAGATCTCTTGGTCGTTCAGGTGATTTTCCTTCCACTTTAGAATCTCCATCAGATATTCTACGATCATCATTTCGACTCCCATTTCCAAATCTATCTTCTCGACGCCAATCATTCACAATCTCAGGGCGACCAGGACTTCTCCTATAATCACTAGACTGACGACTTTCTTGATCATATCCAGGACTTCTTTGCCCATCATAACTTCTTGCACCAGGACTAGACCTATCACTGTAACGACGCTCATATTTATCATCATATGGTGGGCTTCGAGAGCCACCCTGATATGAATCCACTCTTCTGTTGTCATAGGAATCTTCTTTCTCACCCTGTATGACATGTAATTAACAACTTAAACCCAGAAAGACTTGTAACAATTTCATTGTGGTATAAGAGTAAACTGAACCAGTTTGTTGACTTTAGGTATATGGTAGCACTTGGTATAAAGGATAGCTCACCATTTTCCCCTTTGGAGGCTTGTCCAAGTTTCTCTCACCAGTATATCTTCTATCCACATATACATGCTTAATAAAGTCTCGAAGTCTCTCAACATTACTGGAATAAAAAATTTGAATCAGAACCAGTCATTACTAGCACTAATATAAAACTGAATAAAAGAGTACTAACCTGCTGTCAGGATAGGAGTTACGTTGCGGGTCCAATTCTTTATGATAAATTTCCTTTGCACGCTGTAATGGGGAAGTAGAGAGGAGCCCAAGATAAACTGAGAAGATTAGCAACAGATAGAAATAATATCTCCAAGAACTGAGAAGAGAGATGCATGAATACCTGATTTCCCCCTTCTTGAAGGGCATTGACTTCTTGTGAAGTAAATTTGGCCATTGATACTGATTTTACACGGTGTGTGAACTCTCGGCTGGAAACATTTCATGCAATTAACACGATGCAAGCAAATCAATAAGTGGTGCCCATGAAACATGAAAGGAGTATAATTTTCAATAAAAAACAACCCAGCATCCCCCTCCGCCTCTACTGTCTCTATGCACACATACAGAGGAAAGGAAAATATCTTTTAAGAAATAATGCAGCAGAGCACATCATGACTTACTGTATTCCACTGCAGTTTGTGCAAACAAATGTCCAGAAATTTGTGCAAACATACTGTGGCCCCTGCTTGGCAGAACATGAAATTAAAAGAACGAACGTAAGTTGTAACCACAAAATCATACTCTTTAGGTATAAATTACCCACGTGCACTCATTGAACTCAAAACCATATCATGACAAATTTTTTGGACATAAATATTGCTCCTAAGGTACTAATTTGTTTCTAAGGATGCCAGGCTACACATAAAATACAGTCTCTGTGATACTTAATCTGACTTGCATTTTTGCGCAAGAACACAAAATACATTTGGTTTGCTAAATACATTGTAACAATTTCTAGATTAAGCTATATGAGTCTAAGCTTAAGTTTAGAAGTATATGAAGAAGTGTTAGGGTTCTTCTCCCTGAAAAAAATACTAGTATCACGATCCAAGTTACATTCTCCAATAGCTTGACTGCTGGATTCAATCACGTCTATCATCGAGTTTCTTGCTGACTTGTGTAAAATATAAGTTAATGTTACTTTACATAAATTCAGTAACGTAGTTTGGACCAAATTCCATCTACCATTAAACGATAATCAGAAACAAAGAATATGATCCTAAAATGTACAAGTGGCGCGTGAAACAACAAAAGCAACAATGAACGAACGTTGAACAAGAAAGCAATAAATTGTGTACCAGACTGTTGCAGTTGATGCATCTGCGATTCTCGGGAAGTTTAAGAAGGCCGCGAATAATTCGTTCATTTTTCTCGTCTTCCCTTCGACTTGCCATTCTCGCACTCCCTATTTCATCATAAGCCACAATTAATACCATAGAAACATAAATTCGGACAAGACAGAGGAATTGAATCATAACATAGCCACTAGAATTTCACCAAATTACGCCGAAATCTTTAACCGGCAAATCCATTTCCTACTAACCTAGTTCAATATCATGGATTTTAAAGTTTTGCATCGATTTCATTTCCAGAAAGCAATGAAGTTACCGAAACTAAACTAAACCAAACAGTCGATAAACACATCGAATCGAAATCCTCTACAAATCCAAGCCCTAAACCAAACAATTAACTCCAAATTTTATTTTCTCAGCCAACATTTTCTTAACAACCAAACAGACCACCGCCTGTTCAGTACATAAACCACCGTACTGCGGCGGATCTGAAAAATCAGAGCTGCCGACGAGCATTTAAACAAGCAGAGACAAATCGGAATCTGTACAGAACCTCGAGAAACAAATAGTACTGACCTCAACTCGCTGCGGATGAAGAAGAAGAAGCTGTTCTACTCCTGCAGGACTCTATCCAAACGACGCCGTCGCCGAGATCCACCCGCTACCGCGCTTGGTGTGTATCAATGGAAGGTAACAGATCTTTGGAGGGCGCGTGGCTATGGCCGTTGTACAGCTCAGAGCTTAATCAGACTCTGCTTTTGATTCCTACAAGATGTTAGAGAGAGAGAGAGAGAGAGTGAGGAATTGGGATATTTTACGGTGTTCTCGGACACAGGGGGATTACCCTGTCCCTACGATCGTGGCGCTCGCTCGCTATATTGACGGGAGCATTGCTTTCGTTAGCTTGGAACCACAGTCCGCGGTCATACAAGGAAACTTGATTGATTAACGGTCAATTTACCCTTTGGCAATTTCTACCGATCACCTCACCGTTTGAGAATGTTTATGTAAGAAGCACTTCTAGATAAAGTGCTTTTTAAGTTTTTGACGTTTTTGTTGGGAGTGCGTCCAACTTGCAGAAGTATTTCAACCGTGTCTATTATTGAAGAAGCATTTAACAAAAGTAATTTGTTTTGATGAATTCTCAATAAAAAAAGACAGTGACAATTGTTTCTAGATTTCATAAGTATTTTTCGTCATTTTAAATTTTAAAGAAATATGTGCAATCAGAAAATTTCACCTTTTTAAATTAGACACAATTATTATATAGAATTATAAACGAAATTGATATGCGAATCTTTAGAATAAGAAAACCACTTGTATCTCCCTCATCAATAAGACACCTTTAAATTTGAGGTTTTTTCAAACATAGTAACTGTAGTAGTTTTGAAATGTAATGATTTTCCAGTTCGAAATTTTTTTGAATTTATTTCTTTATATACTTGTACTATTCTGCATTTGTTCATATGTGATTTTGTTGTTAACCTTAGTAGCCAAATTTCATCAAATTCTACGTGCACATTGTGTTGGAATCCAACACATTGTTCTAAAAAGTGACCTAAACGACCACATAGGCGCTAGACCAGGGCAGGGCACCCTGATTAGGGCCTAAGCATTTAGAAAATTGATCGAGTATCTAGACAACCATTAGGAGGCTGCTTAGGTGGTCTGGGCAGCTCTAAGTAGCCATATCTGGTTGTTATCACTTTTTTTATATGTTTTTAATATTATATAATAAAAATTTAATTAAAGTTAAAAACTCCATCTAGGTATGTAGTTGTTAAATCCTTTCCTGTCATATGACTTACGCCTACCAGTTTTTAAAACCTTGGTTGCACATGTTTGTCTCTCTATGACATGCATATGAGACCAAACCTTAGCTGGCAATAATGCCATACTATTATGTCACTTTGCATTGAAAATTGGCGTATTATGTCACAACGGCATTTAGTCATCATTATTAAAATGCATGCTTAATCTTTGTATTTTTTTTTTTTAAATAAGCTTCAATTCAATCTTAATATAAAAAGCATTATAATTCATCATTATTTTTTTTTCCTTTTATGCAATTAGATACAAGAGAATTATGAGAGTCAATATCCTTCAACAAAATCAATATTTGTTTGACATTATACTTTGCAAAGATGGACAAAACGAATCCAACATCCATGTATTTGGTCTCACATCACCATCATTGTATGGAGTTTAATTGAATAATCAAATACACTGGCTTCAGTACCTTTATTAAGAATTTGGATCCTCTTCGGATCTTAGTGTCCAAAGTTTAAAGATCGGAAAATTTGGAGTCTTTGATTTGTGTGAGGTGGATCAGTGGAATGCGTTAATGGTTACAACTGAATCCAACTTGAGTGATCATGATTGCTTGGTTCTTAGGCTTTAGATAGTGAAATCCGAAACGGATCTCTATCCCTTTATTAATAAAAAGTATTTCTAGACCTACGTCTATGTGTTTTTTAATTATATAAATTATATTATAAATTTATTGAGCCTAATAAAAGAAAATAATTTATAGCTTAGTTTGCTAGCATGCTATTATTCAAGCATTTATAAGAATAAAGTGGTTACTAATTTAGTTATTATGTGTTATGTAAAGCAATCAACATCTATTTGGAGTTTAACCACGATCAACCTCATCGTGAGTGAGTGAGTGAAATATGATACGTACAAATTAAAACCAAAACAATCATATCTTTTTGTATACCTTTGTGAAATATGATACATAATGAATGAAAAATGAAAACAATTACGTGATTTTGTACCTTCGTGCTTATGTAGTCAAAATTAAATATAAAAATAATAATGTTAAATCTTTTTTTTTTCTCAGTTTTAAGAAGAAGTTAGTTATTTTGACAGTCAAATATTTATTTATTAACTATGAATATTTCACAAATATAATTACTTAATATTTGGGATTTTTTGGGTAAATAATATTGAGTAATTTTAAGTATTTAAATATAGAATTTTAGTAAATTTTTTTTAAAAAAGTTTAGCTTGATCTAAATGGGCCAGATTGTCGGCCCATTCAATATTTGGGTTTGGCTTTTTTGATATGGGCTCGAGTCGACCTTTTATATCTCGACTGCTGCTTCCAATTAAGCGCGCTCGTCAATTCTTCTGCCGTGGAAGTTGAGAAGAAGAAAAAGAAGAAAAAGAAGTAAAAGAAGCAAAGCACAAGAGCGATTCGCAGAACGCAGCGTTACGATTGACGTGAGATGCGACGATGATCGATTCGGAGAATCGGAGCTCGAGGGGCAGATCAGGTACTCAATATTTGATTTGTCGTGCAATTGTGGACAAGAAACGAAAGAAACGGCGGACGAAACGCCTAATGGCTAATCACCTGCTATAGTTAATTAGCTTATTAATTTGATGTCGGTGTAGAATTTGCTGTCTAAAATTCCTTTTACTCTGGACATGGATGGTGCCCCACAATGTGAAATGAGATCTATTCTGGGGTTGACGGACTCAGACATCCAGACCATTCATTTTAAATCATGTAATCTTTATTAGTCCATTTCATTAGTACACCTCTAAAAAACTAAGAGTCTAAATTTCTCTTTCTTTCTCTTCAACGGCCTAGCAGGTTCTTGTGCTTTGGACATAGAAATCTGCAGCAGATCTCGACTCTTGCATTGCCACATTGGCACGCCAATCACTGCTCTGGCATACTGACCATTTTAACCACTCGCAGTATTTCGAATGTATCATATGTACAAGCAACGGGTTGTAGTTCAAATGATTAATAGCATTTATCGTATTCCAACCGAAGTAATGTATTTGAATTTATCCTTCCCTAGTATTACTAGTTTCAAAAATTTTGTATTGGTAATGCGTGTTAATCTCCTGTAATCTCACAGTTTTCCTTAATGCATGACTACTCTTGCAGGATTTTATCCGTCGGCATTGGATAATTTTGTCATAAAATTGCTAACTTTAAGTTTGAAACACAACTTGGACACGTGGGATTTTATCGTATTCCTACTATTGCATGCACGCATGTCTACAGTAACTAGGCTGAGATTGTATTTAATAACCCTCGTGCTTTGATTAATTAAACCTAAATTATACATAAACAATTCTGTTATAGTCATTCATCTCATGCCATGTGAAAATTAGATGCTTTGCATTATTTATCGGTAATACTAATTGTTTGTATTATCTCTAAACAGTTCTGTTTAGAGTCAGATCTGCACTTCCATTTGCCAGGTATGGAATTCTCTTATTGCTTAATTAAACTGTTTGCTAATTACTATATATCTTTCTGGTAATATTTAAACATGTGGAATGTATGTATATGTTGGATATCTCCAACTTGTTATTTTATGTCTTTTGGAAGAAAAGGTAGTGAAACAAGCTACCGGATTTGAGATTTCCGAACTTAGAACTTGGAATAAAATGTCACGTGATGAGAAAAACAGATAGAAATAATGTATACACTCGTGATAGGTCAGTTTTCCTTCACACACCTTAAAAAATATTTAGGTTTCATGCATTGCACAAGGGCATATATTTGAAATATGCTTACAAACATGTGTTTCCACTATACATTTTCTAGTTGGTGTGGTTTTTTCATCGATGTGGGTGTGTGAGTGGAGAAACTAGCATATTACGTCTCAATGCGGTGCCTCTCATGCAAAAAGTGAACCTACCTACACATCGTTTCTACTTAGACCCACTTATGTGTGAGGGGTCTCGCAGACATACGTCGATTATGCTAGAACTTGTCATGTTAGTGGTACAACCTAATAAATCCCCCGTCATTGCTGTCATGACCACATTTCCCAGTCCATCAACAGAAAAATGCAACTCTGTCCATCACTCCATAACCAAAGGGCGCAGCACTCCAGTTGGTCACCCAACAAAACCAGGCCATATGAGTGGTGCCTGCTCCCCTCTAGTTTTACAGACATGCAATTTGCCACCCAATTTTTTTTTTTTTGTTTGCATTTAGCAATAATCATGTACTCCTCACGTGACTAACATGTCTTCTTCACTACAGTCTTTTTCAAATTTGGTTTCATTTACGTTTTAAAGAACCATTTCACATGGACCAACTATTTATTTATTGTGAAATTATTCTATCATATAATTGTTAGTGTGAGCTCATGGGGCTCCAATAATGGATGGCCATCTGTCCCATTTTCCGTTTGATATTCAAGGCCATGACAAAACTATCAACATATTTCAGTTCTTGTAGTGTTTTATGAATTATATTATCAATCATCACAAGCACTTTCGGGTTAGTTGAGGGGTTCATCAACCCAAGCGGATTAGGTGGTTAATCACTCTACTTTACTCTTAATATTATGTTAAACGACCAACATGCACTTATCTTGACGCAATTAGTTTGGGCGCTCACCAAACATTACTGTTTTTTAAACATTTCTCGTATTTGTGAGTGGCAAAACTAGAGAAAAATAGTGTGCATAAATCACTTTTCATGATGCTTATCCAAATTATTTGAACTACGTATTATATATATATAAACATATTCTTTGCCTCTAACTTGGATGTGTTCCTAGTCGTCATCACATGTCATAAAGTGTGGTATGTTGCTATACTTCCTCCATTGGTCACTGTAAGCTTTTCCTTTTCTTCCCTCCATCCACCTCTCAGTCATATGACATATCAGGCACATCCTCACCAGCTTTTATTTCATATTAGGTTTCTTTCTTTAGCAGAATTGTCACGTGAGAGAGAGAGAGAGAGAGAGAGAGAGAGAGAGAGAGAGAGAGCTTACTTGCAGCTTCATCTCAAATAAACTTTCTCACTCAATACCTTGGAGAATTTAGGAGTCTGATCACATGATAAAATCTAGTTGGGGTTTTGTTCTTCTGGTATAAGAATTGGTTTACAGTTTATAAAGCACTGCTTTTTTCTGGGTTTTTGGATCCCCTACTTAATTTTTTTGACCAGCTGAGTTATACAATTTATAAATTATTGGGTCTTGTTCCCTTTCCTCCTTCATAGGCTTCATTGGGTTCTGCACAGCTTTAATTTGGCCTCCCCAATGAATATTTGAACCTTAGCCTCTCTGTCTCTCTCTCTCTCTGTCTCTCTCTCTCTCTCTCTCTCTCTATCCCCCACACTATTATAATGTTCACACTGGTCTGCGTTGGATTACAACACTGAGGGAGTTGGTTGGTGGTTATCTGGGAAGGGCAGATCGGGTGTAGAGATTACTTGTGTTGGGAAATTCTGTTTGGCTTTAGATTTGTGTCTCTGTTTGTTTGGCTAAGAAGTTTGTGCTGGTTGTTGCAATGGGGAAGCTAAGTTTGGGCGGGGTGCTGGACAGGTTTTGTCTTTCTTCTGCTGGCTCAGGTTCTTGTTTCTGCATGAACTGGTCGAAACACCAAGACGAGTTCGAAAGAAGTCCGTTGGTAACCGGCAAAAAGGATCAGTTTCTAAAACTGAAGGATGTCGTTGCCGGAAAACAGACGTTGGCCTTTCAGTTGAAGCCCAAGGTATTATTCTCTCGTTTCATTTCTCTCTCTGTTGGCCTCGTTTGGTGGCTAAGATTAGAATGATTTGGATAACTCAGTAGATTCAATGTTTGTTCGAAGAAGATTGATTGATTTTCTGTTGGCGAAAAAAAATTATGCAGATGGTTATGCTAAGGGTTTCCATGCATTGTCATGGATGTGCCAAAAAAGTTGAGAAGCATATCTCAAAGATAGAAGGTATAAATTATCTTGTTTGATACATGCATACATACATACATACATACATAACATAACATACTTACGTACGTATTATCTTGTAACCAAATGCTGCTGATATATTTACAGGCGTAACTTCTTACAAAGTAGACTTGGAGAGCAAGATGGTGGTTGTGATTGGAGACGTTCTTCCTCTCGAAGTGCTAGAGAGCATCTCCAAGGTTAAAAGTGCTGAAATTTGGAACTCCTCATGACGAAATGAGGAACAAAATATAGGCACTATGATATACACTTTTAAGTTCGGTCTATGTACCCTATATATGCAATTGCAATCTCTTGTCGAATCATTTCGATCGCTTGGCATCTTAATTGTAAGATGGCGTTGTATATATTATCATTGCCAGATTAACTTGGGTTTGAGAGTGCTATCTGACGTCGGAAATGAGTGTCTTGTAATAGTTATTTAGAGAGTAGTGTTTGAGACCATATATTTAAATTATATTTTGTGAATTATATGATGTAACAAAGAATCTAGTCATCAACAACCACATCATATGATATATAAAATATGGGCTAAAAATATGATTTTCTTAACATTTTCCGTCATTTAGAAGACAGTGTTCTCTTTATTTGTTGAAAAAGAGTGATACTAAGTAGTCCAACTTTTTAAATGAGCAATCCTAAGCCAAATCCTGTTTTATGAAAATAAACAAGGGTTTCATAAACCGAGAATAAAAAAGAATAGGTGCAGAGACTCAATGGAAGCTGTTCTAACAAATAGAGTTGGCTGCATTGTGTTAGTAAAGGAATCATTCATTGAAACTTTGCAAATGATTGATGTGACACTAATAGGAAATAAGCATGCTAATAAATAGTTAAGTAATAATTCAATTATTAACAACAACGTCAAATAGTTTACAAAATATAGTTTATCTAGCATTACTTATTGAAAAAAAAATGGTAGGGAGACCACATTTAATAGAGTGGAACCTACTTGTATTGTGGACCCTATCTCTATTGGGAAGAGAGTTTAAATGCGATCTACAAAATGTAGTCTCTCTAGAATCATCCTTATCTATTGTACGTGAATACCAAATAGCCACATATGCTCTCATAGATCATTCGATCTCACACCGGTAAGTTAAAAGATTTGTGGGCATCTCTACCTGTTGTCAAACAGTTTTGGGCATCTCTGCCTACCCAATTTAAGCTTTTAAATCTCTATCTATGTCCATCTCTTTTAACTACGTTCTTTGACATCACACACACATATATATATATCAAAGATCGCATTCTTCTGAGACCAAAATAATGGGTGCAGCGATGAAGCTGGCCTCTTCAGACCAAACCAAAACCACCACCAAACAAGCATGAAGGGTGGCCTTAGAACCATGCCTTTTATCATTTTGTAAGCTCTCTTATATGGCCAGATCATTCTCTGTGCAGGATGTTCGTAAGGAACGGATATATGATTCATAGCCGGACTACCTGCGGTATCCCAAGTTTTGAGCACAACTCTACTTTTTTATTATAACTTTACTTTTTGTGTGCAGCAAAAGAGGCATTCGAAAAGGTTGCAAGCTATGGTCTTCATGCTCATATGATCATGTACTTGGTATTTGGATATCACTTGGACGCCGCTATCGGAGCTAGTATCTTGTTCTTGTGGTCAGCCACGTTGAATTTTACGCCTATGTCAGAGCTTTTCTCTCCGATTCTCTCTGGGTCGGTTTCATGTGATTTCTTTGGGAACAATCGTTAGCCTATTTGTAAGCAAAATTTGCCCTAATTCTCCATGGAATTACGTTATGTTGTCACATATGTTACATGCACACAAAAATTAATCATCTGAAGTTCACGAATCCGCTTGTAATCGATGAACCTCAACATGCTCCTGGACCTGGTTATGCTGCATAGGGAGGAAAGGGTGCCCGGATACTGGAAGAGCCCAATTGAAGTGAAATGATTACACGTTTGTAATACATTGTATGTCCAATAGTAGTTCACATATGTTTTCGTGAACGGAAAGGTTGTGCTATGGCTAACAGAAATATTTCCACAAGCACGGCCACATCATTGCAACCCGTACAAATACAAATGCGTTCCAGCAAGCACAGCTCAAGTCATGCTTATCTTCGCCTCACTCGGTATCATGTCAGTCAGGATCCGGTGGCATCAAACCGTGCTCCTTGGCCTCTGATGCCGATCAACGGGACAATCCAGACAACCCGAAGAACGAAGGGCGCTTGCGGCCGGAGCTTCTTCGGTCGGTATTATGCTTCAGTTAGAGTGTCAGTCATGCTTGAAGCGACAGTCATAGTTTATATTCAGGTTAAACTTGGTTGGGTTGTAGGGTTTTGAGTCCCTGTAGGGCTCATGTTCTTGTCCACTGTTCTCTTCTTCTTGGGATCTTCCATTTGTTCAAGTTCCTCCAAACAGTTTCTCTACTGGATTTCTTCAAGTGACAGCTGCTGCTTTGGGGAAAAAAAAAAGAAACACTTGGCGTTGCCACCAAAGAACTTTGATGCACGGTAAAGTTCCAAAGGCTCAAAGTTTGTTGCCCCGACGGATAAATTAAGGCATAGGAATATAAATTACATTATCTTCTTGAAATACCATAGTATATATATGTACTTAATTGTGTCACTAAGCTATCGTATTTTATTCCTTAAGCTATGCATAAAAACAAACAAAAAAATCCAAACAAAACTTCGTATCTTCGTATAAATCATCATATATTTATTACTGGATTTATATAACTGAGCCTATTACATATGACGTCGTGTAAAAAAAAAAAAAAGGGACTCCCCAAACCTACATATAATATTACATTAGAGTATCTTTAATGGACTCGAGCTCCCATTTTAGACAGGACTTGAAAAAATTATTCTCAAATCACACTTTTTTTCCACCTTTTGAGATAGAGAGATATTTTCCTGTGCAATAATACATCTCTATAAATCAATTGTAATGCATCGTGATATATTCCAAACATTCTAAAAAACTTATCCTTAAGATAAAGATTCTTCAACTCCTAAATTTAAGAAGAGAAAGAAGCTGCTATCATTAATTAGCAGTATCAGAATTCCGTTTTCCAGTTGTTTATGCAGCTAGAATTCTCTGTATCCACAAGAAATTGTGATTTCTCTATTCAAAACCTTTTTTTTTTTGGGCGGGAGGACCCCTTTTGTCTAAAAAATATTTTTCTGTTAGTCTGCAGACCAATACATTACCGTACAATAAATACGTTGTATGTAAAACTTTCTCTACCCACAACAAAGAAAATAAAAATAAAAATAAAAACCGGACCCCAAAATATTTATCAAATCCAATTGATAAAATCACTGAAGTCCACCACACTCTACTCCCTAGTAGTCCTTATCACTCATCATTCACCGTACGATCAACGAATTCAATCACCATAACAGCAGATCAAAGCTATGGCTCCGATTGCAGTCGGCGATGTTATTCCGGACGGCACTCTCGCCTACTTCGACGAGGAGGACAAGGTCCAATCCGTCAGCGTCCACTCCCTCGCCGCCGGCAAAAAAGTCATCCTCTTCGGCGTCCCCGGTGCCTTCACCCCCACTTGCAGGTAAAGCTCGAATCTTTCGATCTCCGAACTTTCGGGATATAGAATTTTCTGCCAAACGCTACCCACTGTTTGGTTCCTGGGAAAATGGTAGGAAAATGTTTGTAAAATGAGCCCCACGTTGGTAAAGTTGCTTGCTTTGGTGTGAATTTGTTACTTGTGAAGTGGACGGTTTAGATTGGTGACTGTTCTTAATCGGACGATTGTAGATTTTTCTGAATGATTATTAATTATTTTGCCGAGAATTTGAGGTTGGTTTTATGCTGTGGTTGTGCAGTTTGAAGCATGTGCCTGGATTCATTGAGAAAGCAGACGAGCTTAAATCGAAGGGTGTTGAGAAAATTCTCTGTCTTAGTGGTATTACTTCTCACTTAATTGTATTTTCTGTTTATTTCAGTTTACTTGAACTTTTCAAGGTTTATTCTTTGAATTTGATTGAGGTGTGAATTCATGGACTAACCCGAAAACAGAAAAGCCCTTTTGCCCTTTCGCTCTGTTGATCATGGATTGTACGTGTGATTGTGATTTGGCTTGCTAGATCATATGATAAATGCCATTAACTTTTTTGAGAGTTGTATGTGGGATACAAGAGATTAAGGTTAATGCTAACTTTAGTGATCAAAGAACTTGCTTGCAAGGGGCTTGTAGCTCGATTAGTTTGATTCTCCCCTCCCCATATCTTGTAGAGTTAGGAAAATGCTTCCTGTGTATACTGAGAGTAAATCTACAGCAGACTTGCAGTTTGCTTGTTCTTAGTTGTTCCGTATTGGACACAAGCACACCTTCATAACATAAGATTCGATTAGTTGTTCTTCTTGCTATTACCCTCCCCTTGTCGCTGTATGCATTGCTGGTATATTGTAGTTACTTGATGTGGTGTTGTAACAGGGGCTACTATATCAGCTCACGAATGATAGCTTGTATATGGTCTATCAATTGCGCAAGAGAATCCCTTTGATTGATCCATTGCAAATGTTGCTGAATCAGATATCGGATTTAAGGCTTTGATTTGTGTTTGCAGTGAATGATCCCTTTGTGATGAAGGCTTGGTCAAAAACATACCCCGAGAACAAAGACGTTCTTTTTCTTGCTGATGGCTCAGCGAAATACACCCGTGATCTTGGCCTGGAGCTAGACCTTTCAGAGAAAGGGCTCGGAATTCGTTCTAAGAGGTTTGCTCTCTTGATCGAAGACCTCAAGGTGAAGGCCGCAAATATCGAGAGTGGGGGAGAATTTACCATCTCCAGCGCCGAAGACATCCTCAAGGCTCTCTGAATATTTACATTCCCTCACCCCCAGCTTGCTCCCTTCTGTATCTGAGACTTGAGCCTCCCTATCTGTATCGTCTCCGGCCGTTTTAGTCGGGTGACATTTTATATCTATGTGGATCTTCAAATCTTCTGTTTAGTAGTTTGTGTAATGAAAATAAAGGAGCTATTTTGTGATATATGAGGAAGGATGTTTAAATGATGATAAGGATTTTACAGCTTTTTGTGAAAAATAGATTCTTCCAGAATCCATAGTGGAGGGTTGAACATTGTTTTCCGCCCATCTTTGAGGAGGATATATATGACATGGAGGCGTCGAGGTGATTATGTTTCAAGCGTGAATCGAGGGTTGAACATTGTTTTCATCTCGTTTTTAAGGAGGATTTATATGACATGGAGGTGTTGAGGTGATTATGTCTCAAGCGTGAATTGAGGGTTGAACATTGTTTTCATCTCGTTTTTAAGGAGGATTTATATGACATGGAGATGTCAAGGTGACTGTCTCAAGCGTGAATGGAGGGTTGAACATTGTGTTCACCCTGTTTTTGAGGAGGATTTATATGATGGTGTCTCAAACTTTTCAAGCATAGATTAGCCCAAATCAAGGAATGAGATTCCAACCCGTAATCACATGATTAAGCATGTTTATATTATATATTAGAATGAGTTGAAATGAATATCGGAGTTATTCTAAATTTTGAATTTTTTGTGTGTTTATGAACGCATCGGTGTTTAAACTACTCTAATTACTAGTTCATATGGGCTTACAGCACACTATGAAATTAAATAATATTAAATACTCGAAAAATAAATAATTAGATTGATTATAAGAGTACTTGATCTCAGATTCTCAGTTGCATTCTTTCTCCCCACTATACATGACTCGTTTTAAGTAAATAAACATGTTTTAAGTATTGAGGTTGAAAGGAAGGAAACATATATTCGATAATATTAACAAAGATTTGTCTTGTATCCATCAAAGCATAAATTACACCTAATTAGATTATTGATTCCTGAAGAAATTGAGAATCCGTCATAAAACTAATTGATAATATGAAGAGTAACTCAACTTACTTTTAAGCACATGCAAACTCCTTCTTCCTATCAATGTGAAACTTATTCTCAACACGCCTCCTCATATGTGACAAATTTTCGAGCCTAACATGTGGATAATACAAATTGGAAGATGCAGATTACGTATGACGGTTGAGTTTCATGCATGAGATGAGACAACTTGCTCAAATATCATGAAAAAAATTGAAATTTCTTTGCTCCATTGCTTCGATAAATTGTCATAAACTAGAGCATCGTAGAATTTTTATATTAACAAATGAGTCAAATGAACATTAAGAAAATAGTGATTTTTGGAGTTTGGGTGATTGTGCCTACCGAGGCAGATTGTCTGTCATCCTGTTTGGGTGTCATTCTCATTCCCTCCTCTTTTGTGCGGTCACGGTTAAGCCACGTCAATATTTTATATTGATTTTTTATAGAGATAATAAGACAAAAAGCAACAGAAATATAAAATGTTGATGTAACTTAACCATGACCGTACAAATAGAAGGGGATGAAACAGGAGGTTAGACAATCTGCCTTCTTGTGCCTACAGCTCCATCCGAACTGTGATAGGTGAATCTGGACCCCTTCGCCATATCCAATTTCGGGTCTTTTTTAAGTGAGAAACATAGCTGGATACTCAAATCACATTCGTTTATCGTACATCGTACGGGCATAAATCATTGTAATTTTTTTTTAAAATTAAATATAAATATTACCTAACGAAAACTAACTGCACAATATATAAGAAACATATGTGATTGAAAGATCTTTGAGATCCTCACAAAAAGGATCGAGCAAGATCCTCTCTCGTCCTTTTTCCAGCTACATCCACTTTTTAAAGTGCTATGAATCTGGCAAAATAAAGTCTACATTTTAATCCTTCCAAAAATTGCAGCATACATGCATTTGCACAAACCATGCAGGATCACATGAGAAACCCCAAACACTGGCAATTTGTCAAATAATCATCATTCAAAAAATGCTTAGATTTTGGTTACCAATAAATAACCTAACAAAAATATACTTTATTTTATAAAACAGTTTTAGTAAAAAAAAATTAGTGTTGACTTGATTGCGAATATTTATATTTAAGTTGAAGAGGTGATTAATTAATTAAATATTTGAGTTTCATAAGAAAATAAATAAAAAAATAAATTTGAGATGCGTGACAAATCGAAAACAACGGTCGGCAATCAAGCATGTGGATTTATATTTAAAACAATCGGTCCAGGCGTTGCACGTCTATCACAGAGATAATGGCAATTAGCAAAGATAAACAAAATGTTATAGATTCTATGACAGTTTAAATTATCTGAATAATTATAAATTAACCAAGTATTTTAACATAACAGGAAAAGACAGAAAATTAAAATATATAAAACTCCCTTCAACTGTTGTTCTATTTCTACGTGGCAAACATGACAAAACATTGAAAAAATCTTGTTGTTTTCGATTAAATGAAGTTGGCTATATAAATTATAAAGTGTCTATCTTTGATTTTGCGTCAAGTATTCTCTCACAGCATAATTTCAAGAAATACTTTGGTTTTTTATGCACTTACTAAAAAAATGTCAAGAAACGAGGGAAAATTTTGGGAAACACCCAGAAAAATTAAACCCAAAAAAAAGTTTAGATATAGTAATGCAAGCCATTTTATTGTTTGTTGTAATCTAAAATACAGTTTTGTTCGAAAATTGTTATTAACACTCGAAATAAGTTTAAACACGATATAGCCGTTTTATTGTTGTTCTTTTTGAGACATCAATAAAACTTGAACTTTGGGCAATTTGATGAATAAAATACTTTAACCACTAAAGTTGTATTAAAAGACAATAGAAAACAATTTTAAAACAAAATTATGCCTTTTTTCAATCTTTTGAAAATACAAATTACTTTCCAGTATCTAAAAGCACTGAAATGCAGATGGTGAAACGGTAAAAAAATTTGCATTTTTACAGTTTTACTGTTGGAAGTTCATTTCTTGCCATGAATGTGACTGCAAGTTGGAAACCAGCATAGAAAAATGAAGGAGGAGGGGCCCTTTCTTCTGTAAATTCAAAAAATATTTCTGTTGGATTTGAAAATTTGCTTATAGGGACTCAAAAAGTAGTGGAGCTGTAGACCGTTTGACCACAAGTAACGTATATCTCTCTCTCTCTCTCTCTCTCTCTCTCTCCCCTAACTTTCTCTCTCTTAAATTTTAAATCTTTCTTCTTGAAATTAGAAGAAGGACTTGGCTTCTATATCATCTCACACCGCAACAAAAGGCCAGACAATGTTCTGAGCTCTCGTTCTACTACTTCTGCTTCTTGTTCTTCCACCGCTTCTTCTGTTCAGCTTTTTGTTTAAGCTCAACTTTATAAAGCTCATTTCACATTTACATATGTCCTAGAACTAGAAGTGCTTTTGGCTCAAGTGCTTAATTACCTAATAGCTAGCTGGTGTTAATTTCAAGTTGTGGGGTTGAGAGAATGAGTGTTTCTAAGTTCATTAAATGTGTCACTGTTGGTGATGGAGCTGTTGGGAAGACCTGTATGCTCATTTGTTACACCAGCAACAAGTTTCCCACTGTGAGTCTCGTAACTTTAAATATCCACCTAAAAAATGCTCTTTGTTTCCTTTGTTTTTTTTAATTTTTTGAATATTTCATGGGATTTCTGTCATAGATCAAGCTAAAACTAAAAAGAAAATAAAAATTACATCCTCTATGTTTTTGTGGCAGGATTATGTACCAACAGTTTTTGACAATTTTAGTGCAAATGTTGCTGTTGATGGGAACATAGTGAACCTGGGGCTATGGGACACTGCAGGTAAATTTTGTGTTTTCCTTGCACCAAATTTTGCGTACGATAGACGTTTCCCCACCCTCACAAAGCGGGGAGCCTTATTGGCTTGGGGTTGCACTTTTAGTGTTGCTGATTTCTGGAAAGTTTGGAGATTGGATTTTTGGTTAATTTTTTTTGAGTTTTTACAGATTACCCTTTATTGTGTTTTGATTTTTTAAGGCCAGGAGGATTATAGCAGGTTGAGACCACTGAGTTATAGAGGTGCAGACATATTTGTGTTAGCTTTCTCCTTAATTAGTAGGGCAAGCTATGAGAACGTTCTTAAGAAGGTACTGATTCCATGGCTGATTATTCATTTGTGCTGACATAGATGCTTGGATTTGATGTTTTACCGACTAAGATACATACATTCTGGTATATTTTCGCAGTGGATGCCGGAACTTCGTAGGTTTGCTCCCAATGTTCCGATTGTTCTTGTTGGGACAAAGCTAGGTAAGGCAACAACTTGGCGATTTTGTTTCTCCGATGGCTTGTTAGCGTGTCTTTTAGGAGTATAATTTATCAGCATTTTTGCTTATATATTTCTCTGTGTTTAAGATATTCGTGAGGACATGGGGTACCTAGCTGATCATATGGGATCATCCAACATCATAACTTCTGCTCAGGTAATTGTTTCCGTTTGTTTCGGTTCTTCAAGATTGTTGTTTCGATAAGGCATTTGTGTTCATGTGGAAGTGTCTAATTATGCTTAGCATGCAGGGTGAGGAGCTGAGAAAGCAAGTAGGTGCTGCAGCTTATATCGAGTGCAGCTCGAAAACTCAGCAGGTAGACAACTTAGAAGAATATAATTAAAATTCCCGGGATATTTCATGCCTAATGTTGTCAATGACACAATTATTTTGCCGAGCGTGATAAATTAGTATATGTTCTTGCTTGAAAAAGAATGCTTATTGACAAACTCTGCTTGATTTTGATTAGAATGTCAAAGCTGTTTTCGATACTGCGATTAAGGTTGTTCTTCAACCTCCGAGGAGGAAGGATATGGCTCAGAAGAAAAGGCGCCGGAGATCTGCTTGCTCAATTGCGTAAGTACTGCTTTCATACTGTGGTGTTTTATGTTACCCCAATAGTTTCTGTTCAACTCAAGGAATAATAACACGATGAGGTTTAGCCGTTCACGCAATGACAATAGTTTCATAAACCAAATCACAAAATCTTATTCGTTTTTGCGAATCACAAAATCTTACTTGAGTCGAGGATCTTGAACTCTGCCCTCAGCTTACAGATCGATATGTATCACTAGATAAACATGTCATCAGCGAAGTGAAAACGAGAAAAGAAACCAAACACCAACAGGACAAAAATGGTTAGAAACTTAGAATATGTGTCCTTCGATTCATTAAATGTTCGCTACCTGTGGTCCAAGGAGGTCATATGGCGAACTAATTAGGGATGAACATAACTATGCTGTCATATCCAGACATAGCCAAATAATTCCTCAATTAAAATTTTGAAACGAAAAGCAAAGACATCGAAAGTGACTAGGCATATAAGATGTGAGATGGTGTCGAGACTTGAGAATGACTGCTTAATCGTTGTCCTCTCCATTGATGGCATGACCCGAGTGAAGAGTTTATGATCGGTCTTATGGTAATCGTTTTCTTGAACTTTAAACGCAATTTACTGACATTTCGTTTACTGAACAGCACACATTGCTCTTACTGATTGCAGGAGCATTGTGTGTGGAGGCTGTGATGCTTAGGACGAAGCCAAAGAATGCCAACCGCCTGCGGTCTGGAACATAACGTTGTTTTATGCAGTTGCTTTTGGGGGTTTACTGGCTTAATCCTGACAGGCCATATATACTTATGTGTGTATTGTGTTTTCAAGTATATTAACTTAATCCGAAACATGTTCGTTTTTATTTTGCCAACTGAAAGGAGTGGGAAACGGAGGGAATTGTTCATTCTCTCCTGCATTGCTACCAAGAAAATATTTTGTTCTTCTGTTTAAGTGGCTCCAATTTACCCGCTAAATGTCACTGATTAGCACACATCTAGCTGTTTAATTTAGCAACGTATGCTATTCATGGACGCACTCAAGAATTTTCGTCCTGAAAGACCCTAATGAATGAGAGCAGAAGGAATTAGATGGATGAGTAATGGGTGTCTGGTAGAGAAATTATGAATGCAGTGGTCCTACTAGAAACACTGCAGGTCACCCCTGTATCAATCTGCTCTCCACCATCCACCTTTATGATTTTAGCATTGCATTCATGGGTTCACCCGCGGAGAGAGACACTAGGACCAAGGCTGGCCTTTTTGGTTTTGCCAAGTTTTACAAAAAAATTATGCTACAGAGAGTCAGAGACCGTCATTTTGAATTATATTTTGTAAACTATATGATATGGTTGTTGACAATTGATTTAATTTTTTCATTGAACTTGTAAGGAACTACCAACTTCTCCCATAAACTTTAATTTTAACCAATTAACCTTATGAATTTATATAATTAACCAATTTTCTCTTTAAATTTTATTTCTAGTCTATTACCATTGAACTTTTATAATTCGTCAATTTTTTCTTGAACTTTAATTTTATAATTGTAAAAAGTTAATTTTATACCTAATATGGACAACCTTTTGTTCATATTAGGAAATTGGCTGCTGTAATCAGCTAAAATTCACCAATTATAAAAGTTCAGCAATGATCGGCTAAAGGTAAAATTATTGACCAATTGTAAAAGTTCAGAAAGGTAACCGGCTAAAATTAAAGTTTATGAGAAAATCGGCCGCTCCTACAAGTTATGGGAGAAAATCAGCCAATACCTCTTCATTTTTAGCTTATTGTGTTCCGGATTTAAACTCACCTCTCTTAATATAATAATAAAGAAAATTAATGAAAATAACTTGAAAACTTTTAAGTTTTAATCAAAATGACAAAAATATGTTGTAAATGAATAGTACAAGAAATAACTTTTTAAAGCAAAAATGTACTTAACATTAAAAATGAATAATATGTCTGTTAAGACTTCCATAATAATATAGGTTGTAATAATTAAAAAAAAAATTAATCTTCTTTGTCACGTACGGACGTCAGGTTTCAGGAAAAGAAGGAAAAAACTTCGCACGTGTTTGCTCGCGCATCTCTTCATCTTCTTCTCCTTCGCCGTCCGTCTCTCTCTCTCTGCGTCTCTCTCGCGCGATTAATATGGACTCTCCACCAGCGAAGAGCTGGAGCATCCACAGCCGACCCGAAATCATCGCAAAGTACAAGATCCTGGAGCGGGTCGGATCCGGAGCCTACTCCGATGTCTACAGAGCCATCCGCCTCTCCGACAACCTCACCGTCGCGCTCAAGGAGGTCCACGACTACCAGTCGGCGTTCCAAGAAATCGAGGCCCTCCAGGCCCTCCACAGCTGCCCCAACGTCATCGTTTTGTACGAGTACTTTTGGCGCGAGGACGAGGACGCCGTGCTCGTCCTCGAATTCCTGACCACTGACCTCGCCACTGTGATCAAAAGCGCCAAGAAACGGGAGGGTGGGATTGGGAGCGGTGAGGTCAAGCGGTGGATGCTGCAAATCCTATCGGGGGTTGACTCATGTCATCGGAATATGGTGGTCCACCGCGATTTGAAGCCCTGTAATTTGTTGATTGGGGACGATGGATTTCTCAAGCTGGCGGATTTTGGTCAGGTAATTTCGAATTTTTGTGGGTTTTTTTGTTGAATTTTGTTTATTTCAGCAGAAAAATTGGGAAATTTTGGTTTAAAAATTATAAATTTATTCATATAGCGGATTAGATTTTGTGGGAGCTGCTTTGGATTATCAGTTTATAATGTATATTTATTAAATTTATCGATTTTGCTTGAAAGATTGGAACTTTTCCATGAATTTTTACAGCGGCGGAGGGATTTCAATCAAAAGTTGCATAGATTTTGACTGACTTTGAATTATGAGATTATTTGATTGGATGAAATGAAAACACAGATTAATTCGTTTTGATATATCATTGGATCGAAATTTTCGTGTTCCGGCATTTGTTGAACGTAAAGTTTAAGGAGGCTTATCACATTGTTCTTTGTAGTTTAGAAAGGTTTGGAATAATTTGTTCAACATGCCAGTGGCTGCAGAAGATTAGCATCTTTTATTTGTAGTGAAGATTCATATTTCCGGCTTTATGCTAGTACTTTCCTGTATTTGGTTTTGATTCGTACCCTGTTTAATTTTACATGTCTACAACATTGAATTGTTTGTGTTGTGTGTCGTGTTTTGGTGTTTAGGCTAGGATACTCTTGGAGCCGGGATATGTTCCTGATGAAAACCCACACCCGTATGAACGAAGTGCTCCTAGTCAGAGTACCTTTCAGCCTCCTGAAGTGATTCCCGAAAAAGATGAGTTATGTGAAGAAGGGCACCGAGCTCAAGAACAGGGAACTATGAGCAAAGAGGAATATTTTCGAGTGTTAGATGAGGTCAAGGCAAAAGGTTTGGATAAAGATACAAACGTTCCTGATGGAGATACGTCTTGTCTAGCAACATGTACAGAGAGCGACATAGACGATGATCTTTTCAGGGGTTCTTATTCTTATGAGGCGGAGGGCGGAAATGATAGAAATGGAGCTCTGACATCCTGTGTTGGGACTCGATGGTTCAGAGCGCCGGAACTACTCTATGGATCCATAGACTATGGTTTAGAGATAGATCTATGGTCGTTGGGCTGCATTTTTGCCGAGCTTTTGACGCTAGAGCCACTTTTTCCTGGAACTGCTGATATCGATCAGCTCAGCAGAATCATTAGTGTTCTGGGCAACTTAACTGAGGAGGCGTGGCCGGGGTGTCTTAAACTTCCTGATTACAGGATAATATCGTTCAATAAAGTAGAAAATCCAGTCGGCATAGAGGCCTGCCTGACCAATTGTTCCCCTGCCGAAGTCTCTGTGGTGAAGAAACTTATTTGTTACGACCCAGCTAAGAGAGCTACGGCTATGGAGCTCCTGCAGGACAAGTATTTCAGTGAAGAGCCTCTTCCAGTTCCTCTATCCGAGCTGCACGTCCCTGAGACCAAAGATATGGGTTCCGCCTCACCTGGTGACTGGCCCGATTACAAAGATATGGGTTCCGACTCTGATTTTGACGACTTTCGCCCTGTAAATACGACCTCAACAGGTTCTCACATTCAGTCTTTTTGAGTTCAAAGGATTGTGATGCTATCAATTGCTACGTTATTTATTGCGTAAAGCTTTCAGGGAACACATTTTTAAGGTAATCCAAATCTACCGATTTCAGCCTTGTTGGAGTGTAGTTGTAAAAGGAACCAGGGATTTGTTGTGGATTATTGTTTCTGGCCGTTGTATATAAACCGAAGGCTCAGATTTTATGAAATAAATCCACAGTTTTACTCAATTTTCACTTGTTTGAGGTTTTATTCTGTGAATCCCTCCCTCTTAACCCCCAAGGTGACTTGTGAGAATGTGAAGAATTGTTCCATATCGAGAAGTTGGGTCACTCCTCCGTCGCCAATTGATTTCAGGTGAAACCTCAAGAGGACAAGCCGGACGCACACACAACCCGGTCTGCCCTGGCATAACCCACATATAACACGTTTACTTGGCGAGAATAGAAATTGAAATCATTCTGATTCTTCATTCCCAAGCATTTACAGGTTGAAATCATTTCGATTCCCGACTTTCCCTTTATTTTACTCCCTTGTTCTGTTCCTCGATTTATGACTTTCCCCATTCCAAGTAAACGTGCCAATGTTCTTAAGAACTAGGACATGCCCACAGAAGTTGCACTGGAAACGGGAAGACAGTGCCTAATAGAAAACAAAAGTCGGACGATACGAAGTTTCTTCGATTCAGCATGAACGGGAAAACGGTAAGAAAATATAATCATACTTTTCCTTTCTTCCTTTAAGTAAAAGAACCATCTTCTCGACAGTAAAGTTCGCAAAACTGTTTTCCCCTAAGGTTTATTGTTCCCTTCAACAAATAAACAAAAGTACAAGTTCATATGGGAGAAACAAAACAATGGAACAAAACTGATCTATAGCCGGCTTACCGCACCGGCTGCTGGTTGTAGTGATTCTTCTCTTTCTTCTTTGCTGCAGCTAGCCTAGCATTCCTGGCAGCAGCTTCACTCGCAGCAGCTCGGGCAGCCGCATCCATCTCTTTGCTCGATTTCTTCTTCTTCATGGACGCCACTTTCTTCAGCCGCTCTTTAACATCACCAGTAGATGCATCTTCTCCCTTCTCTGTCCCAGCATTTTCATCTGTTGCTGCACTTCCAACATTTGTGCCATCAGGCTGGTCCTGGGATTCTTTTGGCTCCTTCGCTGACTTGTCCTTCTTTTTCTTCTTTTTTGCACTTTTGCTCTCCCCGGTGACATTCTCCTTCCTGTCCACATCGCCATTTAGATTCTCTGCTTTCTTCTCTTGGGCAGCACCTGCATGCAAGGGTATGGTCAAAATTCAGCTCGTGTAAGAAATACAAAAAATTAATTGATATGGAAGATGTCAAACGCAGTGAGATATAATCAACTGAATATTCTCATTGTGTCCCTAAAGAGGAATGAAGGTTTTTTTTTTCACTCCGTGAAAACTTGAGCATGCTTAGCATAGTATTTAAGGTTCTGGAAACGGAAACTCAGTTTGCATCAGTACTAATGTAAAAACTCATACGATAGGTAAAAGCATTAATGCTACAAATAAATGGTACGCAGAAACTTATCCATATAAAGCTACATACCATTGGAGTCATCTTGGCCACTGGTCTCGGTCTTGGTAGGGTATCCTAGCTCAGCAAGAACTGCTTCAAGTTCTTCAAGCCCCTTCTTCTTCAGTTCCTTCTTAGAAAGCTGCCTTTCTGTATCCTTAGGGGCTGGAGAGGGTTCAGGGAGCTTCTTAACTGGCTCAGTTTCGACCAAGGCTTCAAGTTCATTTTCATGTTCCCCGTCAATGTCATCAACTTCATCAAGACCTTCCTCCTCACTTTCACTTTCCTGGAAATGGCTATATATATAAGAATTCCACAATATAACCAGAGGAATAGTACTCAAATGATTTTTGAGGTCGAAAAAAATGACATCTCCGTTGTATGAAGTTGACTTTCAAAGAAGACAATAATTGTTACAGCTAAATAGAGAAGCATCAGTACCCTTAAACACACACGCACAAAACTCGTTTGGATGTTTTTCAGCCATAAAAGCAATATTTTCCAATTATCAACAAAAGTTTTGGCATTATGCTCTTCAAATACTGATCTACTTTACACCTAAGGTTTATACATTTGATGGTAAGGATGCATCATAAGCATGAAATGACATTGTAGTTCATTGCTTCAAAGACATAAGAGTGGTTGCCCAAAATCCACCAAACACAAACAAATAAGGGCCTTTTCAATCATAGTCACCTGATTGGCTCCGTCCACCACAAAATCAATCAGTAATCAAGACCAAGCTTTCTTTAGAAATCTGGGATATACACTGGGGTTCCACAATGAAACTGCCTAAGCTACTTACAAGGAATCACTTAGTCTCATAAATACGTTTTGATAATGGAACATCAATTCATTTTCTAACGTATGTACCAAAAAATACCATAATGAAACCAAAAAAAAAAAAAACAAATTTAGGGTCCCCTAAAGGAGAATCATTCCAATGAGACGCACGTCCGCGTGTGGATGTGGTTTTTATCTCGTGATAACAACAGGAAGAAAACTATCAGTTGGTCAGCCACATCTAGTATAATATGACAATCACTGCATGCTGAAAGAACACAGATCATGGATAACCATGGATACTGACAGAAGAGATATAGCTACTTCCTAACGGAACAATAAACTAAATTCCCACAAGTCAAGGTGGCGAAAAGACAATCAATTGTCTCCGCAAAAGCCAAAAAATAAACCATATCATAGCATCCAAGATGCGGTGACTTAACACGTGTGGGCAAAGCAGAGTAGATTTTAACCGTTACATAGATTGCAGTGACGATAGGGATTCAAAAGATCTCATTCTCTAATGTGCGGTGACTTAACATGACCTTAAAAGATTTGCACTCTCTATAAAAGATGCAGTGACTTAACACTTGTAGGAAAAACATAGTAGATTTCAGCCCTTTACAGAGAATGCAGTAACTACTACCGTTAAAACATCAGCATCTACTACCGTTAAAATAAATGATTGACAGGACAATCCAAATTAGACAAGGATTCCACAAAATCCACAGATATGAACATTCAATAAATTCCGTAACTCCTATGAAATCTTATCATCTAAAACCTTTCACTAAACATCACCTCATTCATTCCAAAAGTAGAAAGAAAAAAAAAACTACCATATCCTATTGCTTCAACGAAAATCGGTGATATCACAAGCAAAACCACAGCGTTCCTATCACCTATTCCCTTATCAATTAATACACACAAACAAAAAATACCTCCTTCTACAGTTTACTACATCATGAGCAAAAACCGATCATATCCGAAAACAGCTAGAGATATATCCAAACTAAGCCACATTTCTACACACACAAATACATGCTTTCCCAATTTAGCACTATCCGAAAACAAGATCACAAGAAAACAAAAACCAAAAAAGCTCATAAAATATACCAATTCACCGACGGTCTCCGCATGCTCGGCTTCGAGCTCGCTCTCCTTCACCGCCTTCGAATCCTCGCCGGCCCAACCCATTTCCGGCGGAGCTGTAGTTGCATAGTAGTCATCATCGTCCTCGTCATCCACATCGGCCCACGACTTCGCGACAAGGGGCGCCGGCGCCCAAAACACCTCCTTCTCCGCCTCCCCAGAGTTCTGAGCTGCGTCGCCCCCTTTCGAGCTCTTCGACGAGCTCTTATCGCCCTTCTTCTTCTTCTTCAAGCTCCCGAGCGCCGCGAAAACATTGGTTCTGTTCAGGACCACCGACTCGTCCTTCCTGCCCGCCATTTCTCACCACCCGCCGCAAAAGTCCAGACGGCAGAGTTATCCAAGTCGCCAAACGGCGAATTTTTGGTGAAGTTACGGCTCTGGTCACGGAGCTCAGGCGGGGTGCGAAGGGAAGAATCGGAAATGATGGAGGGAAAAGGATTAGGGTTTTGAGACGGATTTTCGATTCAGAGATTGGAGTTTTGAGGTTGGTGAGGATCCGAGAGGGACGAGCTTGAAACGGCGCGTTTTGGTGAGCTCGGCTGATGGGTGAAAGAGTCTGAGGATTTTCAACCCGAACGGGCAGACGGCGTACGAATCTGTGATGGGCTTTTTATATACAAATCTAGTACTTGGGTGTGAGTGATCCTAGCCGTCGGATGGGTTAGTGATTTATAATTGGTTGTGCGGTCAGGATGGGTTGTTTGTGGGGCCTAGTGGGCTTGGATTTTTGTAAGAGGATGGTGTTTTTCGTGTGTGTTGAGCGAGCGGTCAGGATAAGAGAGGCATGTGGCCTCCATGCATATGATTTGGACCCGCTTTCCTCGGTGTAACTGATGAATTTTATTTTGTGGATGACCAATTACAAACACAAATAAAAATTATTTTGGAAATTTACTGTCTCGAAAATAATTAATATTATTTTTATAGAATGATGTTCCAAATTAATTTAATTTACAAAAAAATATAAATAATAAACTCGAAACTATGTGACATCTGTAAACGCTCAAAATTTACAAGTTAACAAATTAAAACATTGAATTGAGCTTGAGATATGGGCGAAAATAAAATGGACACAAAGGTAAGTTGAGATGGGCTAAAATAAAATGGACACAAAGGTAAGTTGAGATATGGACTAAAATAAAATGGACACAAAGGTAAGTTGTTCACCCCTTAAAGTTAACTATATCCATAGTGTTGCTTGGATTCTTTTGATTGCAAGAGTGGAATAGTGCTTGGCTAATACATGAACTCTTTCTCTCTTTGGTTGTCCGGCCTCAATATAGGAGGTTCTTACCCCTTTATATAGCACTCAATGAACCCCTCAGCCATGGGTCTTCCTCACTTGACATTTAATGCGCCACTTATATAGACTAGCATACTGACACCTTTTCACCTATCAATCAGACATTCGAAATGACGTGACATATGCTCAGTCGAAATGACGTGTTATGTTAGAATCATGCAGGCCGAGTGTTGTCCTCAGCCTTGGTTATCCCACTTTGCCTCTCTGAGCGCTGTTCCGACTACCATTACGTCCCATCCTAGGTCTCTATCACTGACTTGGGGCTAGGGTTTAGGGGATAAATCACATGTACAACTTGGTTACGCGATGTGGTGTGCGTGAGAGTCTCAAATGACTATTTCAATTAGAAGGTAGAATATCTTTGTTGATAAAGCTCACCCGTTCATCTTACAAGCTTAATTTGTGGTGTGTGAGAGACTCACATCAAGCATTTGTGACAAATTGGGAGTACAAATAAGATGAAGCATCACAGTTCATATAAACTAATAACACATTGACCAAAATAAGTTGAATTGAAATGGAATCAAGAGGAAGCAAGAGGAGTGGAGCTGTCGAACGTCGTCCCAACATGTTGAATAACAAAGCCGTAGATCTTCCTCTTCAGCCGATCAACCTTCTCATTCAGTTCCTTCCTTTTCGAGACGACTCGATCCAGCCACTCATTCACCCGCTTCAACTGCGAAAGAACAGCTGCAATGGAGCCACTGTCGATTGGCAGTTTGCCGCCATCAGCTGCGCACTCTCCAAACACACGAAAACCGGCATCCAGGGCTTTCTCAACAAACTGCAGAAACCACATTTGCATCTCGGATTGCAAATGAGTGGCAAGCTCGACTGTGTCTTTCATTCCGTGACCCTTTGTCCACCTCCCAACACGCGCATTGGACTGCGGTGAAGAAGAAGGGGAAATCTTGAGATGGGATTTGGCCGGTGTGTTGAGAGGTTGTCTTTTTGACAGACTTTTCTGCAGAGCTGATGGAGTTTCATTGTCTTGGGTGGTAAGGAGAGAGACAATGCCGAGATCAGTAGCTAAAGCAGCTTCAACCCAAAGTGAAACTGGTTTCGATTGCTCGGTGGGAATTTGAGCATTGTTAGACGTATCTGAATTGCGATTACCAGCAATTGATTCAACTAGTGTGGTTGATTTAATAACTTCATCGTAGATCGAAAAGAAGCGGTCAATGGCGGGTAGAGGGTTCCCGACCTTGGATGTGGAAGAGAGTTCCGCAAACATGCTGAGATAGAAAAAAGGATAATTGAAATTGGACGACAGTGGCAGAACATTTCCTCAAACAAATTTAAGGCTACAAAAACAGAATGATACCTTAATTTCCTCACAAGAGACTCAGTAGCAATGGCCTCCTCGAGTGCTTCAGCTGCAGCTGCAGAAGCAAGAACTTTCCTCTGCAAAGCTTCCTGCAATTCGATACGGTTTAGAACTTAGTCCATATTGATCAAACTCTATTTCGACAACACAATTTGCATCGAAAATAAAGCTCACCCAAGTTGCATCTAATGCCAAAGATTATACCTTTCCAAGCCTTGCGAGGTCTGAAGAGACTGCATCAAGTGAGACACTTCCATCAGTCCATTTTTTGTCATGAACAGTGATGCCCGAAGCTGCTGCGCAGCCGGGTTTCTCTTGGACCACAAAATCTTCCGGCGACCCGGATTTTGTTTTCTCATTGCCGGAAGAATCATGACCGCCATTCGGACTTCCACCTTTCGCATCGCTTAATCGTCGCGCAAGAGCAGCCTGCAAAGACACAGAATTCAGAATATGCAGAGTAGCAAGTAATTGAAAATTTTGCTTCCAGAGATACACACACAGAGGGGAAAACTACCTGAGTCCTTATAAATGCTTGCAAATCTGGTTTGATCTTGGCCGAAGGCTTCTCTTTCTCCTCCACCGCCGGCGACTCATCCCAGCCCTTCCGATTACTCTTTCCATACCCAATGAGGGCTTCTGAAACCTTCGAAATCCCTGCAACGATACTTACCGTCTTCTTCTTGGCAGCAGAGTCCTTCACTCCTCCAGACAACCGCCTCCCGGGAGAAAGCGAAGCCCTCCGGGAATTTGGCGAAGGCTGCCTCCGCTGCCCAATTGGGGATGGCTGTCGGTACCTCGACGGCACTATAATCGCCGCCTCTTTCGACACCTTCCGGTTCTCTTCCTTCGCCACAATTAAGCTCGGAACCACGCATTTCGAGGGGGCTGGAGATCCCGATCTCTTTCCTTTTCCTGCGGGGGATGGATCTCTCTCAGCCGACACCGGGTTCTTCTTTCCGACTGACACGGACCTCTTTGCACCGGCAGGAGATGAAAACCTGGAAGCCGGCCGATCGGAGATCTTCTTAGCCTCATCTGTAGTTGAATTCGAATTCACATTCCCACCCGAATTGACATTGTCTCGAGGAGCAAGAGGCTGCCTTGATGGTCGTGCCTTCTCAACCTTGGCTTCTTTGTTGTCATTTCTCACAACCTGCTCCTGCTTCTTATTGGACAGGTAAATCGCCATGAAGTCGGCGGACTGGTCGGAATCCGACACAGGCTGGATCACAAACTCGCGTTTCGAGGCGGAGATACGGGCGACGAGGGGCTCCGGGGTGCCGAGGAAGGGATGTCGACCGGCGATGGGACGGATTCCGACGACGCGGGGAACTGGGGAGTCGAAATCGAAGCGGTCGACGTAGGCGAACTGGCCCAGCTGGAGGCGGTTGGTGAGAATGAGGTCGGTGTCACGATCGGAAAGGGAGACGTAAGTGGAGTTGAGGGAGTCGGATAGCTGGACGTAGAAGCCCTGGTTGGGCCAGAGGTCGGAGCCGGCGAGAGCAGGGACTATGCCGATGACTTGGAGGAGGGCGGAGCGGTGGTCGCCGGTGACTTTGGTAGCCGAGTTCATTGACTGGAGAAGCTTCAGGAGGATTCCTGGAGTGAGCGATGCCATTGTTGTGAGAGAGAGAGAGAGAGAGAGAGAGAGAGAGAGAGAGAGGGGGGGGGGAGGGAGAGAAGGTGGAGGCTTGAATTGAATCTGTGGAGGAGTACTCTCTACTTGGTATTTGCAAAGGAAAAGGGTGGGCCCGGAGATTATTTGGCCGTTATTAAATTTCAAATTCAAATTCCCGCTGACTGTTTGAATTCAGGGGCTTGTGCGACGTGACCGTTACGTATCCCTACCTATCCCAAATGGGGAAGAGGTTGAGAGCCCTTGAGAACTGAGATCATGGCCGTTTAAAAGAAGGGTGATTGTTTTCACCCCAAAGAAAAGGAAAAAAAAGGTTAACTTCAAGTAACATAATGTCACGTAAGTGTTAAAAGAAGGGTAATCGTGACATTTCAAGTCAACAATGCAACCCAACAATAAACGAGATGACTACTTTTGTATGTCATGTTAACATGATTCGGATAGTGGTATTGAAGAAAAAACTTGTGCATGAGCAGTTCAAAAACTCGAACTCCAAATGTTTCATAAGCACATAGAGTTGTTAACGTAGGTTAAGAATACCATATGCAGTTATGCACAACAGATAGCTGGTTCTCTCTATTTCAAAAGCCGAAAAGCAAGTAGTGCAGTGTCCTATCATTCTGCAACAAAACTGCACACAAGATAGTGTGGCGGATCTATTCATGGATTCGGCCGGTCATCGGATGCCCGGAGAAGCATTTGTGAGGACCTCCGAGGACCATTTAACGGTTGCAAAGGTGACGGAAGAGAGGAGACTCGGATGTGCAGGTGCAGCGGCTTCCTGCAGCAGATGAGAAAACAAAGAAGGCTTTATTTTTCTTAAAAAGATTTGGCTATATGACGTCATTTCTAGCCAAGTTATTTTGAAAATAAAAAAAGAAGCTCTCTTTCCTCCTTCTCCAGACCCAAAAACCGAAAATTGAGATGGGTGTGTGAACAATAAAAATGGATATGTAGATAACACTACCCTTTTATATGCAAAAAGAGGTGTTTTTTTTCTTCTATTGATAATAAAATTGTCATAAAACGTTTTCAAATTATGAAATCTCGTCATAGAGAAATTTAATCTTTGTAGTTTGAAATGTTGTTTTGTCTAAATTTGTATGAAACTTTTATATTGAAGACCACCCGACATTATAATTTTTGACCCACAAAACAAAACTCTCTACTTTTGGAAGCATGACTTCTTGAAGGCTTTTATGTCATAGCAGAATCATCAAATACAACAGAAATCCTCCCACAATTTTCATCACAAAATGCAAAAGTCCCCTGCTGTGCAACAGTGATGGAGCAGCATACGAAATCATCACCGGAAACTTGCAGTCCCCAACGGAAGGATCCTCATCGGTCACCACAGCCAAACCCGAAAAATCGCAGGTCCAGCTCTTCTGGCTGTTCACCTGGTAATACATGTTGAATGCATACGAAGCATTCCCTTGGAGAGTGAGATTGTTGCAAGAACTTCCATATCCCAATGAAGTGCAATCTGAGAGTGTACAAGCGTAGTCAATGCTTTTTGCCAAATTATCCAAATACTTAGCATCTGGGTCCAAAACACACCAACTTCTCTGCATATACTCCACATCTTCTGCAGCTGCAAGGCCCTTGTTTCGCATAGCGTCTGACAAATCCAGATCATATTTCGGCTTCCCATCATACTCGAATATCCCCCAGTGCCTCTCAAAGTTCCCGGGAGCAATGCTTTTCGTGTTTTCATCAATGAGGCTGAATAGGTAGACATCGAGCTTGCCTGTCCTTGCTGGGGTTCCATTGCCACTCATGGCATGCTGGATCATACCCTGATTGAACCTCTTCGCGTTGCGGATATTGGCGTTTATGTCACCATCAGTTGGCCAGCCCACCTCTCCAACTATGATCTTCATTTCAGGGAAGCCGGCTTTGGTCAGAGACCAAACAAGGGTGTCAAAGTTTGCATCAAACACATTGGTGTAGAGCAGATCACCATCTTTAATCGGCTTGCTTTTTCCATCGAAAAATGCAAACCCGAAAGGAAAATAGGAATTGCCATAGAGGCTGAGAAAAGGGTAGATGTTAACTGTGAATGGTGCCTCATAGGTGTACAAGTACTGGATGATCTCGATTATGGAGTCTCGAACTTCAGGGCGGAAGTCTCCAGTAGATGGAACCGGGTCTGAGTCTGGGGAGAAGTAGATGTCGGCGTTGAAGGGGACGGTGGCTTTGACTTTCGATCCAAGTCCTGCATTGTTTAGGGCTTCCTGGATGTTCTTGAGAGCCGGTAACGTGGTTTGTAGATAGGTGCCATTGTATGTTTTGAGAAACGGCTCATTGCCTACAGCTACATACCTGAAAAAACCCAATTGTCACAACAATCACAGACATTTTCAGAAACAAGTAACAATCACAATGACAATTACAAGAACGGACATGTGAGTTAGGTCAGTTGGCTAGGGCAACGTGCCCTTAAAAACCGACTCGCACAGAAAAAGGATTTGATTCATTCGGACATTTTAGGAAACAAGTAGCAGTCACACTAAACAGTTAAAAAACAGAAAGAAAGCAATCAAAGGGAAATAGTAACTTGATAACAACTCCACCAGAGTAGCAGTAACTTGTGACATTGGCATCCACCCAAGTAGCTGCAGCCACAGGATCCTGGCTCATCTCCTGCAACATGACATTGGGTATGGCCAGCATCACCTCAATTTTAGTCCCAGTGAGAGCGGCCAATATTCTCTCGTCCGCTTCGAACAATTTCACCTTGTCGAATCCGTTGTCCTCCAGAATCCGGACTACCTTCTCCGGCGGGAGCTGGTGGGTCGCCATTGTCCCCCAGTTCACTCCAAAGCTCGCACCTTTCTCGACCATCGTCACGAAAACAAGAAGGATTAGTGCTAATGTCAAGAGATGCACTCTTTCTTGTGACATTTTCCGATTTCTTTTGGTTAAAATCTTCAAAAGGGTGGTCTTAGAATCTGAATCTTTGTTGAATGGAGCAAGAATCAAGAAAGATTTCGAGGGCTCCAATGATTTGGGAGATGCAGGAAAGAGAGAGAGAGAGAGAAAGAGAGGGAGGAAGAGGGGAATTCTTTTGGTTCCTTCTTCCTGAATATATACAGTGAAAAGTGCAACTTTCTCGCTCTCTCTCTCTCTAGAATTTCAGTGTTCGAACTTTCATGGGAAGGTGAGAGAAAAGCAGAAAGAAAAAAAATTAAGATTCGTTGCTTAATTCAGTTATTCAGTTATGGTGGCCAGCCCATGCAATTTGTTTTCCAACTGAATAATAGTGTTAATTTATTTATTTATTTTTAACAAACGATATTATTTACATTAAAGGAAGGCGGTGGACTTAACCTCACAATGGACGAGCCATAATAACATGGTTCAAATTCAACTTTGGCGAGAATCGAACCTAATAACTCACAAATGGAGAGGAATATCACTAGACCGTAATACCAAATGATTATTATTAATTTATTAAATATGAATACTAAACCCACGTCGTCGTTGGTAAGGTAGCCCTCGCAAAAGTATAAAACTCCTTATTCTTTGGTTCCAACCGACCAAGCGCTGGTCCTCCCAATGTGAGAGCTCTTTTGATCATATATCCTTGCTGAAAGTTTCCTACCACTTTAGTAGCTTATGGAACTTGACACTAGTTCACACAAGATGAGAGTTGTCATGATCAGACATTCATGTTGAAGTGTCATAACTAATTTAGTAGCTTTTAAAATTTGACGGTGGTCCATCCAATATGAGAGTTGTCTTGACTAAACAACCTTGCCCAAGTTTGCCAACTACTTTATTAGTAGCTTCAGGGAAAATGCATGGGAACATGAAGATAGTGAGACCATGAGAAGAAAGCCATTGACTGCTCTTTTGAGAAGGAAACTTAAAAGGGTACTCCAAAACGCCAACTTTCCAGCCAAAACCTACGTGTCAACTTTACCATCAATTGGCAGGCTGTATTTTTCTGTTGCTTTTTCCATCAAAGTTGACACCTTATCGCCACTAAAAAGTGTTTTGCTACCCAATTTGTGCCATATGGTATATCGCGCAATTCCAAAGGAAAAGGAAGGGAAAGCTAAATTCACAGATGGTACTACCAATTCTTATATGCCTCCCATGTCCCTACAGCCTGCGAAGCAGTTGTATCGAAAATTCTTCTATCATCCGGTGTATAAGGAGTTTTGACCGCTAAGGATCTAACGGCTAAAAACTTCGTGTTCCATAAATTATAAACTTACATGAAAGTTTTTTGTCACGCTTGATAGTACAACACACTAACTACTCTCTGCATGCACAAACCATGAAGTAAAAGGCCTCCCCACCACAGTATGCAAAAAATTGTTACATTTCTTAGAATCTGACACCGTCTACATGAAAGGTTACAAGTAACTCAACAGACAGCAGTTGCTCGTAGAGTGCAGGGTTTTCGCCTTCTTAGCCGTTATGACTGTTCTCTGTGTGCTTATTTCTGTATTAGCTTGGTGAACAGAAAACCTGCAGCAACGACCCGGAATTTGCGTATTCTTCCCGCTAATAGAATGAAGGATAATATCCGACCCTAAAAAGAAATGAGGCCAATAAGTGCTTCTTCCTCCCGAGAAGCAGAATAAGCGGAGTGACATCTTAAATAAGGCACCCTTCTGGCAGTCTAAAGCTTAAGCAAAACATTGCCTGTGACATGAATCAAACATGAGAAGACGGTAAGTATCATGAAAGTATATCTGTGCATCTGTGGAGCTATAAATAGTTCCAAACACTAATACCTTGTTTGGGGCGACATCCCTGACCCTATGAAATATTGGATCCTTTATAGTGGCATTCAGAGCAGATTCTGCCACCTACAAAGTTGGAAAAGTGTAAGAAGAACTGGAACATGAATACAGCGGACGACTGCACTGGCTCATTAGGAAAAGAGTGAATGCGATCAAATCAAAAGCCAACTGCCTATGCGACAAGTGGACGCCAGACAGTCCCAAGTTAAAGGACTGGTGTGATTATCAGAACTTTTAAGTTAGAATGAAAAAGTATTTAATAATGATACATATAAAACTTACTGATTTAATATATTCTTGTGTTTCAGTTGCCCTTATGAAGCAATAGCAATGAATCCAAGGAAGAGATCCCGTCCAATATTTTCTCTGGATCAGACCCCTAAATGCATCTGAATGAAAATATATGAAGATATAGTTCACACAGAGATTACAGAGGAAGTGGTATTTATAAAGTAACATGTTTACTACGGCAGGCATGAATGACCAAAAGTATCCACAAAAGACATGTGTACCAAGAAATTGAAGAGCAGAAGCAGGTAGATTCATTATCACGTGATCAACATGCTCCCAAGTCTTAACAGCAGAGATCTCGGGACCTCTCATTCTCTTAGTCTTGGTTCCTTTTCTCCTACCAGCTCCAGAGATGTTAGTGCCCTCAACACTTCCATTCTCTGAAAAGGGAAATGCAAGGAAATAAATTAGTCATCAACACTTTCCTAAGCATTGGTTGCTACATCAGGTTCAGTGATGACTAAGCACCTAGTTGTGGTTCCCATGATTACCTGATTGACAGCTATCTGAAGGTCTTTTAACAGGAGGTACTGATAAATCAGCATTCCTGCTGGAACCCTGTAAAGTGCCCACATTACTAATAACAGCATCTGGTACTTCTTTCGCCTCGACTGCAAGAAACCGAAGGTTAAGAAGGTTGCAAGAAAAAATTCACATGAACTAAAAGATCACAAAACTAGAAGTGTATATTACCAGCTAGCCTTCCATTTTCAGATTTTGATTCTTGATTGCCCTCAACAGCACATTTGTCACCATTCTTCTTCAGTATGGAGACATCAGAATCTGATTTTTCATCACAGTCAGGCACAGCCATCAATTGAGAAATAAATTGTCTCGCATCAATATTGTATGCACGAATACGATCGTCAACCTTGTTAGTTTCTGCATTGATCTTCAGATAACGAATGCTATCCGGATTCAAGTCATTTGCATAAACTATGCATCCTTTCTGTGCTGCAGGGATAGCAAAAGGACCAATACCAGCAAACATGTCACATATGATTTCCCCAGCTCGAAACTGAGAAACTAGCCTTATATGTTCATGCTCCAATCTTGAATTCCAGTAGACCAGACTGTAATCAAGCTTGAAAGTCGCTCCATATTGTTTCACTTCTGTAACCATATCATTTTCGCCTGCTAAAACTTCAAACTTTGGCACACGGAACTCATTTTCAATTGTTCCAACTTTATTAGCAATTGTCTTGATTCTTGGATAATTTTTCTGATATACAAAAAGTTCAAACAAGATGTAAATGTACATAGACATGGTACATTTTTGTGATGATTGTGAAATTGCATATATAAAGAGATAGCAAGAAGTGACACTAATCTTACAAAAACAAAAAGTTCCATAACAATAACTTGCCAAGACAACAAGGCCATGTGAGAAAAAAGTGAAAGCGTAGAAGTCCAGCTGGGACAACCAAAAACATTTTGAGCATGTATACAAGGAAACACATTCTGTGCATATTTTAAGTAAAAGTGAAGATATGTTAACATACATCGTAGATAACTTTTGCGATCACATCCTTGTAGGGAAGTAATTCATCATGAATATTCAGATGGGCAACATGACCTGCAGGACCATGAAGCAGTGTTAGTCCAACATCAGATGGTCAACACTACCTTGTCTACTAAACTAAAAATAAAAGACAAAAACCGGGTTGTCAAGTTGTAGACAGTAAGAATGAGGATGCGAAGAAGAAACAGAATCATGAAGTGAGTACTTAACTATTGTTTCAAAAGATGAAGGAACCTCGAGTCCCAGAGGCAAAATCTGCTTCAATATATGGTCTGAAATCATAATAAGCAGTTCGAGTTTGAACACCTTTCAACATATGCAGGATAAAAATTCAAATGACAATTCAAATTTATCAATAAGATACCAAAAAAGCATCAGATCAACCTGCACCCCAATACGAGTACCCAAGCATCAACGAATATGGAACTACTTCAATCTTGCATAAACCCTTCAGTTCATTGAGATTTGATTCAGGAATATCAGAAAGTTCTGCCTCGAACAAACAAAATTTCAAATTACTGATTTATGCATGTTTTGAGAATAATACATACAAATCAACACAAAAACTTCAACACTTGTTACCAGAATCTTGGACCCCCTCAGATAGTATCATGTAACGATTCTTTTCGCATGTCGGGTCTTCAGTAATCGGCTTAATCCGGGGTTTATCAAGCAAATATCTACAAAATTAAAAATTCCATCCAAATTATAAGGCACAAGGCATTGCATTGGCAAGTAAACAGAGAAATGACGTCTTGGAGAAAAGTACCCATTTAGTATTCGAGTGGCGACCTTGCAGAGCTCGCGAGGGATTCGAAGTGCCCACAATTTCAAGTGCACGTCGAATTTGCTTTCATCCAACATTTTCTTCTGTGTGGAGGAGGAAAAAAACCCTGGAATTGAACAATTAATTCACTGTTAATTCTCGGTTCTCTTTGCAATTGCAATAAAAAAAATATTAACAAACAAATAAAATAGTGAAAAATTTAATGAAAGAATCAAAATTTTGGATTTTGAGCAAAAACGAACCGAACCCAGATCAATATTTACTCCAACGTACCAAAAGTTTGAATCTTCACTAGCTAGAATTACAAAAACCCAGATCAATGTCGAGAAAATGCGTCGGAAATTACAGAAATCAAAGATTATTGAGAGAAAGAGAGGAACTTTACCTTGTGGCAAGATGGGAGAACTGGAGAACTGGAAGAGGTTTAACGGTTAGCTACAGACTGCTCAAAAAAAAAAGAGAGAGATTAGGGTTTAACCATTTCGATGGCGGGTATTGTGATACTGGTTTAGCACGGTGTCGTTTTCGCTGAGGGGTTTGGGGGCTGGGGATGCTACTCGAACGAAATGGGCGTCGGCCCATATAACTATTGGGCTTGTTTCAGCTTTCTTTAAGGGAAAATTTGTAATTTTACACAGCGCTCTTTATATTCACCGTCTTAAGTTCGAATTCTCTTCACCAAAAAACTAAAAAAATTTGTAGTTGCCTCCTATAACCCTTTTCTCACTTTGCATTTTGAAACCTAATCATAATATCTTTTCCGAAATTAAAATTTATAAGCTAAACTGACAACGAATTACAAATTCCTTGCGGAAAATTGACGAATACCTCAAATATGTTTATAATATCTAACTGCCCAATATAATGGTAACACTAACAAATAAACAAACATCTAATGTCTATATCATGAATAGATCGCGCAGGTTCGGGTCCACACAGTGACAATTGCCCCATATACACAACCCCTATTTCTGACTTTGGTACTATTATATTGTATATTATTTATTGCTGCTCAACCAATATACCTTTCCCATCTTATTAGGTAACTTGACGGATTAGAATAGCTCAACAAGTCCATCTTACCGTTTTATTCACAAATTGACATTTGACGGCAACTTCAAGGAATCAAATTAGACTACGGCTTTTTAATTTGTAATCCTTGTTATACTTACGTATCTCATGTTATTTGTCGTATTTTTCTCTCTCTCTTATCACATAATTTAGTTTCTCTTTCTTATTGGAACTGACTCATTGTCTAGTATGATTTATGAAGGAGACGAGTTTTAGAATCAATCACACTCATACGCCAATCTGATTGTCTCTGCTTTGTGATTTTCATAAGTATGATTTGTCAAATTAGCCCACCTAGATATGCATGAGTGATTTCAACATTTCAATTTCATTTTCTCATGGGTATGCTCGTCATCTAGCATGATTTATGAATAATGAAAACTGTTACCAGTTTTGTTCGTGCGCTAATCTAGACGTTTCTATTTTGTTGATTTATAAACATAAATGGCAAAGTTAATGCATGTGTACGTGCACCATTGATCCTAATATTTTCGTTTTATGAAATACTTAATTTTCACTACTAAATTAATCCCATATGTTCATTCAACCAACACAAAATATAAAGGACGTATGTGAACCATTTGTTTTCCATTTGATCTTTGATCTCCTTTCAGGTTTCTCAATATGTACATGGATTCCTGTACGTGTATGTCACGTAAACTAAAAGAAGCAAAATCTAAAGTCACAATAAAAATGAAGCAATTGACTTTGATCGAGTCCTCCTCGACCCAAAAGCACTGCCACCAACCGCGACTTTTCTTCAGCTTTCAGTTTTTGACTCTTGCCGGAGCTGAAGAACAGAACCATCTATAGGAATCCATGCTATCGGATTTCGGGTGACTGATGATGGATTTCAGTACATGCTATCGGATTTGACGTTTGTTGATCCTTCTATCTGTAAATTCCGCTGCGTCACTTGGACCAGTCAGTTTGTGACTGCGGAGCTAGCTAATCTGAGATGGAGTGGTCGTGCCAGCAGAGAAGCATGGAAACGCAGCGTCCGAGGATGTAGAACCGTGTCTTCTGTTGCTTTGCCATCATCAAGCATCGTTTCCTGAACCCGATCTTCCGGTGGCTTTTGCGGCGGCGAGCTTGGTGAGTTTGCGGTTGTTGGAAGTAAGAAGTTGCCATGGGAGAGTTGGTCACGGCGGAGGTTGGTGGTGGGTAACAGAATAAGATTGGAGTAGCACTGAAGGAATATATGGATGGTGCGGAGGTGGTTTATATAGTTTTATAGGCTCATCTGAGAGAGAGAGAGAGAGAGAGAGAGAGAGAGAGAGAGAGATGAGCGCAGACATATGCGGTCCCACATCTTCAGATTGATGAAGTCATTCATGCTCAATTTTACGTTATTGCCCCTTTACTGCTAGCGAGAGAGTGATTACGTGTCAACACCTTGAGTTTGCTCTTTTAGAAATAAATAAACAAAAAGGATTTTTAATTTTTAGATATATCATGTGTTTGAGTTATCTAATGACAAACCAAACTACGGTAAGTGGCGGAAAGTAATTAAGCTTATGTACAGTGACAAAGTTAGAATTTTAACTTCAGAGAGGCACAAAACTCTCAGCTAAAACACTCATGATTTCAGCAAAATCAATATGTCATCTTCTATACTTTCAATCAATGTCCTTTGTGTCTAGTATGATGTTTTCCTCATCACCCTCTTTCTTATACTCAACTCCAAGCCGATAGTCAACCGATATCACGGCCCTAGTTGATTCATAATTTTTTTTGGGGGGACAGAAAAGGAAAAGAAGAATGAGAAAAGGAATAAAAAAACAAGAAAAAAAGAAAAGAAAAAGAAAGACCATTTCTCTTTCCTTCTTTCTCTGTCTCTCCAAAGTTCAAAGCAACGAATTACCTGAATTTCATAGGAACCACCAACCTCAAATCAAACTCAATGAGAGAAATAAAAGGAAAAACGTTGGATTAGCCCCTGAGTAGCTAAGCCTAAGGAAAAACCTTGAAACTCCTAATCATAACCCTAACTTTTCAGCATGAAAAAAAAATATATTAGGATGGGCCGAGGGCCTTCTTGGTCCCTTCATGGCTCCATCTCTGCTTATGCATCTTGGTGCGGGTTCGATTATTATCAATCCTATTTTCCTTAACAACAAACAATTTAACACATTAACGCTATTGTTTGTACAAAAAAATTTCTAAATTATCTTTCATTCTCTTATTGTAATATGTAGATTAGAATATTAATATTGCCTATTTTATTAATACATACACAACTAAAGTATCATTATGTGTATCTTATAATTACACTTAAGTTTGAATTCTCTCAATATAAATTATAATAGTTTACAACATGCATGTCTTGTTTAAAAAAAAAAAAAATTATGTTTTCTCTCTCTTCTATATTCATTTTATTTTTCCCTTGATTCCCTTGTACAATAACTTTCTCTAATTAAGATTAAAGTTTTTTTCTGGAGTACATAATTAAGATTAAAGTTAACTTAATTAATTTAACAAAAATGCTGAACACACATACTATCGAATGAAGGGCTAAATATGCTTGATTTAAACGAGATATTATTTAAATTATCCTTACCAATGATTAGATCACACAACACAGAACAATTTACTAATAAATTAATGTATTAAAAAAAAACTCTCAAATTTGAAGCATGGGAGAAGATTTCTAGAATCCCTGACGTCACCAACAAAATTAATTTATCAACCGATAATATTAAGAATAATATCGTTCATTATAATTATTATTCCACACATGATGTAACTGTGGGTCAAATAGTAGCTTTTGTAGCACGAAGGGCATTCAAGTAATTTCGTAAACACAACAATATTCCGGTCAAAAGATTGTAGGGACAATATTGAAATTCTCCGATGGTAAAGCGAGGAGAAGCCGTGTGGAAAGAGAGGATACTCACTGGATCTGCTTTGGGAGGCTTGAAAATCTTCTAATCACATTGATTTATTATGTATTGTGTGATTAATTTTTGTTAAGTACGATTTATATTTAATTTAAAAAAGTTATAATAATTTTTAATTGTATAATGTAAGATGAACATATGTAATTTGAGGATACCTGAAATGCTGACAAAGAGAATTTGGCAGGGAGATGGATTGTCTGCCTTTCTATTTCCATATTTTTCTCATGCCTTTTTATTTGTGTGGTCAAGGTTAAATTAGGTCAACATTTTATATTTTTTATTTTATTATTTCTATAAAATATTAATATGACTTAACCATAATCACATATCACATAAGAACATGAAGAGAGTATGGAAATAGAAGAGCATGCAATCCACCTTCCCCTGCGGTGTGGAAATTAAGATTGGCTATCTCTGTGCAATGATCAACGTCCACGTGCAGCCCCCACCATTGTAGCATCCTACGACCATCCATCGTGTCACTTTTGTCCTTATCCAATTAAACTAATTAGACTAAAATATCTTTTGTGTGCTATCGTTCCTCGGTCGACATTATCCACGTGTTTTTTTAATGCTTCTAGACGAGAGAGGCCGTCTAGAAAGCGTGACAGTGACCTGCTGGTCGGCCACCGCGCGCATTGGAACATAAACGACGTGCCGGTTTTGGGACAAGAGAGGTGACTTGTTATCGACATTATACCATTTGTTAGTAAACTATTTTTTATTTTTTATTTTGGTACATAGATATATTTTATTAAGGAAATGAAGAATTCAACTAAATCATACAATAGACAATTTAATTTAATATTAACTTTACCATCCGCAAGATTTAAATCTAAAACTTCTTATTTTTAAGTGAACAAAAATATCATCGTACCGTAATAACTCATTTGTTTGTAAACAATTAACACTGGCGCCTTCAACAAAAGCTGGTCTCTAGTGGATTAGTTAGTGAAGTCTCTCGGACCATCTCGAGTTAGTTCGAGATAAATATGTTTTTTCTTATTTTTGATAATATATATTCAAAATTAAAATACATATTAATAAAATACTCATTATCAACTAAAATTTTATGAAATTATCAGTCTAACCTTCTAATTAAAACTGAACATGAATAAGTGATATGAATAACAATGTAATTTCACATAACCAAATTTTTTTTTTTTTTTTTTAAACCTCACCTGCATTAAATCTTAACATATCTCTAATTAAAAACTTAAAATTAAAAAATTAAAAAAAAATTCCCATCCCACATTATCTATCGCTCTAGTCCTCTCTCCTACTTCAAAAACAAAAATAAAAAACTTTCACATGCACTTTGTGTGTGCCCATATGTTAGTTATTTAATAAAGATTGTTGGATAACAATTTTTTATTTTTTTTAAATTTTAGTATGCAATAATGCCTGCCTACATGCACTTCACAAACCACATAGCCCGATCTACCCGGCCGGCTATCTTTGGCTAGCGAGGTAACCCATCAGCCAATTAACCTTTTAGTCCGTTATTAGAGATGAATTTTAAGTGTTTGCTATATCAAAGAACTTAACTGGTTGTTTGAAATGACTCTTTGTTAGAGAAATTTTTCCTTACAGTTGACAGGATAATTCATGTTTTTGTAGTCATCGCACGTAAGAGTACTGTTTTAAAAATTCCCCTTAGGTCGCAAACTCTTATTTAGACAAGTAGAACGTCGGATTGGATTTCAATATTATGTTTGGTACTCAAACGAGTGGCAGAAGAAAGGAGGCTCAGGCTGTGCAAACGCTTTATCCTCTCCTGATTGTGTGTTATGGTAATTGAACAAGTACTTTTGAATAAGAACTTGACACAAGTGATCTGCCAATAAGATATTAATCTTGCAATTGGAGACACTTCCATCAGTTTAGTTTAGGTACTACATTACCAACTACAGTGATGCAATCCCTATCAATCATCATTCTTTGACGAAAAATGCGCAGGCGTTTATGTTTTCAGGTGGTAGTATTTGTCAAGGAGCTTCTCTGTGTACTCTCCGAAGGTAAGAGAACCGTTTGGTGGAATCAACTGAAACACAAGACCCGAATTAAAACCGAAAGAAACACAGCAGAAGAATGCAAGCCGAACGTTTTGATTTGTGTTTGTAATTTCATGTCTGATGTGGTTAAATTGGGGTTCAAAGTACATTACCTCTTTATGGATATGAACCTCCTCCGGAAAATTAAGCTTTTCGTCCCTGAAAATGAACCGTGCTTAGCTACAAACAACAGTGTGCTTATGATATCAAATGTGTGGCCAGTATTGTACACACCAGTCTGGTTGCATGAACAATGCAAATGTTGAACGATCAAGGCCAGAAGCCTCCGCTCCCTTGGGTGCCTGACAAACAACCAGTGAATCGAAACAGTGACTGTTATTGGGCGTATCCAACGGAAAAACTTGGTTTCAAAGGGAGATTTGGGTTTTGAATGAGCATCAGAGGAAGAAAAGAATTTCAAACACAGATATCGTAGTAGAAAAAGTACCCGGACACAATGAGGCGTTGCACAAAGATAGCCTCTTGACAGAACTTCAGTGGTTTCGCCAATTTGGTATGCTATTGCATCTTCTCCAAAGACGACCTAACACGCGAAGTGAACCAAGTTAGTTTTAAGAACATACATATCTTTCCAAATCATATTAATCACAGTCATCACAGGTAGATTGCTCAAAAAAGGCATGTTAGAAACTTTATACAAAAAGCATCCCCTCAACTCTATCTTCCATAACTAGAATTTCGAGGATAAGAAAACGTACTTTGACAATCTGATCAGTTCGTGTCCTAATATAAAGGCCAGCACCACTGTCAGGGCAAGGTATTTCAGCAGCATCTCTCGTAAACATGGCACAGGTCAGACCTATACATCAAATTGAAGCAAAAATTAAGCACAACGAAAGAGTCCCAACTAATAACCAAGACATTCTAATTAAACATGATCACCTGTCAGTGAACCATGGTCTGTATGCCATCCACACCAAGAAGACATGTCTCTATTATCTTCAGTAGGATTACTGCAGGTCGTAATTTACTTGTTAATATAATACCTCTGGCAGCCAAAAGATTGCATACGGCAGTATAATTTATTCTTTTAAACCCTTTTCACCATCAAATATCATTTTTAGTCTTGTTCTCTGGCCATAGATGATTACGCCTAGTGCATTTTCTTTATGGTAACATGGGCTCATAAAAGAAGAGAAACTTTCCTTTATCTTGTATTACAACATAGCAAAATGATTGACACAAAATACTACCAAGCCTGAGAGACGAATTTGAACTTGCAACTAACTGCTCAATTATCACCTATGGAAAAAATGACGATATATAATGTAATCACCTTTCTTTTGTTGGAAAATAATAAAGTAGACGCCCTTTATGACAGCGAGATCGAAACAGTATTTGTTCAAGGCCTTCATCCTCGCGCATTTTGATTGCTTTTGACACTGTTAAGGCACCCATTAAAATTTGAAAGGGTTACCACAGATCAACAACTATACAATAAAGAAAAGTAACATCAAAGCTAAATAAGCAAGCGCAACAGTTGAAGAAGAGTATGGCATTTTGTTTGGCCACGGCTGTGGAAAATGTCAATATCATTTAGTTGTAAGGTGAGAAGCATTCTTTATCCTTTCTGTATGAGAGACAATAAATTTAAAGTTCTTGTGATGAAATCATGTAAAACATTCAGAAATCTTGATTTAACCCTTTCTCAAGATAATAGGTTGTGTCATCTCAACTTATATCTTAGGTCTTATGAGTGCTCGTAATACACTAATATGACACTTGTTTTCTGGCCAGGACAGAACAAAATCATGCAGGAAATTGTCATGACAACTTAAGTGTAAAATGTGACCGGAAAAACACTAAACAGGATAGCTATGCTCTCTTAGTGTAAACCTTAACAACAAAGACTATACCGTATCTGTCACAGTGATATGCGACCATAAGCCCAACTCCAAGGATCAGCTTTCCAAGAGCTTTGAAGGCTACAAATCAAAAGTTACATGCAGTGATGACATAATCATGAAAAAATACAATCATAAATTGAAGGAAAACATACCGACTTCTAGTTCTGGCAATTCACTATTGGGCCATATATTTGAACCACAGTATGATGGATACCTACAATACAGATCACAAATAAAATCTGAGCAGACACAAAGTATTATGTTCTGTTTACGCAAAATCTGTAAGTTCTCACATAGGATAAATAAAAATAAACATATCCCAGCATAAAGATGATTTGTCCTGGTTAATTCTAAGAAACCTTGTATCAAATGTATGATAGTTATTCATAACTAACACAAACAACAGTTTGGCCAAACATTACTGGTCTGAGCCATATACTGTGTGACCTCAGACAAAACAGATCCCACTTGTACTCAGATTATGATTGATGTCCCTATAGACTTTTACCTTTGAATCAGAGATTCATCTGTTGTAGGGCTATCCAATATTGGATTTGCATAAAACGAGCCTTTTAATGTATCTGCAAAACCAGAACACAGACAGAAAATGAATGATCCTAAGTTCTTGGAGTTTCCAAAGAAACAAAATTTAAAACAAAGAACATAAAGTGATACCAGGCTTTCCAGATTCCAGCTTCTCTTTTCCATGACTCCATCCAAAATTGTACCTAAACATGGATGGCAGGTAAAAAGAAGATAAGCAATAAAACTTTGTAAAGATTCCCAAGAAAAGCAATAAACTATGTAAATATTAGTTAATAATGTCAAGACCATAGTCTGTGACAAATCCAAGAGTTGAGATGAGACTATCTTTCTGGCAGGAATTTTTGGAATTTTTCTCTATTGTAAGGAAAACATAGATTGATGTTTGTGTTTACACAAAAATTATGCCAATGGCTTAAGAGAAATCAAAGTATAACAATGGGACTAAAATGACTTACCTACTATGAGGATCTTCAAGTTCCTTCTTCACCTCTTCGGACAGATTGGCTAATCTAATAAACGAAAAGAAAACTCCCATGAGCAGTGCTATAACAAACTATCTTCCTAAATTCATTATGAATTGCAGTTAAAACTTAAAATGAACATGAAAATCCTATGTAGAAGGAATATACCTAGGTGACAAGCGTAGAAGATTCCCGCGCAAGGAAGAATATCCCGGAACCTGCAATTGGAAACTCAATGAAACAATTACAAAGATGCTAGAAAGAAAATACTTATCAGTTTACAACAAAACGCTAGCTCTCACGAGAATCGATTAGGGATGAAGCATCAAAACAATAACATGAGACAGCATAATTTATGAGCTGTGAATGGAATAATGGAGCAAAATATCGTTGCCCAAACAGCACAATCTACAATCTACATGACGGAGAAAGTACCCCGACGATACATATGCAAGTTCATGTGGTTTATCTTTTTAACCGATTCGTTTACAAATTATTTCTGCACATATAGTTTCAACCCGAAACCAAAAATTCCATTGTCAAACAAATATGCATAATAGCAGAATTAAGTAAAAAACAACATATCACCATACTGATACTGATGTGATTCAGAATCAAGCATTTTAACTTACCAAAACTGGTAATGGAAGAGATAATCAGTAATTAACAACGGTAATCGCATAACGAAATCATACTTGAGTGATTGATAGGATTCCCAACCCATTTGGTCCAAATCCTTCTTCAATCTTCACTGACAAGTCTTTGTCGTTGTCCTGTATCAATCAAACCAAAATCAAAGAACGATAATTAGAAAACTCGAATTCTCGACATGATCGACTGAGTTAAAACATAGCAATTAACCAAAACTATGAATAAAACAATTAAATTCTGTTTGGTTGATGAGAAAATGAAGAGAATAACAACCAAAAAGTCAACTGAAACAGAATTTTGCTCTAATTTCAACGAATTCTCTTGAGTTTCTGAGCACCCAAACAGAAAAAAAAATTAAAGCCAATCAAACCAAACTCTCATGCTCAATTTTCTCGCTACCACAAACGGAACTTAGAGGGGGAGATAGAGAGTTACTTGGAGCTCGGAGTAGGATATGGTGACTGGTGTGACGGTGGGGACGGCGGGGTCGGAGGACGGAGGCATGGTTCGACAATAAATTTGGCGGGAAAGATGGCGGTTGGACTGTGACGGTGGGGAAGAATCCGTGGGAACGAAGAGGAATTTTGGTGAGGGAGGAGGCTTTTTATATAGGAGGGAGGGAGAGGTTGAGAGCGACAGGCGTGATTGTCAATTTCAAATTTTGTTCAAGGAATAAAGAAAGAAAAGAGGTTGAGCATCAATTCCTTTTCCCTCCAAACCAAAGAATATATTCACGATCACGAATATATTAAAGGGAGTTTACTGTTTATTTTTAACGAAAATCACATTTTTACCTTTTTCTGATACTATTTACAATACTTTTATTTGTCATTTTTTATTAAAATTAAAGTTTTTTTAGACTTTTCGGTAGTTTTTCTTATATTAAATACGAATAAGTATTAATTAAATTTAAAATTAATTGTGTACTATTAAGGATTTGTTTAAAAGTGTTTAAAATGACTGAAAACGTTTTTAGGTAAAATGCTTTTTAAATCAATCTTTAGTAAAACCAAGTGGATCCTAAAAAAGCAATTGATGTACTTTCTACAAAAAATACATCTTGAGCACTTGATGTGTTTTTGGAATTCAAAATCAATTTAACAAAAGTGTGTATAGTTTTTTTTTATTTTTGAACAAACAATATTATCTACTTTAAGGTGACAGGTGGACCTAACCTCATAATGGGCTAACACATTAATAATGTGGTTTAAATTCGTCTTTGATGAAAATCGAATCTAAGACATCCCACTTGTAAGTGAGAAGGAATACTCTAAATTGTGTACTAAGTAATGTGTTTAGTCATTTTTAAAAGACTTTAAAAGGAGCCCTAATCTGTATCAAATTCAAAAAATTTGAATTGGGTGAATTGGGTATTGGGTCTTTCCTCATTCAATAATATTTAGGCTGTTCTCGGCAAAAAAGAAAGAATTCAATTGGAAAAAATAACAAAATGGGAAATAAGGATATTCTAATTAAGGTTTTTATTAATTATTTTAGGTGGATGGTTCATATGAAGATTATGAAACGCTTTAATTCTCTAATGCCAGATTCCGTCTCGATCCAAAGTTAAACAGTAAAAAATATAATTAAGGTTGTTATTAATTATCAATTCATGTATATTTCTGTATGTGTTACGTTACTAAGTTAGATAATGAAAAATACATACAAGGCGTCATGAGAATATGCATGGTTGTCAAGCCCGACATGTGAATAGCATGCTCAACTAATGTATTGCTCTAAGGATTTTATCCAAAATCAACAATGAGTCAATAAGTTGAAAAATATGAACGACTTTAATTATGCAACAAGTGAAGAGGCAATTTTCACCAATCCTAACATGCAAGGTTGGCCCTGAGAATTTGGGAGTCCTAGGCGAGCCTTCGAAGTGAAGCCTTAAAATTTTTCTGATCGTTCTTTGTATATTGATTTGTATAAGAAAGAATTTGCTAAATACATAAAAAGTTTTATTTTTCACATCAAATATCATTAAAAATTAATATCAAAATAAGATAAATATACAAATATTATTTAAACATTACACGATTCACTTTTTTAGACACAAATGCACTAAAATTTGCAGTCAAGAGTCTAAGATTGAGAGTGAAGAACAATAAAACTTGATGATCAAGAGAGTAAATAACAATAAAACTTGATTGACAAGTATAATAAATTCAACGCCAATTGTTTCTCTTGTATTTGTTTTTCTTCTAAAATCAACATCATACTAATGAATTGAATATTAAAATAATCTATTGAATAAAAAGTTATTGAAAAGAAAAATATAAGTTCAAAGTTTTGATTACCTTAAAAGTACAATTTTTAAGATCATATGATAGTTAGTTTAAACATTCAATAGAAATGGAGAGAATGAGAAGTTAGTTTAAATATTCGATAGAAATGGAGAGAATGAAAAGTTGAAAGAAAAAAGATTGCAAAGAGACTTGAGTTTTATAACTTTATATGCATTTTGACAAATGGATTGGTAGTAAATTTGAAAAACAAGAAAAATCAAGTGACTGAAAGGCAGCTTCGTGTTTCGAACTCAACACCCCAAAGAAAAATGAAGTCAACATTTCCAATGCACTAACAAATGAATTATGATATGTTTCTACTTTTTGTATTTATATGTTAATTACGTGATATAAAATTTTTTGAGAGCCCTTCCAAAGTGGGGGCGCTAGACAGCCGCCTATTTGGGCTACCCTCGGGCCGGCCCTGCCCACTCATTTACACCAAATGCTGAAGTTATTTCAGGTAAAAGACTCTTGAGTTGCGTTTCAGAATCTGGGTTGCTGCTGAATTTCGCCACAGTTGTTTCAACGTTCTGAAGGGGATCCTGGGAACTGCATCAACAATGGAGTTGCTTTTATCTCAACAAACGCATTAGACAATGTGATGATGCCAACTAAAGTTAACCCCACTAAAGCATTGGAAATTGCGTCCGAGGATCGAAAAGGCATACCTGCAGATCCTCCTCCCGGACTCTTTGCCGCTATATGTGAAAACCCATCTGGGTACAACCAACTTCCGTTCTCTGGCATAGCAAGAACAGTGCTCTGAAATTCGAAAAGCCACTGCAATGTAATTGACAACATTGACAATCTCTGTCTGACAAGGCAATAGTACCTCTGCAATGATCCGGTAGCGACCGGTGACCTGATAGGCCAATACCAAAGCCCACTGTTATGTCACCCATGAAGCTTATATAGGGCTTCTTGCACAGAGATTTTGCATATTAGAGAATACTCAGCAGTGGATACCTCAAAAACCTGCAGCACAAATATCATATCGATAGCCTCTGAATCTTAAGAATACTATAAATGGTAGCTTAGAAAAGAAATGAATCCTATCCAACCAATACATATCATACTACCCAAGTTCAAGCAAAATCCAGACTAACAAATGATCAGATGTTGTAGGTTGCCCGAGAATGTCAAACATGAAATTACAAAAGGAAAAATCGTATGTGCTGGACATTAGTAAATAAATGATGAAACCACAATCTTAGCAATTAAAGAAATGTTGAAATTTTACATGGGTTTTGGTAATGTTGAAATGTTTCCGGATGCAATATATCTTCAAAATTCAAAACAATTACTTACTGGAAAATCATAAGAATCTGAAACAAGTATTAAGTATTGACTTGCTGATGATGAAGCTGGAGGTGATCTGTAGTCCAGGAGCTCAGAATGTGATGATGAGGATGAGTCTGATTATGACAATGCATCACGACCTTGATCGTGTCTCACCATAGAACAGATCTGGGTGTGACTTGATCTTGACAGAAGATGCTTTCACTTCAAAATTTTTGCCTTTTTCCATTTCTGTCATGTGTAGTAATTCTCATTTGATTACTGGGATTACTATTATCAGATGATTCATGGCTTGGTTCTGCCTCATCATGGAACCAAGCTGGATGTGGGTCAGAAACATAACCAGCACGATTCATAGCATGCATATTTTCTTCCATTGGTTTATCCCACACTAGATCAACTCCTGTTCTCTTAACAGTAAATAAATAATCAGGATCCACACTCACAAAAGGTTCTTCAAAAATTATATCAACTTTATCCCCGCCTTGCAAATTGAGCTTATCTTCGATAGTTGTCCTAGCCAAATATAATCAGGTTCAGGCATGTCGTCTATTTCTTCTCCGCGTGTGGCTATGCAGGCTCGCAACTCAGTACGCTTGGTGTGATTTATAACAGTAATGTGAAGAGAATAATAATTATTTTTTGAGTGGTAAAAGCAGAATAGAGTCGAGCCTTTAAAATTACGAACATCACTCGGGGGAATATCAAAACTGACTTTATTGCCATTGTTGACAAACTCAAACCAACCAGGAACATAATTCCCATAGAAGAAAATGCCACCAAATTCGCAAGAAGTCCATCCCTATATAAACAATGCAAGTGTCATAAATACACAAGTACATATGCATTTGTATGTGCATGCCCACGATAGGAAGGCAATTAAAGAAAGAGGGAGAGATACCTGTATGATGTTCTTCTTAAAATTAGCTGTGAGATTGGTGCACCTTTTCATATCAATCAATGTCATGGAGGATAATGATTTATCCAAGCCTGGAACCTCAGTGAGTGTGGGCGAATCACTTACATTCAGTTTTCTCATACTTGACATTTCCGAAAAATTGGGCATTATTTTCAATGCAGGGCAACCAGGTGCCTTCAAGACTTTCAAACTTGTTGGTAAATTGGGGATTGTATGAAGATTTCTGCATTCACTTAGCTTCAGAGTGTCAAGCTTTGAAAGATCATTGAGGCTCGGTAGGCTACAAAAAGAACTCCCTCTAAGAGACAAATTTTGTAAGGAAATTAGACTCCCAAGATCCTTAGGGATTTCATTATCATCTAATCCGCACCAAGAGAGATCTAACCGAGTGAGATTGTTCAATCTTACTATGGAAGGTGGTACTCGTTTTATGGCTGTGGAATCTGCATCAAGTACTTTCAATGATATCATCTTCCCTAAATCCTTATGCAGTTTTTTGAATTTTGAACAGAACGAAAGAAAAAGAGTCTCAACAGATTTCGACTTATAGAAATCCGTTGGAAGAATAATAAGATTGTCACACAATCTAAGGTTCACCAAAGAAAGTCTTTTAAGATAACCAATAGAGGGGTGAATTTCGGACAATTTATTGCAGTATTCTGTTGGAAATATGCCCTGAAAGTCAATCTTTGGAAGAAACCTTTCAGGACAATGAATTGATGTATATATGACTCTTATACATCGGAAGGCAAAGATACTAATTAGGACTATCTCAATGAACAAAATATGTCCTAAATAGTGAATCCATGGACAATGGATCGATGGAAGAAGTAACCTAATGATGTTAGATTACAGAGACCTTCTTCTCATAACCATCATGTCCAAAAAGGTTCCTGGTCATAAGGATTGTCGGAGGGATACTGACAATCCATAGACCGGTACATACTATGTCTGCTTCAATTGGAAATATGGAAAGTATTCGTGTAGTGACACTAAGACAAGCATGTAGGTGCTCATTAAGGGAATGAGTTCACTGAACACAATCGAACGAGAGTACTTGCATGGAGGTCTACTCACATGTCAAGCAAGCAACTCTAATGGTTGGAATAATGTAAGTAATCCTTTGACCGGAGGCATCGTCGTTGTCTTGTGGTTAAGTACTTAATCTTTGATTATGTTAAAGTCATTCCGTTCGCGAGTGTCCAAGGCATCGTTGGGGTGAAGCCACTTAGCCATGAAGGCAAGTGAATGCGCAACAAGGAATCTCTAATCCTCGATAAGAGAGGATGAATACTCTAAGATATGATTCGGGAATCTTCGGCCGAAGTATCGAGCGTAATAAAGGAAAGCGTTCCTATACATCTCAAATGAATCGTATAAGAAGGAATAATCACATTAGGGGTTTGACATTATAAATCCATACCCTAGTAATGTGATTGAGAGTATTGTTTTAGAGAAGGATCGAATTACATTGTAATTCCAACTGAATAGGTTCTCCGAATAACTTCTACATTAGCTTGGGTAGCCATGATATATGGTTAGATGTCACTCATGGCTTGTGAGTTCTTCTAGATGATTAAATGTAGTCATCAAAAGGAAGGTGAATTAAAAGTAAGTTTGAATTCACTAAGTGATTGGATAATCAATTGGATTGGTGCCAATCACCTCACTGCCTTGCTAATTAGAACCTAAAAGATTGTTCACCAATACACTCTTGTAGTGAGTAACTAATGGATGAAGGAAATAATTAATTGGATTAATTAAGTGTTTTGATTAATTTAGAAAGTCTAAAGAAATCATAAAAGCGATAAAGATCGTTTTGGGCTTAAAGAAACGTTCGGGTTTAATTAGGCCCATTGGACCAAAACCCATTGGGCTTTTATTCAAGCATTGGATGACTTGAAATAATTAAAAGCCCAAAGCCCAAACCAAACACATATGGCCGGCCACCAAGGGAGAGATAGGTCAAAATGTTGACTTGTTTCTTTTGTCTATAAAAGGAACTTTATAACACAAAGTTCATTAGGGTTTGATGTGTTCTAAAAACAACAAAAGAGAAAAGAAAAGCTCTCTCTCTTGAACACAAAGGGCCGGCCACCAAGGGGGTGATTTAACTAATCATCTATACACCCTTTTGGTTATTCCTTCATCTTTCTCATTACAAAGTGGGTGAGGATCTTTAGAGGTTTTCATATCTTTGGAAACTTGAAGAGAACCTAGGAGCACTTACTTTACAAAGTGGAGGAAGCAAGGAGGGAGGCTAGGCTCAAGGAGTTTGAGGAGCAAAGATCTTGAAGGTGGTCCATCCTTGGTCTAAGATCTAGATCAAGAGGTATAAAACTAAACCTCTAGTTTGTTCTTCTTCTAAATTTTGTTTTGATGCATCTTATATAAACCTATGCATCTTGAAGGGGATTTGCATGACTATAGCTTTGATAAAATGTATGACATGCTTCCGTTGCTTTCGTATATAAATTTTGAATTGTATATGCATGCTAGTCACTAGAAATCCCACATGTATCTCATAGATTTCCCTTCATATTCCAATATCAACTCTTTAAGATTTGGGACTTGTGAAAAGTCTGGTGATTTAATTAGGTCACTAGAAAAACTGAGATCAATGATCTTCAACTTCTGGAGCGAGAGCGACTAATGCACAAAACCAAAGAAAAATTGAAATTAATATCCAAAAAGAAAATCTTAAAAAAGAGGAATCCAAAAACAAATAGAAACAGAATATTGTGACGTGTAATTGATAATACCTTGGAACCCTGCCAAAACTGTACCAATTTACTACTGTACATCTTTATAGCAACTAGTTTCTCTTGATTTAAAAAGTCATCTGGTTTGGACTCTAAAGGGAAGTTATGCCAACACAACCATATTAACTCTTTGGGAAGATGTTCGTATTTTCCATTGAGCTTATTAGCGTAGTTGAGCTGAAGTAATCTCAGTTTCTTCATATTGGCAAATGCTTCTGTACTGAAACTAGTCTTGTCAGAGCTTGGTAACCCGGGATACAGGATATCTAGAGCAAGTCCTTCAACTTCTTCAGTTCCCTGTTAAAAAAAAAAAAAAAAGGTTTAAGTAAGAAATATATTATTTGCATATGTTTACATGATTTTGCATAATGAATTATACTTGCATTCCCCCTTTAGGGTGACGAGCTCATTCTGCCGCTTGCAAATAACATTTCTTAATCGTACAAATTTTCATTCTGGAACCATTCAATTTCTTACTCTTATAATCATTACAAAAAATTTGAATCAGAGATCACTTAATTTAGACATCCAATAATTCATTATTGATATGTTACTTAGGCAAAATCACGTACTATGAATAAATGCGAGTACTATTGTTGGCTAATTGAGCTTTCCTTGTGCAACTACATATATACACATGAATGTTGTCCAATGTATAATAGACATTTTGTTAAAAAAAAAAATAATGTATAATAGACATACGTGGGTTATATATGCTTTTCCTGTACAATGCATTAATCCAAAATTTTAATGGGAATGTACTTACAGATTTATTTGTTAATACATTGATGACCTCTCGAGAATTCCACAACCTGCTCCATTTTCCAGGGTGACCGGGGGACTTTTCAGAAATGATTACTCTGGCCATTTCTCGAAGCAAATCATGCATATACAACACATTGCGTTCAACATTTACAAAGCATCGTTCACGGAGGACACTGATTCCTATTGTTGCAAAAAATTCACATTCATCTAATACCTTTGCAACATAGTCCTTATCATGTCCAATAAAGAAACAAGATATGTCAAGGAATATAGCCTTTTGTGTAAGATCCAGCTTTTCAAAGCTTACTCTTAGCGGTTTCATTATTCCTTCATGAGGAATTTTTTTTAATTTCTCCGACTGACTTTTCCACTCTGATGGGACTCTTTCAATCATAGAAGAACCTAAAACTTCAAGGGCTAGTGGCAAACCACCACAGTAAGAAACAACCTCTTTTGAGAGTTCAAGATATCCTTCATTAGGACAACTATTTCCAAAGGCATGCCAACTAAAGAGTCTCAGAGCTTCTTCTTCATTCATTTCCTTAAGCGGATATGTCTTGTCCACTTTCATGTTTACTTGCTTTAGTAAACATTCATCTCGTGTCGTTATGATAATTCCACTTCCTGGACCAAACCAATCACGATTTCCAGCTATTGCATTTAGTTGTTCCACTTTGTCTACATTGTCAATAATGACAAGTACTCTTCTACTTTGGAGATGATGTTTTATCAGACTGATACCTTCATCAACACTGGTTATCTCAAGCTTGGTCTGCTTCAAGATGTCAGAAACAAGTTTTTTTTGCGAAACAACCAGATCTTTTTCACTAACGTTGTCAAGGAAACTTTTGAATTGGAACTCATGATGAATTTTGTTATAAATGGCTTTGGCAGCTGTTGTTTTACCCAATCCACACATCCCCCAAATTCCAACCATGCAAACAACATTTGATCCACCATTTGAAAGATAAGTGATGATATCTTGAATGCGAGTATATATTCCAATTGGGTGCTTGGCCACATGTAAACTTTCTGCGCTCGGAAGCCATTGCGGGATAATCTTGTTAACAATTTCTCTAATAAGCTTTGCTTCGTGCCTGAAAAATTGAATTGGTAAGCTTAGTAAGTAGGCTCAGTATGAGCTATTAGTATATTTCCTTCTTTCCTTCGTGTGTGTGTGTGTATGCACACAAACTATCTACTATAGCTAGTATGTGATTTTGGGACCAACTTCAATAAAAGAAACAAATTCATTCATTAGTATATTAAAGTTTGTTGTATCAATTAAACTCCAATTATGGTTTAGGTTTTAGAGGAAATTGGAGAAATGATCCCTGAACTATGATTGAACTGTAGCTTTGGTTCTTAAACTAAAAAATTCAATAAATCTCGTCCTTGAACTTAAACAAAATATGGAGCATTCATCCCTCCATGTTAACACCGTAAGATTTTCTGTTAATTTGATGACGTCATCTTTGTGGGCTCTATATTTTTGTTTACTAGATGCCACGTGGCTTGAAAATTCAAAATAAAAGAAAATAAATACAAACATAGAGAAAGAAAAAGAAAAAAAGAATACTTTAATTATAAAAGTTAACTCTCTCCCATCCTCCCTTCCGCCTTACCTCCTCCAAACCCCAGCCACACCATTGTAGCACTTTCCCAACAGCAAAAACAAAGAAAGTTTATAATCCAAATTTGGAACACGTCTCCCTTTGCAAACAAATTCACAATGACATCCATCCATGCTGTCTCGACAGGTAAGATTCAAGAAATTTGTGAGCTGTGGGTTTGGGTGAAGGCTGTGGTCCATGGGCTACAGGTTGGGGCCGGCTGGGGAGTGGGGATTAGGGATTGGGTTGGAAGTGGGAGGTTGACGGGTGTGAATCAAAGATTGAAGGTGAAGGGGTGGGCTGCGAGTGTTGGTGGGATGAGGTAGGCCTGCAATTATATATATATATATATATATATATATATAGTAAACACTTTTAACTAAAATTTAAAGGAATTGGTTACGAAGGACTAACGCTCCATATTTTATCAAGTTCAAGGACAAAATATAATGAACTTTTAATTTAGGAACCAAAGCTACAATTTTCCTCTAGATTTTATATGAGAGATTAAGGTGTATTAATTAAGCATGTTAATTAGAGTAATACAACTTAAATATTGAAAAGCACAATGATTACCTATTATCAGTGATTTGAAGATGGTAGCCAGACAAATTTGCAGCTTTTGTAAGAACCTCTCCCCACTGCTTTATCCCTTCTTGTTTAGCTTCACGTTTCTTGTCATCCTTTTCTTCACTGATGCCCTCAAATTCTTCGGCCAACTCTGCAGCTTCTCTAAGAGCCTCTGTCCATTGCTTTACCCTTTCTCGTTTTTCTTCACGTTTCTTGTCATCTTTTTCTTTACTGATGTTCTCTTCGTGCTTCTTAAATGCTTGGGCCAAAACTCCATTCTGCTTCCTAACATGTGAAGGATCAACGTGATAGAATATTGGCAAAACATGTCGCCCCAATTTATCTCTGCACTCCATGATCTTCACCAGCTCGTTAAGACACCAACTCGAATCCGCATACCTCTCTGAGAAGACAATGATATAGATCTTCGATTTTTCGATTGCCTGTTCCAGTTCTTTTTGTATTTCTTCCCCTCTTTCTAGATCGTCCTCATCAATATAAGCTTGATATCCCCTGTCTGTTAATGCCGCATGGAGGTGGCCCGTGAAGCCATTGCGTGTGTCTACACCACTGAAGCTCAAGAACACGTCGTAATTCCAAAGTTTTGACTTGGGGGAGGATGAAGAGGAGGCTTCATGGGTTGTCATGGCGGTATCCACTGTTATGGCACTGCAGTGGTTCAGATTACGACTGAAAAATGGCAGTAGTTGTGTTTGTGCTGTTGAACAGATGATCCTGAAACACCTAAACCCAAGTCAAGCTCCTTAAGTCAACAAGAACAAAGTTTATAATATAATAATGTTGGCGTATGGAAACGACATAATGTTGGCCAGAAGGTGCAGAGACAAACTTGAATGCAAGCTTTCTGAACTCTTCCAAACAATACAGATAAAAGGGTAACACCCTAGTCAGAAATGAACCGAGGTGCGAGCTTTCTAAGAAACCCAGATGACAAAATGAACAAAATAGAATGGAAAACTGACTTACACTTTTAAGGCATGCTAGAATCTTGATCTAAAATTGGTGGTGGGTCGATTGTTGGTCACCAACTATAAATGAATAATTCATCAGAAACTAGAAAATTAAACAAAGAACTTTCCAAAATCAACATTTACTAAAAACCAGTTACTTGGTTATCATGCATGATTACTTACCAAAGACTGAATTACGGAATGCGCAACTTTACTTTTATGAAAGATCATTGAGCTTTGAAAGATCATTGAGGCTCGGTAGGCTACAAAAAGAACTCCCTCTAAGAGACAAATTTTGTAAGGAAATTAGACTCCCAAGATCCTTAGGGATTTCATTATCATCTAATCCGCACCAAGAGAGATCTAACCGAGTGAGATTGTTCAATCTTACTATGGAAGGTGGTACTCGTTTTATGGCTGTGGAATCTGCATCAAGTACTTTCAATGATATCATCTTCCCTAAATCCTTATGCAGTTTTTTGCATTTTGAACAGAACGAAAGAAAAAGAGTCTCAACAGATTTCGACTTATAGAAATCCGTTGGAAGAATAATAAGATTGTCACACAATCTAAGGTTCACCAAAGAAAGTCTTTTAAGATAACCAATAGAGGGGTGAATTTCGGACAATTTATTGCAGTATTCCAATATCAACTCTTCAAGATTTGGGACTTGTGAAAAGTCGATTTAATTAGGTCACTAGAAAAACTGAGATCGATGATCTTCAACTTCTGGAGCGAGAGCGACTAATGCACAAAACCAAAGAAAAATTGAAATTAATATCCAAAAAGAAAATCTTAAAAAAGAGGAATCCAAAAACAAATAGAAACAGAATATTGTGACATGTAATTGATAATACCTTGGAACCCTGCCAAAACTGTACCAATTTACTACTGTACATCTTTATAGCAACTAGTTTCTCTTGATTTAAAAAGTCATCTGGTTTGGACTCTAAAGGGAAGTTATGCCAACACAACCATATTAACTCTTTGGGAAGATGTTCGTATTTTCCATTGAGCTTATTAGCGTAGTTGAGCTGAAGTAATCTCAGTTTCTTAATATTGGCAAATGCTTCTGTACTGAAACTAGTCTTGTCAGAGCTTGGTAACCCAGGATACAGGATATCTAGAGCAAGTCCTTCAACTTCTTCAGTTCCCTGTTAAAAAAATAAAAAAGGTTTAAGTAAGAAATAGATTATTTGCATATGTTTACATGATTTTGCATAATGAATTATACTTGCATTCCCCCTTTGGGGTGACGAGCTCATTCTGCCGCTTGCAAATAACATTTCTTAATCGTACAAATTTTCATTCTGGAACCATTCAATTTCTTACTCTTATAATCATTACAAAAAATTTGAATCAGAGATCACTTAATTTAGACATCCAATAATTCATTATTGATATGTTACTTAGGCAAAATCACGTACTATGAATAAATGCGAGTACTATTGTTGGCTAATTGAGCTTTCCTTGTGCAACTACATATATACACATGAATGTTGTCCAATGTATAATAGACATTTTGTTAAAAAAAAAAAATGTATAATAGACATACATGGGTTATATATGCTTTTCCTGTACAATGCATTAATCCAAAATTTTAATAGGAATGTACTTACAGATTTATTTGTTAATACATTGATGACCTCTCGAGAATTCCACAACCTGCTCCATTTTCCAGGGTGACCGGGGGACTTTTCAGAAATGATTACTCTGGCCATTTCTCGAAGCAAATCATGCATATACAACACGTTGCGTTCAACAGTTTTGATTCTAAGCAAATCAGGCATAGTTTACAACTAGTATTTGTAAAAGCTAAGCTCTAAAGGTCTCACCTTGATTCTTTGGCACAAATAGCTAAGTTTTGAGATGGGACAAAATGGGTCCCAAGACCCACATACAGTGCATCCGATGGTGTTGAAATCCTTTTCCCAGTAAGTCAATGATAAGCACCAAGAAAGACATGACACTGTTAAAACAAACACAGAACTAAGAATTGATGCTTGAAGCACACAGAGAAATGGTACAGGCCATTCTCTTTATATTCTTATAATCTAAACAGTTTCTCCTTATCAACGCTGGAAAAACAGCTTGCTTCAGTCATAGGAAAGAAATTGCGCCTGAGTATTGAAAAGACATACCTACAGATCCTCCTCTTGCCGCTATACGTGAAAACCCAACATTTGGGATTTGCTCAACCAGGGCAACAGAACTCGCTCACGTCGCTAATCGTAGATTCTTTTACACGATCAAGCCAAATGCTTGATTTTAGACGGAGGAATCACTCACTTCAAATGCACAAGGCAAATACAATTTTAATTCATTCAAATCTCACTCCAAAGGCTTTTGATACATCAATATTTAAAGGAACTCAAGATAAAGGAACATAAATATACTACAACTTCCTAAGAAACTCTCTAAGAATGACTTAACAAGTTCCTATGTCATTAAAATACACAGCCTTATTATTCCAATGCATACTAATGGTCTTCAAATTGTTTTCTTCAAGGTCTGCCTGCAGCATCTAAAATCGTGGATCAAAATCGTGCATGTTTTCCTTCATAGGTTTGTCCCATACTAGATTAACCCCTGTTCCCTTAACTGTCACGTAACAAGATTTATTATAATGCATCTCTGGCATTTCAAAAGTTATATCAACTTTATCCCCGCTTTGCAAATTGAGCTTATCTTTTGATATTTGTCCCTGCCAAAGAAAACATTTTTTAAATACAATATCGCGCATTTTTATAACCCACTCTTCATTGCCTATGCACGACTGCAACTCAGTACGCTTGGTATTATTTATATCGATAGTGGTACGAGGCTGACCATCTTTACATATGGCATAAGGGCTTCCTGACTCATCAGTATTTGAGCAGTAAAAGCATAACAGAGTCAGCCCTTCAAAATTACGACCATCACTTGGGGGGATATCAAAACTGATTTTATTACCATCGTTGACAAACTCGAACCAATCAGGAACATAATTCCCAATGAGAAAAACGCCACCATCTCCGCAAGAAGTCCATCCCTATATATATAGTGCAAGTGTCATATCTATATGTATACATGTACGTGTGCGTTGTGTGTGTGCATGCGCGCGATAGGAAGACAATTAGAGAGAGATACCTTTAGGATGTTCCTCCTAAAATCAGCTGCGAGTTCGGTGCAGGTACTCATATCAATCCAAGTCATGGAGTTCAATGACTTATCCAAGTCTAGAACCTCAGTGAGTGCGTCTGAATCACCTACATGCAGTTCTCTCATATTCGACATTTTCGAAAAATTGGGCATTGTTACCAAACGACGGCAATGAGACGCATCCAGAAATTTCAAATTTGTTGGTAAATCATAGATTGTATGAAGGCATAAGCAATGATCTAACCAGAGACTTTCAAGCTTTGAAAGATCACTGAGGCTGGGTAGGGTATGAAGGTTAAGGCAGCAAATTAACCGCAAATTTTCTAGTTTTGAAAGACCACTGAGGCTGGGTAGGGTGTGAAAATCATTCTCTGAGAGATCCAAATTTCTTAAAGATTCTAAGCCGTGTAACGAATCGGGAAATTGCAAAGGAAACTTCGATATCGAACCACCCGCTAGAGATAAATCAGTGAGATTCTTCAATCTTACTGTGGAACGCGGTACTTGTCTTATGGCTGTGAAAGATGCTATAAGTACTCTCAATGATATCATCTTCCCTAAATCCTCCGGCAGTTCACTGAATCCACTACAAGAATCAAGAAGTAGAATCTGAACGGATTTGGACTTGTAGAAATCCCCAGGAAGAGAGCTAAGATTCTCGCAGCCTGCGAGGATCACCGAAAAAAGTTTTTTAAGATGACCAATGGAGGGGTGAATCTCGGACAAACTCTTACAATGTTCCATCATCAACTCTTCAAGATTTGGGAGATTTGAAAAGTCTGGTGATTTTTTTAAGTCATAGCAACCTGTAAGATTAAGGATTTTCAAGTTTCCAAGCGACTGTTGGACAAAATCAAAGGAAAATTAAAATTAATATCCAAAATTAATATCTCATAAAAAAAGAGAGAGAAAGAAATCCAAAAACAAATAGAAACATAACATCATCATGTGTAATCGATTGTACCTTGGAGCCCTCCCAAACTTGTACCAGTCTGCCAAACGTTATCTCTAAAATAACTAGTGCTCTTGGTTGATCAAAGAAATCATCTGGTATGGACTTTAAAGGGCAATATCGCCAACTCAACCATATTAACTCTTTGGGGAGATGTCTGTATTCTCCATTGAGCTGCACGAGCGAGAGCTGGAGCAGTCTCAGTTTCTTCATATTGGCAAATGCTTCTGTACTGATAATTGGAGACCGATGATCTACAACAAGTCCTTCAACGTTTTTAGTTCCCTGTTAACAACACATTATACCGGGTAAGAAAAGGATTATGTGCATCTATTTTACGTGATTTTGCTAATTGAGCATCTTAATGCAAAGTCATATATTTACACATGAATGTTTTTAATGTATAATAGGCATACGTGGGTTTCATATATGCTTTTATTGTACGATGCATTAAACAAACTTTTATTGGGAATCTACTTACAGATTTATTTGTTAATACATCGGCGACCTCTTGCGGGTTCCACAACCTACTCCATTCCTCAGGGTGACGAGGGGATTTTTCAGAAATGATTAATTTGGCCATTTCTCGAAGCAAATCATGCATATTCAACATGTTGTCTTCAACAGTTATAAGGCATCGTTCACGGAGGTTCACGGAGGTTACTGATTCCTATTGTTGCAAAAAACTCACATCCATCTAATATTTTTGCAACATAGTCCTTATCCCATCCAATAAAGAAACAAGATATGTCAAGGAATATATCCTTCTGTGTAGGATCTAGCCTTTCAAAGCTTACTCTTAGTGGTTTCATTATTCCTTCATCAGGAAAATTTTTCAATTTCTCCAACTGACTTTTCCACTCTGTTGGGGTTCTTTCAATCATAGAAGAACCTAAAACTTCAAGGGCTAGTGGCAAACCTCCACAGTAAGAAACAACCTCTTTTGAGAGTTCAAGATATCCTTCATTAGGCCAACTATTTCCAAAGGCATGCCAACTAAAGAGCTTCAGAGCTTCATCTTCATTCATTTCCTTAAGCGGATATGTCTTGTCCACTTTCATGTTCACTTGCTTTAGAAAACGTTCATCTCGTGTCGTTATGATAATTCTACTTCCTGGGCCAAACCAATCACGATTTCCAGCTATTGCATTTAGTTGTTCCACTTTGTCTACATTGTCAATAACGACAAGTACGCTTCTACGTTGGAGATGATTTTTTATCAGACTGATACCTAGATCAACACTGGTTATCTTAGACCCGGTCTGTTTCAAGATGTCAGAAACAAGTTTTCCTTGCAAATCAACCAGATCATATTCACTAACATTGGCAAGGAAACTTTTGAATTGGAACTTATGATGAATTTGGTTATAAATGGCTTTGGCAGCTGTTGTTTTACCCAATCCACCCATCCCCCAAATTCCAACCATGACGACATCATTTGATCCACCACCTGAAAGATGATTGACAATATCTTGAACGCGAGAATTGATTCCAACCGGGTGCTTGGCCACATTTAATTCGTTTGCACTCGGAAGCCATTCCGTAATGATCTTGCCAACAATTTCTCTAATAAGCTTTGCTTCGCGCCTGAAAATTAAATTCCTAAGCATTAGCGGGACTCAATGAACAGTAGGAGCTATCGGTACATAGACAATTTTCTTTCCTTCATGTATATTCTAACTAGCTACTAGCTAGTATGTGATTTTTTGTCCAACTTGATAAAAGAAAGAAATTCATTCATTAATTAAACTCCAATTACGGTTTAGGTTTTATATGAGAGGTTAAGGTGTATTAATTAAGCATGTTAATTAATGTTTAATTAGCTTCTGTAAAATGTTAATTAAGCATGTTAATTATATGAGAGATTAAGTCATTCACTAAAATGTTTCAAATCTTGAAAAGCAGGTGAATGATTACCCATTGTCAGTGATTTGAAGATGTTGGCCAGACAAATTTGCAGCTTCTGTAAGAGCCTTTCTCCATTGCTTTACCCTTTCTTGTTTAGTTTCACGTTCCTTGGCATCTTTTTCTTCACGGATGCCCTCTTCGTGCTTCTGAAATGCTTGAGCTAAATCTCCGTTCTGCTTCCTAACATGTGAAGGATCAATATGATAGAATATTGGCAAAACACGTCGCCCCAGTTTGTATCTGCACTCCATGATCTTCACCAGCTCGTCAAGACACCAACTCGAGTCCGCATAACTCTTTGAGAAGACAATGATAGAGATCCTCGCCTCTTAGATTGCCTGGAACAGTTCCTCTTTTATTTCTTCCCCTCTTTCTAGATCGTCCTCATCGATATAAGCCTGGTATCCCCTGTCTGTTAATGCCGCGTGGAGGTGGCCCGTGAAGCCATTGCGAGTGTCTACACCACTGAAGCTCAAGAACACGTCGTAATTCCAAAGTTTTGACTTGGAGGAGGATGAAGAGGAGGCTTCGTGGGTTGTCATGGCGGTATCCCCTTCAGATCACGACTGAAAAATGGCAGTAGTTTCCCTTATGTATTTGAAAAGATATTTTATTAGCAGTTATGTAATCATTCTGATCATGTTGCACATAAATTCCTTTTCTACAGAGTTCAAAAATATATGGTGGTTTATGGCATCTGTTGAATAACATGGTTGAAAGATTTAAAATTGATACATTCAATTTTTATGTGTAAAACTATAACACATAGCTAAAGCTATTGGGTCTATATATCCATATCAATCATGTCATAATTGAATGTTTATCGATGTAAATACATGATTTCAGTCATGCGATAACATGTTTCTTGATAGTATACGCTGAAGTTTTATCAGTTTTATCATGCGCAAAATACACAGCACTGATTGCCACTTTTAGAGCAAGAACAATACTTTACCAGAAGAAAACAACAAAACACTCAAAACCCAGAAACAGAAACACAATTAGGACTCAAAACTCCTCAAAAACATGAGAGAGAGCGTGTGTGTGAGAGGACAGAGAATAAAAAACAATATTATTTTTCACACAAACTCAAAATTGCTTATAAAATTACAAATCAAAACAAATGAATGCAAATCCAAAATTGCCCTAAATTAAATCTGATTAGTTAAATGTTTGTTGCCCTACAAATGTCATTACACCCGACAAAACTTGCTTTGAAGTTGATATTTTGGTCAATCCACGGGAAAAGGAGAGACTGGTTTTGGAGCAGTTGTCATAGAGAATACCATCTCCCTGTTGAATGATCTAAAAAAGGACTTACAGCTTCTCGTGGCCATAATAATTTAGGAGGCCCTTCTCTACAGATTTTCTCAATAACTTTCCTTTTTGTAGCTGTTAAGATTGCAACTCCAAGAATTGCTCTGAAGACATATATTCAAACAAAATCAAACTAAAACTAAGCTATTGGAAGAAATTTAGAAAACACAAACACCACTACAACTTAGAGTTAAAGTCAATGGAAACCAAATGGTAGAAGTTGAAAAAAATATATGGTCATGAATCGAGAACTTCATTAAACTAACATAAATAAAATTTCATATAATCTGTCAAAAACCAAAAAAGAGAGAGGTAATTTCAAGACCTTGTAGGCCTCGTACAGCTGTGGTAATAATATATGGTTGATGCACCTGTTGCTCAATCAATTCCTTTGTCTGGATTAAAAAAATAAAAGTCTATAAATACATTCACACCCAATTTATGAGAAATCATGGGAAAGCAAATGCACTGATAACGGAATCATGAATATGAAGAACTTGCCAAAATGAAAAAGAAAACTTTTTATAGTGTGCCAAGAACATCCTCCTACTCCTAGCAAATTTTTTATGGCATTATCCACTTCTCAATTCATAATTCAACCAGTAACTCAAACTTTATAGTGTATGAAAAAGTGATATCTTAGTTGATCAAGATGATAACTAAGCAGATTAAATGACGACCCATCAAGCATACAAAAATTCAGAAAAGAAAAGGTTCAAAACTGCCATAAGAAAACAAGAATATATAAACGGGAAATCAAAAGAAGAGAAGCGAAAAAGGAAGTAAAAAACCAAACAAAATTATTAGGTTTGGGATATACCTTTATCTGAAAGGCCACAATCATCAAAGTCCAACACAAACAATCCAAAAATTTGTGGAAAATACCAATAAATGCTCATCTAAAAACAAAAGAAAACGTAGAATAAGTTTACCTGTTCTTCCCCCAATTAAACTGGCATACAATTCACTACTAATATTCTCGTCATCCTCTTCAGCCTGAAAAATTTAGTAGAACATAATGATAAGAATCTAGCAGTATTTTCATTATTTAAAACCCAAATTCCAGAAATCATGAAAAATGGAAACTTTATATGGAAATTGAAGCTTTACCTGCAGATCAGCAGCAGCAAACGGAATCCAACGGCATGTACCTCAAAAGTGAGAGAGAGAGAGAGAGAGGGAGCTAAGAGATGAGTGAGAGAATCGATAAACAAAACCCCCCAAAATCACAAAAGGAAATTTGAACAGAAAACAGATTTGCAAATCCAAAATCACAAAAACGAAATTGAAACACCCACACTGAGAAAGCTGTAAAACTCACCAGGAAACGTTATTCGAATCGAATTGAAGAGCCGAGGAAAGATCTACTGGTTCAGTGGTTTTCCCAGCAAGAAAGCACCTTGTTTGTAATTCGTGAGAGATTGGAGAGCAAGAGAAGCCGATTGTGGAGCCAAAGAAAGCGAGGTTGGAGACCGACAGAGGCTGAGAATTGCGAGAGAGAAACGAATAGGAAAGGAAAAGAGGAGAAGAAGTCACGATTATCGACGTGTGGGTAGCATTCCACCGCGCCAATTACGAAAACGGGGAATGGGGAACTAGCTGAGGGAGACAGAATTCGAGAAGTAGCGTTCTGAACTTTTGAAAAAATGATGGAGAGTGAGATGATTGCTTTCTTTTTCAAATCAACTTTTGAAGATTCCATAATAAACCATTATTATATTTGAAGATGTGTCGTGGTTAAAGAGAGGTAAAAAAGGAAGGAAAGATTATCCAAAAGATTCTTGGCCGTGATTATAGATTTGGATTGTCTGCCATCTCCATCCCATATCCTATTTATTTATGTTTATATTATATGATCACGTTTAAGTCACGTTAATATTTTATATTAATTTTTTTATAAAAATAATAAGATAAAAAAAAATAAGAATATAAAATGTTAACGTAAATTAACCGTAACCACCGAAATAGAAGGGGATGGAAAGAGTATGAGATGGAGAGGGCAGACAATCCAGGTCCATGATTATAGCTATTCAGCTGTTGTAGATTTTCCTGGCCCGAGTGAGATTCGCATTCTTTTTCAACACAACTTCTATTTGATTTCATAATCTATATTGTATATTAAGATAACACACCTTGTGAACTTTTTTGCCCCTTTTTTCTAATTTTGCCCCTTACTTTTGAATACACAATGTTGAGATGATAAGGGTAAAATAGTAATTAAATGACAATCATATCCCTTTTTTTCTTATTTTGCCCTCACTTTTGATACACAATATTTACATAAAAAAAGGCAAAATAGTATTGTTGTATCAAAATATTTACATAAGATAAAAATATGTACTTATTAAGAGAAATTGTCCCATCATCGTTTTTTCATACAAGTAAGTGAAATCATGATGTTTTTTGCATAGTTTGAATGAACTAAAGCAGTTACGCTTGAGGAGAACGTGGAAGAAGGTGGGCGGTTGCGATTGAGCTTCAGAAGAACGTGGGAGGAAGAGACGGTTGTTCACACACACAAAGTGTGTGCTCTCTGCCAGTAAACTATTATATGAAGGATAAATGCTAAAATAGACTCTTAAACTCGAATTTTTTTGTGAACTTCTTTTGTCACATCCCCGCCCAGGACGGATCACTTTCCGGGCCCCGCTCCACCACTGTAACACGATATTGTCCGCTTTGGGCTTATCATTCCAACTATTATATGAAGGATAAATGCTAAAATAGACTTTCTTAAAATCGAAATTTTTTGTGAACTTTTTTTGTCACATCCCCGCCCTGGGCGGATCACTTCCCGGGCCCGCTCCACCACGGTTGCATGATATTATCTGCTTTGGGCTTACCATTCCCTCACGGTTTTGTTTTTGAGAACTCACGAGCAACTTTCCAGTGGGTCGCTCATCATGGGATTGCTCTAGCCATTTTCTCGCTTAACTTCGGAGTTCCTACGGGCGAAGCCAGTGAGCTCCCAAAATGCCTTGTGCTAGGTAAGAATGGGAATATACATTTAAGGATCATTCCTTGGGCGATGTGGGATGTTACAATCCACCCCCTTAGGGGCCCAACGTCCTCGTCGGCACACACGCGGCCAGGGTTAGGCTCTGATACCAATTGTCACATCCCGGCCCACGGCGGATCACTTCCCAGGCCCGCTCCACCACCGTAGCACGATATTGTCCGCTTTGGGCTTACCATTCCCTCACGGTTTTGTTTTTGGGAACTCACAAGCAACTTCCCAGTAGGTCACTCATCATGGGATTGCTCTAGCCCCTTTCTCGCTTTACTTCGGAGTTTCTACGGAACTCGAAACCAGTAAGCTCCCAAAAGGCCTCGTGCTAGGTAGGAATGAGAATATACATTTAAGGATCGCTCCCCTGGCCGATGTGGGATGTTACATTTTTGCATTTCATGCTTTTGGGGTTAATAACACTAATATCTCTTGAAGTTTATCGAATTTTTACAAAATCCTCTTACATTTGAGATATTACACTAACATTTCTTTAGTATAATGTCTTAAAAGTAATGGGTTTTGTGAAAATTTGATTAACTTCGGGATTGTTAGTGTAATTAACCTATTTTTGTGCAAATATTATCAAATATTATGCCAAATATATTAAGTGACAGATAGTCTATAGATAGTTTCGCTTTAAGAGTCTCCTTACATCTTTCTAATGGATATGGATGGTGAAAAAGATCACTCCATAATTAAATATTGTGTTGTTGATTACGCGTCTCTCTATTTGCTTAAGTTCATTTTCACATTTTTCTCTAAAAAATAATGGTTCCTTTTCACATTATTAGGGTTAGTTTGGTATTGCTGTGCTTTAAAAAAAAATTGTTTCTACTGTGCTGTGAGAATAAACCGTTGTAAAATAAGTTGTTAAATGTTTAGTAAACTTTTTTTTTTGTAAAAGTACTTCTAATTAAAAAAAAAAAGAAAAAGGAAGCAGTATATAAGTATTTGGTAAACTTTTATATAAATAATTTTAAATATGTTTACTAAAAAAGATATAGTGTTTAATGTGATATAATAATTGTCAAAGACAATAATATAGAGGCAAAGATTGTAATTTTGTAAAACATGTGGGAGTATACTTGCCATTTGAAAAGTTCGAGCATTAATTATTATGCTTTGAAAAAAAAAAAAAAAAAAAAACTTTTTTAGGAGCATGGTAGACCATCCTTCTGCTTTTCTACTTTTATTTACAGCAGTTTTTAAAAATAAAAATAAAAAAAATTGTTTTTGTTTGTGTTTTACCAAACACATTTCATGTTTTGGCTTTTTTAATAAGTTGCTTTCTTTGAAAGCATCACAATCTCAAACCAACCCTTCGTAAGTGACCATTTTGAACTTTCTTGGTGTTATCGGTATGGGGGAGAGAAAAGAAACTAGCACAAAATTGCAAACGCTGGATTCATCATAATATTTCATAAAAAATAATAGCCACGTATAAAATATGATAGGATTATAGTTCTGACACATGTCTCTACCAAAGATAATCGCCTTATCTTTCAAATTTGTTGGTAAATTAGGGATTGCATGAAGATTTTTGAACTAATCTAAATACACATTTCAAACCTTGAAAGACCACTAAAGCTTTGAAAAGGCTGGTGATTTTGTTAGGTCATGTGAATGATTGAGATTGTTGATTTTCAACTTCCCGAGCAACTGTTACACAAAAATATAATTTAAAACCCAAGAGATCTTCAACTTAACCACTAATAAATGTAAAGTACAAAAGACCTCATGCAATTAGTAGTTGAGCCAGTCAATACAAAGAGAATCACAATGTTAGTTGATCACATCACAAGCGGAAAACACGGTACAAAGGCACTAAAAGCGTCCAAGTGAAAGTGCTTTCTTCTCATGTAGTTTCATTTAACTTATTTTTCCACAACGGTAAATATACTTCAATGGACCCGTTTTCACATGCCAGTTGACAGTTAGTCACACACTCAACTCCTCACCGTTCGGGCTCAATGGCTCGAAGAGAGCTTGCACTTCACTCTGATTCACCTCCTCTAACTTTGACGGGTTCCACTTCAGATTGTGCATTGACAGGAAATCGAAGCCAAAGATAAAGATCCGTTCTGATATACGGAAAGTAAGATGATTATATAACTGTAGGTCTAGTAGAGGCTGTATTTATGTTGCAGCAACTCCGTCAGCAAGTAAGTTTATAGTAAGGAATCTTGAGCATGATTAACAAACCTGATCCTTGTCCAGCAAAACTGCCCGCACACCTTCAGCAAAATCAATCCACAGAGACGATCTTATAGCAACGCAATATTCAGTTTTCATCACACCAGTTAACTGGCATTGGTCAAGTAAAACACATGTTACTTTCAGGAAATGTTAGATACTATCAAAAGGATGCAACCATGTGACGAAAGAAACGAAAAGGTAGAAAGTCCAGACTCACTGTGGATAATTGATTGTCATTTTTCCCAAGCGCAGATGCAACTTTGGAGAAATAATTTTGAATCAAATAGAGTGAAAAAGGAGCACCCCTTCCAAGACCTTGAAGAACTTCATTAGCCCACTACACCACTGCAATAGAAACAATTTGATAGAAAATACTTCACAGCGACATACAAGCCTCTCAATAGAAGAGTATGACATATTTCATTTCATCATCAACAAACAAATAGCATTGACAAACTTACCAGTAGCATCTGAACTCTGCTGCTGCTTTTAAGTTCATCAATTATCTCAAGAACCGACTTATTTGCGCCAAATGCTGAAGTTATTTGAGGACACGAGCCTAGCGGCTATCAACAATAACACACTTCACATTTGGGTCAGATTCCCATTCATCCAGATAGCTCTTGTATTTCACATCCATATCTGCATTTTCCAACAATTCCCACTTAAACAGAAACACAAAATTCTTCGAAAAAAGCTAACTTCCTCGAAATTTGAATCCGACGTTCCGTCTTATAACAAATGCAATGACATAGAATTGTAATCAATACGATGCAATAAAGTTCAAGCTCAAAAATTCTAATCAGCTCCAAATCAAAAGCATTTACAGATATATACATGTATACATACAGATATATACATATATACATGTGTGCGTGTGTTTATCTACATACCAAGGTTCATGGCGTTGACAGCTCGGGGGCGACCAAAGGTGATGACAGCGACGCCATTGGGTGACGCTGCCCTGGACGAACGCGTCGGCGGAGGCCATGACCGGACTACCCTTGATGTTTCGGTTAAATTACCGGGAAAAAGAACTGCCGCCGTGGCCACGGAGGGAAAGTTGCGATAGTGCGGTGGCGGGCAGTGATTGGGCCAGCTAAATCTGAAAGTGAAGCCCAATTTAAGATAATTGTTAGCCAAATTCAAAACATTTGAACGATCATAAAATTTTGAAAGAAATACGAAATACAGACTTGCCTTCATTATCGAACTGAGAAATCGAAAAATGAAAGAGGCGTTTGACGAACTGATTGTGATTTGACTCAAACATATGATGATGACGATGCATCACCACCTTGATTGTGCCTCTGGATCAAAAACACACCATCAGGATCAAAATCGTGCACATTTTCCTTCATAGGTTTGTCCCATACTAGATTAACCCCTGTTCTCTTAATTGTCGCGTCATGAGAATTTCTATCTGGCATTTCAAAAGTTATATCAACTTTATCCCCGCTTTGCAAATTGAGCTTATTGTTCGATATTTGTCCCTGCCAAAGATAATAGTTTCTAAAACTAATATCACCCTGTTTTATAACCCAATCTTCCTTGCCTATGCAGGTCTGCAACACAGTACGTTTGGTATTATTTATATCAATACTGGCACGAGGATGACCATCTTTACATCTCATATAATCTCTTGAGTGGTGAAGGCAGAACAGACCATCTTTACATCTCATATAATCTCTTGAGTGGTGAAGGCAGAACAGAGTCAGTCCGTCAAAATTACGACCATTACTCGGTGGAATTTTAAAACTGACTGTATTACCATCTTCGACAAACTTGAACCAATCAGGAACATAATTCCCATCGAGAAAAATGCCACCATATCCGCAAGAAGTCCATTCCTATAAATACAATGCAAGTGTCATATATACTAGCATATGGGCGCACACAAAAGTGTGTGAGAAATTTTTTTTTTTTTTTTTTTGAAATAGGAGAGAGGAAGGGAGTGATAGAGAACGTGGAAGTGGGAAATTTATTTTACTTTTATAATTAAAGATATGTTAGGATTATATATAGGTGAGGCTATGAAAGAAAAAAGCAAAATTTGATTGTGTGAAATTACATTTTTGCCCCATATTTATTATTCATGTTTTGTTTTAATTAGAGAGTTAAACTGGTAATTTCATAGGGTTTTAGTTGACAATGAGTGTTTTATTAATTAGTAGAGATATATATAGACACAAACACATGAACATGTGCGCGTTGTGTGTGTGCAAGTGCGCCATAGGAAGGCAATTATAGAGAGAGAGAGAGAGAGAGAGAGAGAGAGAGATACCTTTAGGATGTTCCTCCTAAAATCAACTGTGAGGTTGGTGCACCATTGCATATCAATCCATGTCATGGAGTTTAATGACTTATCCAAGCCTGGAACCTCAGTGATCAATGCATGACTTACATTCAGTACTCTCATATTCGACATTTTCGAAAAATTGGGCATTGTTACCAAACTCCAGCATTCAGTCGCATCAATAGATTTCAAATTTGATGGTAAATCATAGATTGTATGAAGCTCGGAGCAACCACTTAAACAGAGACTTTCAAGCTTTGAAAGATCACCGAGGCTGGGTAGGGTACGAAGATAATCGCAGCCACTTAACTGCAAACTTTCAAGCTTTGAAAGGCCACTGAGGCTGGGTAGGGTACGAAGATTTTCGCAGTCACTTAACTGCAAACTTTCAAGCTTTGAAAGGCCACTGAGGCTGGGTAGGGTACGAAGATTTTCGCAGTCACTTAACTGCAAACTTTCAAGCTTTGAAAGGCCACTGAGGCTGGGTAGGGTATGAAAATCATTCTGTGAAAGATCCAAATGTTGTAAAGAAATTAGACTCCCAAAACCTTTTGGGAATGCATCATCGCTTAATCTGCACGGTGAGAGATCTAAATTTCTTGAAGAGTCAGAGCCGTGCAATGAATCGGGAAATTGCGGAAACTTGATGTTCGCTAGAGATAAATGAGTGAGATTCTTCAATCTTACTGTGGAACGCGGTACATGTGTTATGGCTGTGGTAGATGCTGAAAGTACTCTCAATGATATCATCTTCCCTAAATCCTCGGGCAGTTCACTGAATTGACGACAAAAATCAAGAACAAGAGTCTGAACGGATTTGGACTTGTAGAAATCCCCAGGAAGAGAAAAAAGATTCTTGCAGCCTGTGAGGTTCACCAAAGAAAGTTTTTTAAGATGACCAATGGAGGGGTGAATCTCGGATAAATTCATACACCATTCCAATCTCAACTCTTCAAGATTTGGGAGATTTGAAATGTCTGGTGATTTTTTTAAGTCATAGCAACAACTGAGATCAAGGATTTTCAAGTTTCCAAGCGACTGTTGCACAAAATCAAAGGAAAATTAAAATTAATATCCAAAAGGAATATCTTGTAAAAAAGAGAGAAGGAAATCCAAAATCAAATAGAAACATAACATCATCATGTGTAATCGATTGTACCTTGGAGCCCTCCCAAACTTGTACCAGTTTGCCAAACTTTATCTCTAGAATAACTAGTTCTCGTTGTTGATCAAAGAAATCATCTGGTATGGATTTTAAAGGGCATCCACCCCAGCACAACCATATTAACTCTTTGGAAAGATGTTTGTATTCTCCATCGAGCTGCACGTTGTAGAGCTGGAGCAGTCTCAGTTTCTTCATATTGGCAAATGCTTCTGTTCTGACTCTAGCCCAGTAACAGTATGGATAAAAATTAGGGGGACCGACAACAAGTCCTTCAACTTCTTTAGTTCCCTGTTAACACATTGTACTGGGTAAGAAAAGGATTATGTGCATCTATTCCTAATTGAGCTTCTTTATGCAAATACATATATTTACACATGAATGTTTCTAATGTATAATAGGCATACGTGGGTTACATATATGCTTTTCTTGTACGATGCATTAATACAAAATTTTATTGAGAATGTACTTACAGATTTATCTCCCAATACATCAGTGACCTCTTGAAGGTTCCACAATCTACTCCATTCTCCAAGGGGACGACGAGAATTTCCAGAAATGATTACTTTGGCCATTTCTCGAAGCAAATCATGCATGTTCAATACGTTGTCTTCAACAGTTATAAGGCATCGTTCAAGGAGGTCCCTGATTCCTATTGTTGCAAAAAAGTTACATCCATCTAATATTTTTACGACATAGTCCTTATCCCATCCAATAAAGAAACAAGATATGTCAAGGAATATATCCTTCTGTGTAGGATCTAGCCTTTCAAAGCTTACTCTTAGCGGTTTCATTATTCCTACATCAGGAAATTTTTTCAATTTCTCCAACTGACTTTTCCACTCTGTTGGGGTTCTTTCAATCATAGAAGAACCTAAAACTTCAAGGGCTAGTGGCAAACCTCCACAGAAGGAAACAACCTCTTTTGAGAGTTCAAGATATCCTTCATTAGGCCAACTATTTCCAAAGGCATGCCAACTAAAGAGCTTCAGAGCTTCATCTTCATTCATTTTCTTAAGCGGATATGTCTTGTCCACTTTCATGTTCACTTGCTTTAGTAAACGTTCATCTCGTGTCGTTATGATAATTCTACTTCCTGGGCCAAACCAATCACGATTTCCAGCTATTGCATTTAGCTGTTTCACATTGTCTACATTGTCAATAATGACCAGTATGCTTCTATGTCGGAGATGATTTTTTATCAGACTGATACCTCCATCAACACTGGATATCTCAGACTCGGTCAGTTTCACGATGTCAGAAACAAGTTTTCTTTGCAAATCAACCGGATCACAATCGCTAACATTGGCGAGGAAACTTTTGGACTGGAACTTATGATGAATTTGGTTATAAATGGCTTTGGCAGCTGTTGTTTTACCCAATCCACCCATCCCCAAAATTCCAACCATGCGAACAACATTTGATCCACCATTTGAAAGATAAGTGATGATATCTTGAATGCGAGTATATATTCCAACTGGGTGCTTGGCCACATGTAGTTTTTCTGCGCTTGGAAGCCATTCCGGGATAATCTTGTCAACAATTTCTCTAATAAGCTTTGCTTCGCGCCTGAAAAATTGAATTGGTAAGCTTAGTAAGTAGGCTCAGTAGGAGCTATTAGTACTAATATAAATAATTTTCTTGCCTTCTTTCCTTCGTGTGTGTGTGTATATGTACACAAACTAGCTACTAGCTAGTATGTAATTTTGTGACCAACTTCAATAAAAGAAACAAATTCATTCATGGATATATTAAAGTTTGGTGTATCAATTAAACTCCAATTAAGATTCAAGAAATTTGTGGGATGCGGGTTCAGGGTTCGGGTGAAGGCTGTGGTCCGTGGGCTACAGGTTGGGGTCGGCTGGGGAGTGGGGATTAGGGATTGGGGGTTGGAAGTGGGAGGTTGACGGGGTGTGAATCAAAGATTGAAGGTGAAGGAGTGGGCTGCGAGCCTGCGAGTGATGGTGGGATAAGGTTGGCCTAGAATTTTATATATATATATATATATATATATAGGTGAAACTAACATGTAAAGTTGTAAACACTTCTAACTAAAATTTAAAAGAATTGGTTACAAAGGACTAACGCTCCATATTTTATCAAGTTCAAGCACAAAATGTAATGAATTTTAAGTTTAGGAACCAAAGCTACAATTTTCCTCTAGATTTTATATGAGAGATTAAGGCGTATTAATTAAGCATGTTAATTAGAGTAATACAACTTAAATATTGAAAAGCACGTGAATGATTACCTATTATCAGTGATTTGAAGATGGTAGCCAGACAAATTTGCAGCTTTTGTAAGAACCTCTCCCCACTGCTTTACCTCTTCGTGCTCCTGAAATTCTTCGGCTAACTCTGCAGCTTCTCTAAGAGCCTTTCTCCACTGCTTTACCCTTTCTTGTTTTTCTTCATGTTTCTTGTCATCTTTTACTTTACGGATGTTCTTTTTGTGCTTCTTAAATGCTCGGGCTAAAACTCCATTCTGCTTCCTGACATGTGAAGGATCAATGTGATAGAATATTGGCAAAACATGACGCCCCAGTTTGTCTCTGCACTCCATGATCTTCACCAGCTCGTTAAGACACCAACTCGAATCCGCATACCTCTCTGAGAAGACAATGATAGAGATCTTTGAATTTTCGATTGCCTGTTCCAGTTCTTTTTGTATTTCTTCCCCTCTTTTTAGATCATCCTCATCAAAATAAGCCTGGTATCCCTTGTCTGTTAATGCCGTGTGGAGGTGGCCCGTGAAGCCATTGCGTGTGTCTTCACCGCTGAAGCTCAAGAACACGTCGTAATTCCAAAGTTTTGACTTGGAGGAGGATGAAGAGGAGGCTTCGTGGGTTGTCATGGCGGTATCCACCGTTATGGCACAGCAGTCGTTCAGATCACGACTGAAAAATGGCAGTAGTTGTGTTTGTTCTGTCGAACGGATGATCCTGAAATACCTAAACCCAAGTCAAGCTCCTTCAATCAACAAGAACAAAGTTTATAACATAATAATGTTGGCGTATGAACTTGAGAAACAACATAATGTTGGCCAGAAGGTGCAGACACAAACTTGAATGCAAACTTTCTGAAATTTTCCAAACAATACAGATAAAAAGGTAACACCCTAGTCAGACGAGATGCGAGCTTTCTAAGAAACCCAGATGACAAAATCAACAAAATAGAATGGAAAAATGACTTACACTTTTAAGGCATGCTCGAATCTTGATCTAAAATTGGTGGTGGGTCGATTGTTGGTCACCAAATCTAAATGAAGAATTCATCAAAACCTAGAAATTTAAACAAAGAATTTTCCAAATCAACATTTACTAAAAACCAGTTACTTGGTTATCATGCATGATGGCTTGCCAAAGACTGAATTAAGGAATGCACAACTTTACTTTTATGATTATTTTCAATGACAGCTAAAAGGTCAAATCCAAATGAAAATAAAAGTTAGGACTTCACAAAACCAATTAAAAACCTAATGCAAAAGTTACAAACACCCACCAAATGATTCCAGATAAAGTTTTAAACTCAATGTCAGACCGAATGAAATTAAAAGTTAGGACTTCACAAAACCAATAGAAAATCTGATTCCAAAGTTCCAAACACCCACCAAATGATTCCGGATAAAATTTAAACTCAAAAACCCAACAGAAACAAAAGCATTGGTGTGAATTAACTGTATCTAATTGAAGAAACTAAAACAAAAGTAAAGCAAAGAATATACCTCAAAATGTCAAGCAACTAAGTTCTTCCTCCAACCCAAAACTCTGAAAATTCCACACAAAAAAAAAGGGTAATCCCATTAGCAATTCCTCGCTTTCAAAATTAGCAAAAACTTGGGCAACAATAAAGACGCGTTGAGAACCATCACTCTTCTCCTTATGTATTTGAAAAGATATTTTATAAGCAGTTCATTCTGATCATGTTGCATATAAATTCCTTTTCTACAGAGTTCATAAAAATATGATAGTTTATGGCATCTGTTGAATAACATGGTTGAAAGATTTAAAATTGATATATTCAATTTTTATGTGTAAAACTATAACATGTAGCTAAAGTGGGTCTACATATCCATAGCAATCATGTCGTAATTGAATGTTTATTGATGTAAATAGATGATTTCAGTCATGTGATACATGTTTCTTGATAGTATACACTGAAGTTTGGTCGTTGGATAAAAATCGACCAAAATCTTAATAAGACACTTTTAACTTTTAACCAAAAATGAGCACCACAGTACTACACTAAGTTTTATCATGCACAAAATACACAGCACTGATTGCAGCTTATAGAGCAAGAACAATACCTTACCAAAAGAAAACAACAAAACACTCAAAACCCAGAAACAGAAACAGAAACACACTTGGGACTCAAACTCCTCAAAAACATGAGAGAGAGAGAGAGAGAGAGAGAGAGAGAGAGAGAGAGAGAGAGAGAATAAAAAAACAATATTATTTTTCACACAAACTCAAAATTGCTTATTGCTTATAAAATCACAAATCAAAACAGATGAATGCAACTCCAAAATTGCCCTAAATTAAATCTGATTAGTTAAATGTTTGTTGCCCTACAAATGTCATTACACCCGACAAAACTTGCTTTGAAGTTGATATTTTGGTCAATCCAAGGGAAAAGGAGTTATTGCTTTTGGGGCAGTTGTCATGGAGAATATCATCTCCCTGTTGAATGATCTAAAAAAGGACTTACAGCTTCTGGTGGCCATAATAATTTAGGAGGCCCTTCTCTCCAGATTTTCTCAATAACTTTCCTTTTCGTAGCTGGTAATATTGAAACTCCAAGAATTGCTCTGAAGAGATATATACAATAAAAATCAAACTAAAACAAAGCCATTGGAAGAAATTTAGAAGACACAAACACCACTACAACTCAAAGTTAAAGTCAACAGAAACCAAATGGTACAAGTTGAAAAAATATATGGTCATGAATAATATCATCAAACTAACAGCAATAAAATCTCATTTAATCTGTCTAAAACCAAAAAAGAGAGAGAGGTAATTTCAAGACCTTGTAACACCGAGGCCTTGTACAGTTGTAGTAATAATATATGGTTGATGCACCTGTTGCTCAATCAAATCCTTTGTCCGGCTAAAAAATAAAAATCTATACATACAGTCAGGTCCAATTTATGAGAAATCATGGGAAAGCAAATGCATTCATAACAGAATCATGAATAAGAAGAACTTGCCAAAAGGAAAAAGAAAACTTCTAATAGTGTGCCAAGAACATCCTCCTACTCCTAGCAAATTTTTTATGGCATTAAGCACTTCTCGATTCATAATTCAACCAGTAAATCAAAGTCTATAGTGTATGAAAAAGTGATATCTTAGTTGATCATGATGATAATTAAGCAGATTAAATGATGACCCATAAAGCATACAAATTCAGAAAAGGAAAGGTTCAAAACTGCCATAAGAAAACGCAAAATATATAAACGGGAAATCAAAAGAAGAGAAGCGAAAAAGGAAGAAAAAACCAAACAAAATTATTAGGTTTGGGATATACTGTTATCTGAAACGCCACAATCATCAAAGTCAAACATAAACAATCCAAAAATTTGTGGAAAATACCAATAAATGCTCAACTAAAAACGAAAGAAACGTAGAATAAGTTTACCTGTTCTCCCCCTAATTAAACTGGAATACAATTCACCACTAATATTCTCGTCATCCTCTTCAACCTGAAAAATTTAGTAGAATTATTCAATGAAGACGCTTAATGGAGACAGTAATATTAGCAATGGAGGAATTGAATTGATAACAAAAACTGCAAGACCAAATGACTACAATAGGTTCAAAACAGAAACTCGTCTGTTAGATGTCTCATCTTTAGGCAGTGCCTTGTTCTTTTTTTTTTTTTTTTTTTTTTTTTTTTGCATGTCTTGTGAAGTTCATGTAAATCAACAAAATTGATACTTTTGACACAACCAACAATGGAGAGGTAAAAAGTTAAAAACAGAAGGAATGTCTTCAATTTTGTAATGGATTTTTGCAAGTCAGAAATTCTGTTCGAGAATTTGCAACCCAGAAAGTCCGCTAGCAATTATTAACTCACCGATAAGCACCGAATGAAGGCCAATCTAATAAGCCAAAATATGTAAGGCACGAAAGAAATTATTGCCCAGTAACAATGATAGATAAGCACTTGTGAAACTAAAGAAAATTTTCATTACTATCAACTCTAAAAAAGATAACCTATGCAATCCAAAAAATGTTGATACAGAGATAGAGTATCGATGCCTGAAATTGGTATTTGAATCACCAACTACCTCTGTGAATATGTTTGTTTGCTTAATGGTTTGGGTTGAAGTTGTGAAAGGAAATGTAATTTCTTAAAAGAAGGAGAGAATGCAGAGACGAATACAGAATGGTTCACATGGCCACCTCAAAACAGGTTGACAATTAAGCTTCACTATGAATGGAAAGATTAATAGATGATAATTAAGAAGGCCTGATACCCAAGCCGAAATCAGAGATATCCTTGGTAAACAAAGAGATTGAGCATTTCCACTCAAAATAATCCCACCGATTAAAATCACAGAAATAAAAGCAATCGAATCAAGAAAAAAAGATAATTACAAAAACCCCCAAAAGTGAGAGAGAGCTGAGAGATGAGTAAGAGAATCGGTAAACAAAAACCCCCAAAATTACAGAAGGAAATTTGAACAGAAAACAAATTTGCAAATCCAAAATCACAAAAACGAAATTGCACTGAGAAAAAGCTGTAAAGCTCACCAGGAAACGCTAGCTTTTCTGGGTAAAAACTTTATTCGAATCGAATAGAAGAACCGAGGAAAGTTGTACTGTTTCAGTGGTTTTTCCAGCAAGAAAGCACCTTGTTTGTAATTCGTGAGAGGTTGGAGAGCGAGAGAAGCTGATTTGGGAGCCAAAGAAAGCGAGGTTGGAGACCCACAGAGGCTGAGAATTGCGAGAGAGAAAGACGAAAAGGAAAGGAAAAGCGGAATGAAGAGAACCAAGAAGAGGAGGAATCATTTTAAGCGATGATCGACGAGTGGGAAGTAAACTATGATTTACAAATCGAAAGCATTACCCGAACTCATGGTACAAAAGCTCCTTTGACAGAAGAAAAGATGGATAGTGAGATGATTGCATTCTTTTTAAAACAACTTTTAAAGATTCCTTAATAAACTAATATATATGAAGATGTGCCCCGGTAAAACAGAGGAAAAAAGGAAGGAAAGATTATGCAAAAGATTCTTAGCTGTGATTACAGCCAGTCAATTTTTGTAGATTTTCTTGGCCCGATTGAGATTTGCATTCTTTTTCGACACAACTTTGAAGATGTGCCCCGGTAAAACAGAGGAAAAGAGGAAGGAAAGATTATGCAAAAGATTCTTAGCTGTGATTACAGCCAGTCAATTTTAGTAGATTTTCTTGGCCCGATTGAGATTTGCATTCTTTTTCGACACAACTTCTTTTAATTTCATAATAAACTATTATACGAAGGATTAAATGCTTAATAGATTTTCTCAAAATCGAAGCTTTTCATGAACTTTTTAGCATCTTATGTTTTTAGAGTTAATTACATTTGAGATATTACAAGTTTTCACAAAATTTTCTTACATTTGAGATATAACACTAACACCCTTTTAATGTAATGTCTCAAATGTAAAGGGATTTTGTGAAAACTCGACCAACTTTTGGAGTGTTAGGGTAATTAACCCATTTTTGTGCAAATATTGTAAAATATTATGCCAAATACAATAAGTGGCGGATAGTTTATGGACAGTTTCACTTTAAAAGAGTATCCTTACATCTTTCTAATAGACATGTACGGTAGAAAAAGATCACTCCATAATTAAATATTGTGTTGTTAATTACGCGTCTCTCTATTTGATTAAGTTTTTTTCACATTCTTCTCTAAAAAATAATGGTTCCTTTTCACATTATTAGGATTAGTTTGGTATTGTTGTGCTTTTTTTAAAAAAAAATGCATCTAATGTGTTGTGAGAATAAACCGCTGTAAAATAAAGTTATTAAGTATTCGGTAAACTTTTTTTGTAAAAATGTTTTTAATTAAATAAAAAACAATGTCAAAGTGTTTGGTAAATTTTTATACAAATTACTTTAAATATGTTAAATGACTAAAAAAGATATAATATTTAATGTGATATAATAATTGTCAAATACAATAATGTATGAGCAAAGATTGTAATTTTGTAAAACATGTGGGGTTATACTTGTCATTTGAAAGCATTAATTATTATGCTTTGAAAAAAAAAACACTTTTCTAGAAGCATAATAGACCCTACTTCTCATTTTCTATGTTTTTTCTACTTTTATTGACAGGAGTTTAATAAGCTGCTTTCTTTTAGAGCACCATAATCTCAAACTAATCCTTAATAAGTGACCATTTTGAACTTTCTTGGCGGTATCGGTATGGGGGGAGAGAAAAGAAACTAGCGCAAAACTGTAGACACTCGATTCGTTGTAATATATAATAAAAAATAATAGTCACGTATAAAATATGATACGATTATAGTTCTGACATATGTCTCTACAAAAGATAATCGCCGTGTTTTTCAAATTTGTTGGTAAATTGGGGACATCATGAAGATTTTCGCGCTACTCTTAAGTACAACGTTTCAAACCTTGAAAGACCACTGAAGCTTTGAAAAGTCTGGTGATTTTGTTAGGTCATGTGAATGACTGAGATTATCGATTTTCAACTTCCCAAGCAACTGTTATACAAAAATATAATTTAAAACTCAAGAGGAGGAATCAACATCGATATTGTTTTCAACTTAAACCACTAATAAGAGTAGGGTCCAAAAGACCATGCAATTAGTAGTTGTGCCATTCAACTAAAAGAGAATCACAATGTTAGTTGATCACATCACATGGCCGAGGAAAACACGGTACAAAAGTACTAAAAGCGTCCAAGCGAAAGTGCTTTCTTCTCATATAGTTTCATTTAACTTATTTTACCACAACAGTAAATATATTTCAATGGATACGTTGTCACATGCCAATTCGCAGTTAGTCACACATCAACTCCCCACCGTTCGGGCTCAATGGCCCGAAGAGAGCTTGCACTTCACTCTGATTCACCTCCTCTAACTTTGACGGGTTCCACTTCAGATTCTGCATTGACAAGAAATCGAAGCCAAAGATAAAGATCCGTTCTGATATACGGAAAGTAAGATGATTATATAACTGTAGGTCTAGTCGAGGCTGTATTTCTTTATGTTGCAGCAACTCCGTCAGCAAATAAGTTTATAGTAAGGAATCTTGAGCATGATTAACCAACCTGATCCTTGTCCAGCAAAACTGCCCGCACACCTTCAGCAAAATCAATCCACAGAGACGATCTTATAGCAACGCAATATTCAGTTTTCATCACACCAGTTAACTGGCATTGGTCAAGTAAAGCACATGTTACTTTCAGGAAATGTTAGATACTATCAAAAGGATGCAACCGTGTGATGAAAGAAACGAAAATGTAGAAAGTCCAGACTCACTGTGGAAATTGATTGTCATTTTTCCCAAGCGCAGATGCAACTTTGGAGAAATAATTTTGAATCAAATAAAGTGAGAAAGGAGCACCCTTTCCAAGGCCTTGAAGAACTTCATTAGCCCACTCCACCACTGCAATAGAAACAATTTGATAGAAAATACTTCACTGCGACATACAAGCCTCTGCAATAGAAACATATTTCATTTCATTATCAACAAACAAATAGCATTGACAAACTTACCAGTAGCATCTGAACTCTGCTGCTGCTTTTAAGTTCATCAATTATCTCAAGAACCGACTTATTTGCGCCAAATGCTGAAGTTATTTGAGGTAAAAGACACGAGCCTAGCGGCTATCAACAACAACACACTTCACATTTGGGCTATCAACAACTCTTCAAGATTTGGGAGATTTGAAAAGTCTGGTGATTTTTTTAAGTCACAGCAATAACTGAGATCAAGGATTTTCAAGTTTCCAAGCGACTGTTGCACAAAATCAAAGGAAAATTAAAATTAATATCCAAAAGGAATATCTCGTAAAAAAGAGAGAAGGAAATCCAAAATCAAATAGAAACATAACATCATCATGTGTAATCGATTGTACCTTGGAGCCCTCCCAAACTTGTACCAGTTTGCCAAACTTTATCTCTAGAATAACTAGTTCTCGTTGTTGATCAAAGAAATCACCTGGTATGGATTTTAAAGGGCATCCACCCCAGCACAACCATATTAACTCTTTGGAAAGATGTTTGTATTCTCCATCGAGCTGCACGTTGTAGAGCTGGAGCAGTCTCAGTTTCTTCATATTGGCAAATGCTTCTGTTCTGACTCTAGCCCAGTAACAGTATGGATAAAAATTAGGGGGACCTACAACAAGTCCTTCAACTTCTTTAGTTCCCTGTTAACACATTATACTGGGTAAGAAAAGGATTATGTGCATCTATTCCTAATTGAGCTTCTTTATGCAAATACATATATTTACACATGAATGTTTCTAATGTATAATAGGCATACGTGGGTTACATATATGCTTTTCTTGTACGATGCATTAATACAAATTTTATTGAGAATGTACTTACAGATTTATCTCTCAATACATCAGTGACCTCTTGAAGGTTCCACAATCTACTCCATTCTCCAAGGGGACGACGAGAATTTCCAGAAATGATTACTTTGGCCATTTCTCGAAGCAAATCATGCATGTTCAACACGTTGTCTTCAACAGTTATAAGGCATCGTTCAAGGAGGTCACGGATTCCTATTGTTGCAAAAAAGTTACATTCATCTAATATTTTTACGACATAGTCCTTATCCCATCCAATAAAGAAACAAGATATGTCAAGGAATATATCCTTCTGTGTAGGATCTAGCCTTTCAAAGCTTACTCTTAGCGGTTTCATTATTCCTTCATCAGGAAATTTTTTCAACTTCTCCAACTGACTTTTCCACTCTGTTGGGGTTCTTTCAATCATCGAAGAACCTAAAACTTCAAGGGCTAGTGGCAAACCTCCACAGTAAGAAACAACCTCTTTTGAGAGTTCAAGATATCCTTCATTAGGCCAACTATTTCCAAAGGCATGCCAACTAAAGAGCTTCAGAGCTTCATCTTCATTCATTTCCTTAAGCGGATATGTCTTGTCCACTTTCATGTTCACTTGCTTTAGTAAACGTTCATCTCGTGTCGTTATGATAATTCTACTTCCTGGGCCAAACCAATCACGATTTCCAGCTATTGCATTTAGCTGTTTCACTTTGTCTACATTGTCAATAATGACCAGTATGCTTCTATGTCGGAGATGATTTTTTATCAGACTGATACCTCCATCAACACTGGATATCTTAGACTCGGTCTGTTTCACGATGTCAGAAACAAGTTTTCTTTGCAAATCAACCAGATCACATTCGCTAACATTGGCGAGGAAACTTTTGAACTGGAACTTATGATGAATTTGGTTATAAATGGCTTTGGCAGCTGTTGTTTTACCCAATCCACCCATCCCCCAAATTCCAACCATGCGAACAACATCTGATCCACCATTTGAAAGATAAGTGATGATATCTTGAATGCGAGTATATATTCCAACTGGGTGCTTGGCCACATGTGGTTTTTCTGCGCTTGGAAGCCATTCCGGGATAATCTTGTCAACAATTTCTCTAATAAGCTTTGCTTCGCGCCTGAAAAATTGAATTGGTAAGCTTAGTAAGTAGGCTCAGTAGGAGCTATTAGTACTAATATAAATAATTTTCTTGCCTTCATTCCTTCGTGTGTGTGTGTATATGTACACAAACTAGCTACTAGCTAGTATGTAATTTTGTGACCAACTTCAATAAAAGAAACAAATTCATTCATGGATATATTAAAGTTTGGTGTATCAATTAAACTCCAATTAAGATTCAAGAAATTTGTGGGATGCGGGTTCAGGGTTCGGGTGAAGGCTGTGGTCCGTGGGCTACAGGTTGGGGTCGGCTGGCGAGTGGGGATTAGGGATTGGGGGTTGGAAGTGGGAGGTTGACGGGGTGTGAATCAAAGATTGAAGGTGAAGGAGTGGGCTGCGAGCCTGCGAGTGATGGTGGGATAAGGTTTGCCTAGAATTTTATATATATATATATATAGGTGAAACTAACATGTAAAGTTGTAAACACTTCTAACTAAAATTTAAAAGAATTGGTTACAAAGGACTAACGCTCCATATTTTATCAAGTTCAAGCACAAAACGTAATGAATTTTAAGTTTAGGAACCAAAGCTACAATTTTCCTCTAGATTTTATATGAGAGATTAAGGCGTATTAATTAAGCATGTTAATTAGAGTAATACAACTTAAATATTGAAAAGCACGTGAATGATTACCTATTATCAGTGATTTGAAGATGGTAGCCAGACAAATTTGCAGCTTCTCTAAGAGCCTTTCTCCACTGCTTTACCCTTTCTCGTTTTTTTTCACGTTTCTTGTCATCTTTTTCTTTACGGATGTTCTTTTTGTGCTTCTTAAATGCTTGGGCTAAAACTCCATTCTGCTTCCTGACATGTGAAGGATCAATGTGATAGAATATTGGCAAAACATGACGCCCCAGTTTGTCTCTGCACTCCATGATCTTCACCAGCTCGTTAAGACACCAACTCGAATCCGCATACCTCTCTGAGAAGACAATGATAGAGATCTTTGATTTTTCGATTGCCTGTTCCAGTTCTTTTTGTATTTCTTCCCCTCTTTTTAGATCATCCTCATCAATATAAGCCTGGTATCCCTTGTCTGTTAATGCCGCGTGGAGGTGGTCCGTGAAGCCATTGCGTGTGTCTTCACCGCTGAAGCTGAAGAACACGTCGTAATCCCAAAGTTTTGACTTGGAGGATGAAGAGGAGGCTTCGTGGGTTGTCATGGCGGTATCCACCGTTATGGCACAGCAGTGGTTCAGATCACGACTGAAAAATGGCAGTAGTTGTGTTTGTGCTGTCGAACGGATGATCCTGAAATACCTAAACCCAAGTCAAGCTCCTTCAATCAACAAGAACAAAGTTTATAACATAATAATGTTGGCATATGAACTTGAGAAACAACATAATGTAGGCCAGAAGGTGCAGAGACAAACTTGAATGCAAGCTTTCTGAAATTTTCCAAACAGTACAGATAAAAAGGTAACACCCTAGTCAGACGAGATGCGAGCTTTCTAAGAACCCAGATGACAAAATCAACAAAATAGAATGGAAAAATGACTTACACTTTTAAGGCATGCTCGAATCTTGATCTAAAATTGGTGGTGGGTCGATTGTTGGTCACCAAATCTAAATGAAGAATTCATCAAAACCTAGAACTTTAAACAAAGAATTTTCCAAATCAACATTTACTAAAAACCAGTTACTTGGTTATCATGCATGATGGCTTGCCAAAGACTGAATTAAGGAATGCACAACTTTACTTTTATGATTATTTTCAATGACAGCTAAAAGGTCAAATCCAAATGAAAATAAAAGTTAGGACTTCACAAATCCAATTAAAAACCTAATGCAAAAGTTACAAACACCCACCAAATGATTCCAGATAAAGTTTTAAACTCAATGTCAGACCAAATGAAATTAAAAGTTAGGACTTCACAAAACCAATAGAAAATCTGATTCCAAAGTTCCAAACACCCACCAAATGATTCTGGATAAAATTAAAACTTAAAAACCCAACAGAAACAAAAGCATTGGTGTGAATTAACTGTATCTAATTGAAGAAACTAAAACAAAAGTAAAGCAAAGAATATACCTCAAAATGTCAAGCAACTAAGTTCTTCCTCCAACCCAAAACTCTGAAAATTCCACACAAAAAAAAGGGTAATCCCATTAGCAATTCCTCACTTTCAAAATTAGCAAAAATTTGGGCAACAATAAAGACGCGTTGAGAACCATCACTCTTCTCCTTATGTATTTGAAAAGATATATTATAAGCAGTTCATTCTGATCATGTTGCATATAAATTCCTTTTCTACAGAGTTCATAAAAATATGGTAGTTTATGGCATCTGTTGAATAACATAGTTGAAAGATTTAAAATTGATATATTCAATTTTTATGTGTAAAACTATAACATGTAGCTAAAGCTATTGGGTCTATATATCCATAGCAATCATGTCGTAATTGAATGTTTATCGATGTAAATAGATGATTTCAGTCATGTGATACATGTTTCTTGATAGTATACACTGAAGTTTGGTCGTTGGATAAAAATCGACCAAAATCTTAATAAGAGACTCTTTTAACTTTTAACTAAAAATGAGCACAACAGTACTACACTAAGCACACTTGGGACTCAAACTCCTCAAAAACATATGAGAGAGAGAGAGAGAGAGAGAGAGAGAGAGAATAAAAAAACAATATTATTTTTCACACAAACTCAAAATTGCTTATTGCTTATAAAATTACAAATCAAAACAAATGAATGCAAATCCAAAATTGCCCTAAATTAAATCTGATTAGTTAAATGCTTGTTGCCCTACAAATGTCATTACACCCGACAAAACTTGCTTTGAAGTTGATATTTTGGTCAATCCAGGGGAAAAGGAGTTATTGATTTTGGAGCAGTTGTCATGGAGAATATCATCTCCCTGTTGAATGATCTAAAAAGGGACTTACAGCTTCTGGTGGCCATAATAATTTAGGAGGCCCTTCTCTCCAGATTTGCTCAATAACTTTCCTTTTCGTAGCTGGTAATATTGCAACTCCAAGAATTGCTCTGAAGAGATAAATACAATAAAAATCAAACTAAAACAAAGCCATTGGAAGAAATTTAGAAGACACAAACACCACTACAACTCAAAGTTAAAGTCAACAGAAACCAAATGGTAGAAGTTGAAAAAATATATGGTCATAAATCGAGAACTTCATCAAACTAACAGCAATAAAATCTCATTTAATCTGTCTAAAACCAAAAAAGAGAGAAAGGTAATTTCAAGACCATTGTAGTAATAATACATGGCTGATGCACCTGTTGCTCAATCAAATCCTTTGTCTGGCTAAAAAAAATAAAAATCTGTAAATACATTCACGTCCAATTTATGAGAAATCATGGGAAAGCAAATGCATTGATAACGGAATCATGAATATGAAGAACTTGTCAAAAAGAAAAAGAAAACTTCTTATAGTGTGCCAAGAACATCCTTCTACTCCTAGCAAATTTTTTATGGCATTATCCAATTCTCAATTCATAATTCAAACAGTAACTCAAAGTCTATAGTGTATGAAAAAGTGATATCTTAGTTGATCATGATGATAATTAAGCAGATTAAATGACGACCCATAAAGCATACAAATTCAGAAAAGGAAAGGTTCAAAACTGCCATAAGAAAACACAAAATATATAAATGGGAAATCAAAAGAAGAGAAGCGAAAAAGGAACAAAAAACCAAACAAAATTATTAGGTTTGGGATATACCATTATCTGAAATGCCACAATCATCAAAGTCAAACATAAACAATCCAAAAATTTGTGGAAAATACCAATAAATGCTCAACTAAAAACGAAAGAAAACGTAGAATAAGTTTACCTGTTCTCCCCCTAATTAAATTGGAATACAATTCACCACTAATATTCTCGTCATCCTCTTCAGCCTGAAAAATTTAGTAGAATTATTCAATGAAGACGCTTAATGGAGACAGTAATATTAGCAATGGAGGAGTTGAATTGATAACTAAAACTGCAAGACCAAATGACTACAATAGGTTCAAAACAGAAACTCATCTGTTAGATGTCTCATCTTTAGGCGGTGCCTTGTTCTTTTTTTTTTTTTTTTTTTTTTTTTAATTTTTTTTATTTGTTGCATGTCTTGTGAAGTTCATGTAAATCAACAAAATTGATACTTTTGACACAACCAACAATGGAGAGGTAAAAAGTTAAAAACAGAAGGAATGTCTTCAGTTTTGTAATGGATTTTGCAAGTCAGAAATTCTGTTTGAGAATTTGAAACCCAGAAAGTCTGCTAGCAATTATTAACGATCACAGATAAGCACCGAATGAAGGCCAATCTAATAAGCCAAAATATGTAGGGCACTAAATTATTGCCCAGTAACAATGATAGATAAGCACATGTGAAACTAAAGCAAAATTTTCATTACTATCAACTCTAAAAAAAATAACCTATGATATCCTTTGTAAACAAAGAGATTGAGCATTTCCACTCAAAATAATCCCACCGATTAAAATCACACAAATAAAAGCAATTGAATCAAGAAAAAAGATAATTACACAATAACTACACCTTCACTAAAAAAATAAATTATAAAAACGAAGACCGTGAGAATAATTGCCAACCTTTGTACTGTGATTTGATGCCAAAAGCAAAAATAATGTCATATACATAATACATTAAGCCTGCCAATTACTAAAAACAAAACATTTTGCCATGAGGAGAAGTAAGAACATACCGAAACTTTGTTTGCAAATAGATGAGAAAAATTTATACCTGAAACAGATTGGAAATTTATTAGGAAAGATAGATCAGCCCACATGTGTGTAATCTATATACAAAAAAACCACTCTCTTCATTAGCCAAATCGTTTCACAAATCCAAAAACACAGAATTATATCTTGAACAATGCCAATTAATGATTTCCCATTTACTTAAGCCCAACATCAAAGCCAATGAACTGATGAAAGAGTGAAAATGAGAAACATAAAACCTCAATTAAGCAATTAAATGGAGTATTACTTGATAGAGCTGGAAAATTACCCAGTAAGATTAAAAAAAGAAAGATGAGATGGAGCGGGAATCACATACCGGCATCACCTTTAAATATGTAGTGCTCCTCAGAGAGAGGATCAAGAGTGACTGATGAGAGGGCAGAGAAACGAATGATTCAGAAATTCAAGCTCTGAGCTCAAAGTTGGGGCTTCCACTTTCCAACTGGGGAAGAAATAACAGAGAAAACAAAGAGAGCCAATCCACCAAAAATATTAATCAAATGGGTTTCTTCTAATTCAAAATTTGGAGCACCCAAATTCCGATGAAGCAATAACCATTCAAAATTCCAACAGACTGAAGCCCTCACAGACTACAAATTATCAATACCCAGCAATAAAAAATTTGAAAACAGTAATAATGAAGGAAAAAGAAATTAAAGCCGCAAGCCATTCTCTAAATCTCAGGCACCAATCCAAATCACCAGTAATTTGCACATAATGATAAGAATCTAGCAGTATTTCCATTGTTTAAAACCCAAATTCAAGAAATCATGCAAAATGGAAACTTTATATAGAAATTGAAGCTTTACCTGCAGATCAGCAGCAGCAAACGGAATCCAACGGCATGTACCTCAAAAGTGAGAGAAAGCTGAGAGATGAGTAAGAGAATCGGTAAACAAAGACCCCCAAAATTACAGAAGGAAATTTGAACAGAAAACAAATTTGCAAATCCAAAATCACAAAAACGAAATTGAAACACCCACACTGAGAAAAAGCTGTAAAACTCACCAGGAAACGCTAGCTTTTCGGGGTAAAAACTTTATTCGAATCGAATAGAAGAACCGAGGAAAGTTGTACTAGTTCAGTGGTTTTTCCAGCAAGAAAGCATCTTGTTTGTAATTCGTGAGAGGTTGGGGAGCGAGAGAAGCCGATTTGGGAGCCAACGAAAGCGAGGTTGGAGACCGACGGAGGCTGAGAATTGCGAGAGAGAACAACGAAAAGGAAAGAAAAGCGGAATGAAGAGAACCGAGAAGAGGAGGAATCATTTTAAGCGATGATCGACGAGTGGGAAGTAAACTATTATTTACAAATCCAAAGCATTACCCGAACTCGTGATACAAAAGCTCCTTTGACAGAAGAAAAGATGGAGAGTGAGATGATTGCATTCTTTTTAAAACAACTTCTAAAGATTCCTTAATAAACTAATATATATGAAGATGTGCCCTGGTAAAAGAGCGGAAAAGAGGAAGGAAAGATTATGCAAAAGATTCTTAGCTGTGATTACAGCCATTCAATTTTTGTAGATTTTCTTGTCCCCGATTGAGATTTGCATTCTTTTTCAACACTTCTCTTGGTTTCATAATAAACTATTATATGAAGGATTAAATGCTCAATAAATTCTCTCAAAATCGAAGTTTTTCATGAACTTTTTAGCATTTTATGTTTTTAGAGTTAATTACGTTTAAGATATTACAAGTTTTCACAAAATTCTCTTACGTTTGGAATATTACACTAACACCATTTTAATTTAATGTCTCAAATGTTTGGAACTAATATATATGAATTTCACCACAGTTGTAATTGACAACATTGACAATTTTCTCTCTAACAAGGCAATAGTACCTTCGTGAAGCTTATACGTGGCTGTCAAATCCAACACGTGAATAGCATACTCTACTATTGTATTACATTGTGAGGATTTTATCCAAAATTAATTGACAATGAGTGAATAAGCTGAAAGATTATGTACGACTTTAATTATGCAAAGAGTGAAGAGGCAATTTTCACCAACCTCCAGTCAAGAATTTGGGCCTCACAAATCACTACCCAATATACTTTTCTCTCATGCCTTTCGTTCATGGATTGATATTCTGGTGTCCTAGGACCCTGACATGACAAGTTCCAACTTTTGTTCAATTTCTTGACGAAACAATCACATTTACCCTTACGGCACGGCACGGTTCCGGGCATAGAATATGGGTTCGGTTCCGTTACAGCTCCAACACTAATTAGCACTGTAGAGAAGGAAATAAATTTGGATTTCTTACAACGTAGTGAGTCTCTCGACATGGCTCCTGCTGTTTTGTTCTTATTTCACGTCCTGTTTCTCGAGCTTGGTGTTTCCGGTTGCAAATTTTGGTTCGCCAGTGTAGTGCATAGGGGAGGGGATTGTCTCGCATTGTTCCAAGCAGTTAGAGGCGGTTGACAACGGTTGCGATGATGTGTCTTTCTACGGGGAGAACATACAGGAGTCAGCAGTTATTTTTTCGCAACCGTCTTCGATTATGAAGCACAAGAAAGAAAAAAAAAATGAATGTAGAAAGAAAACATACAAGTTGGTTGACAAAAGGGGAAGAAAAATTGAGAGATACAGAGAAGAAGATAAGATGAAACTCGATGCAAATTTTAAGCTAGATTAGTTATTTTTCATTAACGAGCGATACAGAGAAGAAGAAACAGATGCATTTGGAGATAGCTGCTTTAGTTGCCTAGTGTGTAACATTAGCTTTCTGTAATTTCGGAGAAGAAACAGGAGTTCAAAAAAAAAAAAAAAAAACAACTAGGCAGTATCAAAGAAGAAAAATGTACAATCGCCACTTCTCAAACTTTGTAGTAGATCCAGGTAACCGAAGGACTCGGGGCTAATGTACCTGCATTAACAAGAAACAAAGATCAGATTTGTGGGAGGGAATTGCATTGTAGTCAAAATACTCGGCCGTGCGTGAATGGTTTGAGATACCACCATAGAGGCATCCTCCAGTTGTGAGTTTCTCTCGTATCGGATCATTTATTGTAAGAATATCAGTAGTGAAAGTGAAATACCCGTGTCGGGAAAGGAAATCAATGATGACAAAAGAGCAATTTGGCTTGAAACATTGTGTCCTCCGTATTATGCTTGCAACATGCATCACCGAATCAACTTGAAGCTCTACACCTCTCCATCTGTTAAATGTTTCATAAGCAGCATTGTTAAAGTTCTCTCTGTTAGTGGGGATATTGCAGATGGTTTTATATGAAGAAAGGCAAAAAATTTGTAAAAGCTAAGCTCTATAGGTCTCACCTTGATTCTTTGGCACAAATAGCTAAAGTTTTGAGATGGGACAAAATGAGTCCCAAGACCCACATACAGCGCATCCGCTGGTGTTGAAATCCTTTTCCCAGTAAGTCAAAGACATAACAGTGTTAAACTTAAAACAAATACAGAACTAAGAATTGATGCATGAAGCAAACAGAGAAATGGTACAGGCCATTCTATTCTTATAATCTAAACAGTTTCTCCTTATCAACGCTGGAAAAACAGCTTGCTTCAGTCATAGGAAAGAAATTGCGCTTGAGCATACAAAAGACATACCTACAGATCCTCCTCCTGGACTCTTTGCCGCTATTCGTGAAAACCCAACATCTGGGAACAAACAAATTACATTCTAGGGCATAGCAAGAACAGTCCTCTGAAATGTATCCATACAAAGTTAAGACACAAAAAATTCAAAAAGGCAATGTAATTCACAACATTGACAATCTCTGTCTGACAAGGCAATAATACTTCTGTAATGATCTGGTAGCGACCGTGACCTGATATGCCAACACCAAAGCCCATTGTTATGCCATCCATGAAGCTTATAAAGGGCTTCTTGTACTCTCAGATTTTGCATCTTAGAGAATACTCAGCAGTGAATACCTGAAAAACATGCAGCATAAATATCATACCGGTAGCCTCTCAATCTTAAGAAATGGTAGCTTAGAAAAGATATGAATCCTATGCAACAATACAAATCATATTACCCAAGTTCAAGAAAAATCAAGACTAAACAAATGATTAGATGTTGTAGGTTGCCCGAGAATGTCAAACATGAAATTACGAAAGAAAAATAAGAATCGTATGTATGGAACATTAATAAATACATGCTGAAAGCACAATCTTAGCCGCAATTTATGACATTTATATGAGATTGAATAGCCAAAGCAATTAAAGAAGTAGCAGAACTCATATAAGTGATTTTCACTTTGAACTTTTAGGCTTATCAACAAATACATCATTACGATTCTAATGCATGAATTTTGTTAAAAGGGGCTTGCCTGCTTGTATTAAGGCTTAATCATCAATGATTTTGCAAGGGTCAATTGTATTGCTAGTTGTAAATCTATTCACTATGAAAATTACCAAAATTACATCCTATACGGTAGTGAAGGAAGTCATCTTATATTATCTGGATTTTAGAAAACTGTGTAAAGTTATAAGTCTGTTATTATATATAGTTAAAAGGGACACAATTAGACCTCAATCATATTCGGTGGTTGGTTTTTGGCCATGATCTGCTTCACATCACCACCTGCAGGTAAACTAAATCTGGGTTATTACTTATCAATGAATCAACGTGCCAACTTAACGGACACCATCTATCTCTATATGGCAAAAAAACAACACAAAAAGGAACAATGAAGTGAAACAATAAACAACATGACATGAAACAGCACGAACATCAAAGACCAACAATCCATCACGTAAGCACCTAAACAAGAAACAACTTTAGTACAAAGCAAAGCGTAATGTAGAAACCTTCGGCACAAGAGGTGTGTTTTTGTCCTTTTGAATTTCGGCAACAACCACTTTAATGTCCTTTCCTGCATTTACCATGATTGATCACTCTCAAAACCTTACCTAAGCCAAAAACAAAAATAACCTCAAAGAGTTAAACATACATATCTAGAAAAACTTATTTAACTACATGCTAAAATGGAAGTGTAAAATTGCCAGGAAAGATAAGAAACTATTCAAATACGAGTTCTGGGCGTTACCGCCACAAAAGGCACGAGCCGAGCGGCTATCAACAAGAACACACTTCACATGGAAGTGTAAAATGTGGTGATGCATCGTCATCATCACATGCTTGAGTCAGATTCCTATTCATCCAGATAGCTCTTGTATTTCACATCCATATCTGCATTTTCCAACAATTCCCACTTAAACAGAAACACAAAATTCTTCGAAAAAAAAGCTAACTTCTTCGAAATTTGAATCCAACTTTTCGTCTTATAACAAATGCAATAACATAGATTTGTAATCAATACGATGCCATAAAGTTCAAGCTGAAAAATTCAAATCAGCTCCAAATCAAAAGCATTTACAGATACATACATATTATATACACATGCGTGTGTGTTTATCTACATACCTAGGTTCATGGCGTTGAGAGCTCGCGGGGCGACCGAGGGTGATGTCGGCGATGCCATTTGGGTGGACGCTGCCCTTGACGAGCGTCGGCGGAGACCATGATCCCGAAGGTGAGGAGAGGGCGAGGGGATTTGGAGGGTTTGTTAAGAGAGAGCTTCAAATTTGGATTGAGGAAGAAGAAAGCGGACGACGATTTGCTCAGAATTTGGGTCGCTCCCCCCAATAAGCTTCCCATTACTTTCGTTAGAGAGAGGGATATTTTTGGTGCTTCTGGACCGGACTACCCTTGATGTTTCGGTTAAATTACCGGGAAAAAGAACTGCCGCGGTGGCCGAAGTATGGACTTGCCTTCATTTATTGAACTGAGAAATCGAAAAATGAAAGAGGCGTTTGGCTGAAGCATGCATCACCACCTTGAATCTTGATTGTGCCTCTGGATCAAAAACCTACCATCCAGATCAAAATCGTGCATATTTTCCTTCATTGGTTTGTCCCATACTAGATTAACCCCTGTTCTCTTAATTGTTGCATAACAAGAGTATGCCTCTGGCATTTCAAAAGTTATATCAACTTTATCCCAGCTTTGCAAATTGAGCTTATCGTTCGATATTTGTCCCTGCCAAAGAAAACATTCTTCAAATACAACATCGGAATTTTTTATAACCCAATTTTCCTTGCTATTGTATACAACATCGGAATTTTTTATAACCCAATTTTCCTTGCTATTGTAGGTCTGCAACTCAGCACGCTTTTTCATACGTTTAAATGGTTGAAACAACTTAATATGCCTTCTTATATTTCTTCGTCGATGCAACTCAATACGCTTGGTATTATTTATATCAATACTGGCACGAGGATGACCATCTTTACATCTGATATAAGGGCTTGACTGATAAGGATTTGAGCAATAAAAGCATAACAAAGTCAGTCCTTCAAAATTACGACCATCACTCGAGGGGATATCAAAAGTGACTTTATTACCATCGTTGACAAACTCGAACCAATCAGGAACATAATTCCCATTGAGAAAAATGCCACCATATCCGCAAGAAGTCCATCCCTATATATACAATGCAAGTGTTATATCTATATACATACATACACACACACACACACACACACATACATGTACATGTACGTTGCGTGTGTGGATGTGCGCAATAGGAAGACAATTAAAGAGAGAGAGAGATACCTTTAGAACGTTCCTCGTAAAATCAGCTGTGAGCTTGGGGCAATCCCTCATATCAATCCATGTCATGGAGTTTAATGACTTATCCAAGTCTGGAACCTCAGCGAGTGCGCGTGAATTACGTGCATTCAGTTCTCTCATATTCGACATTTTCGAAAAATTGGGCATTGTTACCAAAGAGTAGCAACCAGACGCATCCAGAAATTTCAAATTTGTTGGTAAATCATAGATTGTATGAAGGCTGAAGCAATTATTTAACCAGAGACCTTCAAGCTTTGAAAGATGACTGAGGCTGGTTAGGGTATGAAGGTTATGGCAGTTACTTAACAGCAAATTTTCAAGTTTTGAAAGACCACTGAGGCTGGGTGGGGTAAGAAAATCAATCTCTGAGAGAGATAAATTTCTTAAAGAGTCTAAGCCGTGTAACGAATCGGGAAATTGCAGAGGAAACTTCGAATGCACACCCGCTAGAGATAAATGAGTGAGATTCTTCAATCTTACTGTGGAACGCGGTACTTGTCTTATGGCTGTGGTAGATGCTGATAGTACTCTCAATGATATCATCTTCCCTAAATCCTCGGGCAGTTCACTGAATTGACAACATTTATCAAGAACAAGAGTCTGAACGGATTTGGACTTGTAGAAATCCCCAGGAAGGGAAAAAAGATTCTCGCAGCCTGTGAGGTTCACCAAAGAAAGTTTTTTAAGATGACCAATGGAGGGGTGAATCTTGGATAAACTCTTACACCATTGCAATATCAACTCTTCAAGATTTGGGAGATTTGAAAAGTCTGGTGATTTTTTTAAGTCATGGCAATTTCCGAGATTAAGGATTTTCAAGTTTTCAAGTGACTGTTGCACAAAATAAAAAGAAAATTAAAATTAATATCCAAAAAGAATATCTCACCAAAAAAAAAAGAGAAGGAAATCCAAAAACAAATAGAAACATAATATCATCATGTGTAATCAATTGTACCTTGGAGCCCTCCCAAACTTGTACCAGTTTGCTACACATTATCTCTAAAATAACTAGTCTTGGTTGATTAAAGAAGTCATCTGGTATGGACTTTAAGGGGCATTCTTCCCAACGCAACCATATTAACCCTTTGGGGAGATGTTTGTATTCTCCATTGAGCTGCACGTTGTAGAGCTGGAGCAGTCTCAGTTTCTTCATATTGGCAAATGCTTCTGTACTGAAACTAGGCATGTTAAACCAACGAGGGAAACGTAGAGCAATTCCTTCAACTTCTTCAGTTCCCTGTTAACAAAAGGTTATATTCATGTGTAAGAAACGGATTATTTGCATATGTTCACATGTATGAATACATGCAAGTACTATTGTTGGCTAATTGAGATGAATGTTACTTAATGTATAATACACATCCGTGAGTTATATGTGCTTTTCATGTACGATGCATTAAATTCAAAATTTTATTAGGAATGTACTTACAGAGTTATCTCTCAATACTTTAGTGACCTCTTGACGGTTCCACAACCTACTCCATTCTCCAGGGTGACGAGGGAATTTTTCAGAAATGATTAATTTGGCCATTTCTCGAAGCAAATCATGCATATTCAACCTATTGTGTTCAACAGTTACAAGGCATCGTTCACGAAGGTCATTGATTCCAACTGTTGCAAAAAACTCACATCCATCCAATATTTTTGCGACGCAGTCCTTATCCCATCCAATAAAGAAACAAGAAATGTCAAGGAATATATCCTTCTGTGTAAGATCTAGCCTTTCAAAGCTTACTCTCAGCGGTTTCATTATTCCTTCATCAGGAAATTTTTTCAATTTCTCCATCTGACTTTTCCACTCTGTTGGGGTTCTTTCAATCATAGAAGAACCTAAAACTTCAAGGGCTAGTGGCAAACCTCCACAGTAAGAAACAACCTCTTTTGAGAGTTCAAGATATCCTTCATCAGGCCAACTATTTCCAAAGGCATGCCAACTAAAGAGCTTCAGAGCTTCTTCTTCATTCATTTCCTTAAGCGGATATGTCTTGTCCACTTTCATGTTCACTTGCTTTAGTAAACGTTCATCTCGTGTCGTTATGATAATTCTACTTCCTGGGCCAAACCAATCACGATTTCCAGCTATTGCATTTAGTTGTTCCACTTTGTCTACATTGTCAATAATGACAAGTACGCTTCTACGTTGGAGATGATTTTTTATCAGACTCTTACCTCGATCAACACTGGTTATCTTAGACTCGGTCTGTTTCAAGATGTCAGAAACAAGTTTTCCTTGCAAATCAACCGGAGCATATTCATTAACGTTGGCAAGGAAACTTTTGAATTGGAACTTATGATGAATTTGGTTATAAATGGCTTTGGCAGCTGTTGTTTTACCCAATCCACCCATCCCCCAAATTCCAACCATGACAACATCATTTGATCCACCACCTGAAAGATGATTGATAATATCTTGAATGCGAGAATTGATTCCAACCGGGTGCTTGGCCACAGTTAATTCGTTTGCGCTCGAAAGCCATTCCGTAATGATCTTGCCAACAATTTCTCTAATAAGCTTTGCTTCGCGCCTGAAAATTGAATTCGTAAGCATTAGCATGACTCAATTAACAGTAGGAGCTATCAATACATAGACAATTTTCTTTCCTTCATATATATTCTAACTAGCTACTAGCATTTTTTGACCAACTTGATAAAAGAAAGAAATTCATTCATTAATTAAACTCCAATTACGGTTTAGGTTTTAATGAGAGGTTAAGGTGTATTAATTAAGCATGTTAATTAATGTTTAATTAGCTTCTGTAAAATGTTAGTTATATGAGAGACTAAGTCATTCACTAAAATGTTTCAAATCTTGAAAAACAGGTGAATGATTACCCATTGTCAGTGATTTGAAGATGTTGGCCAGACAAATTTGCAGCTTCTGTAAGAGCCTTTCTCCATTGCTTTACCCTTTCTTGTTTAGCTTCACGTTCCTTGTCATCTTTTTCTTCACGGATGCCCTCTTCGTGCTTCTGAAATGCTTGAGCTAAATCTCCGTTCTGCTTCCTAACATGTGTAGGATCAACATGATAGAATATTGGCAAAACACGTCGCCCCAGTTTGTATCTGCACTCCATGATCTTCACCAGCTCATCAAGACACCAACTCGAGTCCGCATAACTCTTTGAGAAGACAATGATAGAGATCCTCGCCCCTTCGATTGCCCGGAACAGTTCCTCTTTTATTTCTTCCCCTCTTTCTAGATCGTCCTCATCAATGTAAGCCTGGTATCCCCTGTCTGTTAATGCCGCGTGGAGGTGGCCCGTGAAACCATTGCGTGTGTCTACACCACTGAAGCTCAAGAACACGTCGTAATTCCAAAGTTTTGACTTGGAGGAGGATGAAGAGGAGGCTTCGTGGGTTGTCATGGCGGTATCCACCGTTATGGCACTGCAGTGGTTCAGATCACGACTGAAAAATGGCAGTAGTTGTGTTCATGCTGTCGAACAGACGATCCTGAAATACCTAAACCCAAGTCAAGCTCCTTCAGTAACCAAGAACAAAGTTTATAATATAATAATGTTGGTGTATGGACTTGAGAAACGACATAATGTTGGTCGGAAGGTGCAAAGAAAGAGAGGAAAAGAGGAAAGAAAGGAACGAAAGGACAAAGACTATCCAAAAGATTCTTGGCTGTGATTACAGCTATTCATAGGAGAAACAACGGACGTATTTTCATAGGAGAAACAACCTGCCCATCTTCATATATAATACATTTCAACGGACATATTTTAATAGGAGAAACAACTTTAGATTGTACTAGAAATTTTTACTCGGGCGTTGCTGCAGGATTTGAAATTGTATGAAAGATTATCTTTGAAATACATAATAGATTGTGTGATTGAAGATTAATACTATTTACATTGAAAACGTTGGAAAAAGTTTTACATACAAAAGATTTTACGATACAATCCGTATAGTCGCCTATAAAGTTGGGAAGTCGTGGAAGCATAAAGGACAAATAACAAATGAGTTTTGAGAAATTATTCCACAAATGTCATTTTGCATAATGTATTAAAGAAGATTGGTATAAAATTAGCAATCATGAGTAGTGTAACAACATCAACAAAATAACCATAAACCATAGTTGAACATAATTCAAATTTCGTTTGCAAAAACAAAAGAAAAAGAAAACAGAGTTGCAATAATTCAATCTTCAATCCTGAAGTCCGACTCGAAGAGCCAAACTTGAATGCAAGCTTTCTGAAATTTTCCAAGCAACACAGAAAAAAAGGTAACACCCTAGTCCGAAATGAACCGAGGTGCAAGCTTTCTAAGAAATCTAGATGACAAAATCGACAAAATCAACAAAATAGAAAGGAAAGATGACTTAAACTTTTTAAGGCATGCTCCAATCTTGATCTTAAAATTGGTGGTGGGTCGATTGTTGGTCACCAAATCTAAATGAAGAATTCATCAGAACCTAGAAATTTAAACAAAGAATTTTCCAAAATCAACATTTACTAAAAACTAGTTACTTGGTTATCAAGCATGATGGCTTGCCAAAGACTGAATTAAGGAATGCACAACTTTACTTTTATGATTATTTTCAATGACAGCTAAAAGGTCAGATCCAAATGAAAATAAAAGTTGGGACTTCACAAAACCAATTAAAAATCTAATTCCAAAGTTACAAACACCCACCAAATGATTCCAGATAAAGTTTTAAACTCAAGGTCAGACCCAAATGAAATTAAAAATTAGGACTTCGCAAAACCAATTGAAAATCTGATTCCAAAGTTCCAAACACCCACCAAATGATTCCGGATAAAGTTTAAACTAAAAAACCCAATAGAAACAAAAGCATTGGTGTGAATTAACTGTATCTAATTGAAAAAACTAAAACAAAAGTAAAGCAAAGTATATACCTCAATATGTCAAGCAACTAAGTTCTTCCTCCGACGACCCAAAACTCTGAAAATTCCACACAAAAAAAAAGGTAAATCCATTAGCAATTCATAGCTTTCAAAATTAGCAAAAACTTGGGCAACAATAATGATGCGTTGATAAATATCACTCTTTCTCCTTATGTATTTGAAAAGATATTTTATAAGTAGTTTATGTAGTCATTCTAATCATGTTGCATATAAATTCCTTTTCTACAGAGTTCAAAAATATATAGTTTATGGCATCTGTTGAATAACATGGTTGAAAGATTTAAAATTGATACATTCAATTTTTATGTGTAAAACTATAATGTATAGCTAAAGCTATTGGGTCTATACATCCATATCAATCATGTCGTAATTGTATGTTTATCGATGTAAATAGATGATTTCAGTCATGTGATAACATGTTTCTTGATAGTATACACTGAAGTTTGGTCTCAGTTGGATAAAAATCAACCAAAATCTTAACAAAAGACTCTTTTAACTTTTAACCAAAAAATGAGCACCACAGTACTACACTTATAAGTTTTATCAAGCGCAAAATATACAGCACTGACTGGCAAAACAACAAAACACTCAAAACCCAGAAACAGAAACACAATTAGGACTCAAGAGAGGAGAGAGAATAAAAAACAATATTATTTTTCACACAAACTCAAAACTGCTTATAAAATTACAAATCAAAACAAATGAAGGCAAATTAAAAATTGCCCCAAATTAAATCTGATTAGTTAAATGTCCGTTGCCCTACAAATGTCATTACAAACGACAAAACTTGCTTTGAAGTTGATATTTTGGTCAATCCAGGGGCAAAGGAGAGATTGGTTTTGGAGCAGTTGTCATGGAGAATACCATCTCCCTGTTGAATGATCTAAAAAAGGACTTACAGCTTCCGGTGGCCATAATAATTTAGGAGGCCCTTCTCTACAGATTTTCACAATAACTTTCCTTTTCGTAGCTGGTAAGATTGCAACTCCAAGAATTGCTCTGAAGAGATATATACAAAAAAAATAAAACTAAAACTAAGCTATTGGAAGAAATTTAGAAAACACAAACACCACTACAACTCAGAGTTAAAGTCAACAGAAACCAAATAGTAGAAGTTGAAAAAATATATGGTCGTGAATCGAGAACTTCATCAAACTAACAGCAATAAAATCTCGTATAATCTGTCAAAAACCAAAAAAGAGAGAGAGGTAATTTCAAGACCTTGTAATGCTGAGGCCTCGTACAGTTGTAGTAATAATATATGGTCGATGCACCTGTTGCTCAATCAAATCCTTTGTCTGGCTAAAAAAAAATAAAAATCTATAAATACATTCACGTCCAATTTATGAGAAATCATGGGAAAGCAAATGCACTGATAACGGAATCATGAATATGAAGAACCTGCCAAAAACAAAAAGAAAACTTTTTATAGTGTGCCAAAGAACACCCTCCTACTCCTAGCAAATTTTTTATGGCATTATCCACTTCTCAATTCATAAGTCAACCAGTAACTCAAACTCCATAGTGTATGAAAATGTGATATCTTAGTTGATCACGATGATAATTAAGCAGATTAAATGACCACCCATAAAGCATACAAAAATTCAAAAAAGAAGAGGTTCAAAACTGCCATAAGAAAACGCAGAATATATAAACGGGAAATCAAAAGAAGAGAACCAAACAAAAGTATTAGGTCTGGGATCATCAAAGTCAAACACAAACAATCCAAAAATTTGTGGAAAATACCAATAAATGCTCAACTAAAAACGAAAGAAAACGTAGAATAAGTTTACCCCTTCTTCCCCTAATTAAACTGGAATACAATTCACCACTAATATTCTCGTCATCCTCTTCAGCCTGAAAAATTTAGTAGAACATAATGATAAGAATCTAGCAGTATTTCCATTGTTTAAAACCCAAATTCAAGAAATCATGAAAAATGGAAACTTTATATGGAAATTGAAGCTTTACCTGCAGATCAGCAGCAGCAAACGGAATCCAACGGCATATACTGATATAGCTCAAAAGTGAGAGAGAGAGCTGAGAGATGAGTGAGAGAATCGATAAACAAAACCCCCAAAATCACAAAAGGAAATTTGAACAGAAAAAAAATTTGCAAATCCAAAATCACAAAAACGAAATTGAAACACCCACACTGAGAAAGCTGTAGAACTCACCAGGAAACGCTAGCTTTTCTGGGTAAAAAAATTATTCGGATCGAATTGAAGAACGGAGGAAAGTTCTACTGGTTCAGTGGTTATTCCAGTTTGCCAAGTACGAATATGAACGGGGAATGGGGAGCTGGCTGAGGGAAACAGAATTTGAGAAGCAGCATTCTGATTTTTTTTTATGAGAGAAAGGCCTGGTTAGGTGGTTATTCTAAAAAAAATTAAGAGTTGTTTTTGTGTTTGGTAAACATTCAGTTTCAGTTTTTTTTCACAGTTTTGGGTGAAAAAAAGCCAGAAACAAGAAGCTGCAAAACTCAGCTTTGAAAAACTGGCTTTTTTTCACATCTGTTTTACATAAAAGTTTATCAAACACTATAATACTGCTTTTTTTGTTTCAAAAGAACTTTTACAAAAAAATTTACCAAACACTCTGCTGCTTTATTTCACAGCTGCTTATTCTCACAGCGCAGCAGAAGCAGTTTTTTTTTCAAAATACAACAATACCAAACTAGCCCAAAGCCGAATGAAGAGAATTGAGAAGAGGAGGAACCGTTTTAAGCGATGATCGACGCGTGGGAGATGAGGGCAAATTTGCCATTTTGCTGCGAACCCAAAAGTCAAGACTTGGCTTGGTTTATATAATTAATCAATAATATTCCATAACAAGAGCTAGGTCCATGTATTATACAAGGTTCTGATCGATGCTAAGCATTAGTCGGATGGTGAGTTAGGGTATAGACGGATTTAAGTAAATTTATCATATATTATATAAATTTAAAATGACAAATAATTGTATTGGGATATATAAATTACAAAATAAAATAATATATATATTATAAAGTATTAAAACATAGGAGAAAAGACCCAAATCTGAAACGACAACTATAAACAATTATTCAAGGTGGGAGGTAAATGATTCAGCCATTTACAAGATTCAAAACGTGAGATCACGATCTACTGGATGGTAAATGATTCAACCATTTACAAGATATGAATTTAGAACAACAATCTCTTAGATCGTTGTATTAATTATTAAGTGGTGCTCTAATATAATAGATCCAAATGGGGACGGACCATATAATACACCCAAATGAACAACAATCTATTAGTTTTTAGGCTCAACTGCTAAAAACTAATGCAAAATAGGCATTAGGATTAAACTTGTATTAGCTATCTTTCCTTACCAGTCAAATGAACCATACAATACACCCAAATGGATGCCATCATGTCATTTATAAACAATGTTTTGAAAAGACAAGGTAGCTAACGCTGCCTTTTTATATATGTAAGCAACAACCCTAAATCTTATTGGAACTAATTAACTAATGTATTTATTACAGTTGGATTCCTTAACAAGTGGTTAACTGTTTTTGTTTAGTTTAGTAGTCAGGTCGTAATTAATTAGTCAAATGAACCCTAGAATACACCCAAATGGATGCCATCATGCCATATATAAACAATGTTTTGAAAGGACAAGGTAGCTAACGCTGCCTTTTTATATATGTAACTATGTAAGCAGCAACCCTAAATCTTATTGGAACTAATTAACTAATGTATTTATTAGACAGTCGGATTCCTTAACAAGTGGTTAACTGTTTTTGTTTAGTTTAGTAGTCAGGTCGTAATTAATTAGTCAAATGAACCATATAATACACCCAAATGGATGCCATCATGCCATATATAAACAATGTTTTGAAAGGACAAGGTAGTTAACGCTGTCTTTTTATATATGTAAGCAACAACCCTAAATCTTATTGGAGCTAATTAACTAATGTATTTATTAGACAGTTGGATTCCTTAGCAAGCGGTTGACTATTTTTGTTTAGTTTTTAGTAGTCAGGTCGTAATTAATTAGTCAAATGAACCATATAATACACTCAAATGGATGCCATAAATGCATATATAAACAATGTTTTCAAAGGATGAAATGACTTTCTTGCCGGTATGGGGGAAGAGGAAAGAAACTAGCACAAAACTGCAGACTCTATCGATCCATTATAATAAATTTCAATGGTCCAAGTTGTAAGTTAATTGTGGAACGTCAAAACTTATTCACAGTTATCAACTTAACCACGTACCTGTGGAAGACATTGTCTCATAAAACTAGGATTAAGAACTAAAGTTCTCCTACAACTCTACACAACTGAAAGCAAGGCTTGCTCAATGGGGCTTGAGTGAGTTTTCTGTAAACTTGCATATTTAGTGGAGGGAGCAAGGACCTCAGTTTTATACATGGAATTCAACAAGGATCCATCCCATTAAGTGATCCTTATAAAAGTAGCCTTATCACCGTGAAACACTTATGCATTATATCAGCTAGAAGAGTTCTAGATTTACCGAAAATGTATCTGACTTGAAACTGTAAAGAAAAACAACTCCTGATAAGTCTACCACAAGTGTCAATTCTTATCTCCTTATCATTCCACATTTCTTTGATCAAATCACCAAGTGTTTGCTCTTATGTAGAACTTACACAAGTCTCATCTTGTTTCATCTAACTTATTTTCCACAACGGTAAATATATTTCAATGACTCCGGTTTTCACATGCCAGTCAGTCACACGCTCGACTCCTCAACGTTCGGGCTCAATGGCTCGAAGAAAGCTTCCACTTCACTCTGATTCACCTCCCTCTTACTTTGACGGGTTCCACTTCGGATTCTGCATTGACAAAAAACAGAAGCAAAAGATAACGATCTGTTCTGATACAAGGAAAGTAAGATGGTTATATAACTGTAGGTCTAGTAGACGCTGTAATGGTTTATGTTGCAGCAACTCCGTCAGCAAGGAATCTTGAGCATAATTAACGAACCTGATCCTTGTCCACCAAAACTGCCCGCACACCTTCAGCATTCCGCACAGACGATCTTACAGCAACGCGATATTCAGTTTTCATCACACCAGTTAGCTGGAAGGGATCAAGTAAAGCACATATTTCTCACTCACAAAATGTGAAATACTACAACACAAAATCTATCAAAAGGATGCAACCATGCGATGAATGAAACGAAAAGGTAGAAAGTAAGACTCACTGGATAATTGATTGTCATTTTCCCCAAGCGCAGATGCAACTTTGGAGAAGTAATTTTGCATCAAATAAAGTGAAAAAGGAGCACCCTTTCCAAGACCTTGAAGAGCTTCATTAGCCCACTCCACCACTGCAACAGAAACAATTGGATAGAAAATACTTGACAGCCACGTACAAGCCTCTCAATAGAAGAGTAAGACAGATTTCATTTCATCATCGATAAATAAATGGCTTCGACAAACTTACCAGTAGCTTCTGAACTCTGCTGCTGCTTTTTAAGTTCATCAATTGTCACAAGAGCTGACTTATTTGCACCAAATGCTGAAGTTATTTGAGGTAAAAGACTCCTGAGCTGCGCTTCAAATCTGGGTTGCTGCTGAATTTCGCCACAGTTGTAATTGACAACATTGACAATCTCTGTCTGACAAGGCAATAGTACCTCTGTAATGATCCGGTACTGACTGTAGCCCGATAGGCCAATACCAAAGGCCATTGTTAAGCTTATATACGGCTTGTTGTACTCAGAGATTTTCTGTATTAGAGAATACTCAGCAGTGAGTACCTGAAAAATGTGCAGCACAAGTATCATATCGATAGCCTCTCAATCTTAAGAAAACAACAGATGTTAGCTGGAAAATAAATGAATCCTATCCAACTAATACAAATCATATTACCCAAGTTCAAGCAAAATCAACACTAAACAAATGATCAGATGTTGTAGGTTGCCCGAGAACGTCCAACATGAAATTACAAAAGAAAAAAATAATCGTAGGTATTGAACATTAATAAATGATGAAAAGCACAATCTTAGCAATTAAAGAAACGTTGAAATGTTTCTGGATGCAATATATCCTCAAAATTCAAAACAATTACAATTACTTACTGGAAAATTCGTAAGAGTATAAAAGAAGTATGAAGTATGAAATATCGACTTGCTGATGATGAAGCTGATGGTGATCCGTAGTCCACTGTAATGATGAGGATGAGCCTGATGATGAAGATGCATCACCGCCTTGATCGTGCCTCATCATAGAATCGATCCGAGTGTGACTTAATCTAGACAAATGATGCTTTTACTTGAAAAATTTTACCTTTTTCTATTTCTGTCATCTACAATAATTCTCATTTGATTACTGGAATGATTAGTATTAGATGCGTCATTTCTTGGTCCTGCCTCATCATAGAACCGAGCTGGATGTAAATGTGCAAGGCCGGAGGATCATGATCGTAGAACCAACCTGGATGTGGGTTTTAAAACATAACCAGCTTTGTCCAAATCATGCATATTTTCCTTCATAGGTTTGTCCCATACTAGATTAACACCTGTTCTCCTCACATCATGAATTCTTGGGATTTCAAAAATTATATCAACTTTGTCCCCGCCTTGCAAATTGAGCTTATTGTTCGACAATTGTCCCTGCCAAAGATAATTGTCTTCACATACTACATCCTCCCAGTCTAGTATGCCTATGCAAGCCTGCAGCTCAATACGCTTAGTATTATTTATAATAGTAACGACAACATGAAGTTGAGGATGATAAAATATACATTCTGGGCCGTGAACGCAGAACAGAGTCAACCCTTCAAAATTACGGCCATCACTCGGGGGAATATCAAAACTGACTTTGTTACTGTCGTTGACAAACTCAAACCAATCAGGAACATATTTCCCATGGAGGAAAATGCCACCAAATCCACAAGAATTCCATCCCTGTATATTCAATGCAAGTGTCATATAATATACAAATACATGTACATGTGTGTTTGTGCGTGCATGCGCGCAATAGGAAGGCAATAGAACTTACAGGAGAGAGAGAGACATATACCTGTAGGATATTCTTCCTAAAATCAGCTGTGAGATTGGTGCACCTTTTCATATCAATCCATGTCATGGAGTTCAATGACTTATCCAAGCCTGGAACCTCAGTAGGTTTGGTTGAAGCACTTACATTTAGTTCTCTCATATTTGACATTTCCGAAAAATTGGGCATTGTTTTCAATGCAGGGCAACCAAACGCATACAGAAATTTCAAATTTGTTGGTAAATCAGGGATTGTATGAAGATTTCTGCATCCACTTAACCACAATGTTTCAAGCTTTGAAAGACCACTGAGGTTGGGTAGGGTATGAAAATTATTCCCTTGAAGATGCAAATCTTGTAAAGAAATTAGACTCCCAAGATCCTTAGGGATTTCATCATCAGCAAAATTGCAGAATGAGAGATCTAATTCTCTTAAAGAGTTTAAGCCGTGTAATGAATAGTGCAAATGAATACGCCCCCCTAACCTTAGAGACAAACGAGTGAGATTCTTCAATCCTACTATGGAAGGTGGTACTTGTCTTATGACTGTTAACTCTACTTCAAGTATTCTCAATGATATCATCTCCCCTAAATCCTCATGCAGTTCACTGAGTTTTGAACATTGATTAAGATAAAGAGTCTCAACAGATTTCAACTCATAGAAATCCCTTGGAAGAGAAATAAGCCTGTAACAACTTGTAAGGTTTACCAAAGAAAGTCTTTTAAGATGACCAATGGATGGGTGAATCTCGGACAAATTGCCACAGCCTTCTAATATCAACTCTTCAAGATTTGGGAGTTGTGAAAAGTCCGGTGATTTAATTAGGAAACGGGAATAACTGAGATTAATGATTTTCAACTTCTGAAGTAACTGTTGCCAAAACCAAAGGAAAATTGAAGTTAATATCCAAAAGAGAAGGAACTCCAAAAATGAATAGAAACAGAGCATCATCATGTGTAATTGATTGTACCTTGAAACCCTTCCAGACCTGTACCAGTTTGCTATGCTGCATGTCTAAAACAGCTAATCTTGGTTGATTAAAAAAATCATCTGGTATGGACTCTAAAGGGAATTTACGCCAGCACAACCATATTAACTCTTTGGGAAGATGTTTGTATTTTCCATTGAGCTGCACATTTTTTAGCCGAAGCAATCTCAGTTTCTTCATATTGGCAAATGCTACTGTACTGAAACTAGACTTGTTAGAGCTTTGTAACCAAAGATCAGAGAAATCTAGAGCAAGTCCTTCAACTTCTTCAGTTCCCTGTTAACAACACGGTATACTGAGTAAGAAAAGGATTATCTGCATATATTTACACATGAATGTTGTTTAATGTATAATAGACATACGTGGTTTACATATATGCTTTTCTTGTACGATGCATTAATCCAAAATTGTATTGGGAATGTACTTACAGATTTATTTGTCAATACATTGGTGACCTCTCGAGGATTCCACAACCTACTCCATCTTTCCGTGTGATCAGGAGATTTTTCAGAAATGATTACTCTGGCCATTTCTCGAAGCAAATCATGCATATTCAACATGTTGTCTTCAACAGTTACAAGGCATCGTTCACGGAGGACACTGATTCCTACTGTTGCAAAAAATCCACATCCATCTAACACTTTTGCGACATAGTCCTTGTCCCATCCAATAAAGAAACAAGATATATCTAGGAATATTGCCTTTTGTGTATCATCTAGCCCTTCAAAGCTTATTCTTAGTGGTTTTATTATTTTTCCATGAGGAGTTCTTTCCAATTTCTCCAACTGGCTTCTCCACTCTGCTATGGTTCTTTTAATTAAAAAAGAACCTAAAACTTCAAGGGCTAGTGGCGAACCTCCACAGTAAGAAACAACCTTTTTTGAGAGTTCCAGATATCCTTCATTAGGCCACCTATTTCCAAAGGCATGCCAACTAAAGAGCACTAGAGCTTCTCCATTATCCAATTTCTCAGCCGGATATATCTTATCCACTTGCTTTAGTAAATGTTCATCTCGTGTCGTTATGATAATTCTACTACCTGGACCAAACCAATCATGATTTCCAGCTATTGCATTGAGTTGTTCCACTTCATCTATATTGTCCATGATGACAAGTACCCTTCTACGTTGGAGATGTTGTTTTATCAGACTGATGCCTCCATCAACACTGCTTATTTGAGACTTCTGTTTCAGGATGTCTGAAATTAGTATTTCTTGCAAATAAACCAGACCATGTTTACTTGTAGTGTCGCTAACGTCGGCAAGGAAACTTTTGAATTGGAACTTACGATGAATTTGGTTATAAATGGCTTTGGCAGCTGTTGTTTTACCCAATCCACCCATCCCCCAAATTCCAACCATGATAACGCCATTTGATCCACCATCTGAAAGATAGATTGATAATATCTTGAACGCGAGAATTGATTCCAACCGGGTGCTTGGCCACATTTAATTCGTTTTCGCTCGGAAGCCATTCCGTAATGATCTTGCCAACAATTTCTCTAATAAGCTTTGCTTCACGCCTAAATGTTGAATTTGTAAGCATTAGTGGGACTCAATGAACAGTAGAAGCTATCAGTACGTAAACAATTTTCTTTCCTTCATATATATATTCTAACTAGCTACTAGCTAGGATGTGAGTTTGTGACCAACTTGATAAAAGAAAGAAATTCATTCATTAATTAAACTCCAACTACAGTTTAGGTTTTATATGAGAGGTTAAGGTGTATTAATTAAGCATGTTAATTAATGTTTAATTAGCTTCTGTAAAATCTATACTATTAAGAGAACCCTCCTTGTCAACTTTTTTCCCCTATTTTCTTATTTTGCCCTCACTTTCGATACACAATATTGACAAAAAGGAGGGCAAAATAGTAATTTTGTACCTTTTGACAAAATGACAATTATATCCCTAATTTTCCTATTTTACCCTCTCTTTTTTTTTTTTTTTTTTTTTGAGAAAATGACAATCATATACTTATTTTTCCAATTTTACCCTCACTTTTGATACACAATATTTACATAAGGAGGACAAAACAGTAATTATGCAATATTAAAAAAAATTGCACTTATTAAGAAAAATTGTTCACACACACAAAGTGTGTGCTCTCTGCTAGTGTTAATTTTTTTTTGAGAAGACTCTGCTAGTGTTAATTAAGCATGTTAATTATATGAGAGATTAAGTCATTCACTAAAATGTTTCAAATCTTGAAAAGCAGGTGAATGATTACCCATTGTCAGTGATTTGAAGATGTTGGCCAGACAAATTTGCAGCTTCTGTAAGAGCCCTTCTCCATTGCTTTACCCTTTCTTGTTTAGCTTCACGTTCCTTGTCATCTTTTTCTTCACGGATACCCTCTTCGTGCTTCTGAAATGCTTGAGCAAAATCTCCGTTCTGCTTCCTAACATGTGAAGGATCGATATGATAGAATATTGGCAAAACACGTCGCCCCAGTTTGTATCTGCACTCCATGATCTTCACCAGCTCATCAAGACACCAACTCGAGTCCACATAACTCTTTGAGAAGACAATGATAGAGATCCTCGCCTCTTCGATTGCCCGGAACAGTTCCTCTTTTATTTCTTCCCCTCTTTCTAGATCGTCCTCATCGATATAAGCCTGGTATCCCCTATCTGTTAATGCCGCGTGGAGGTGGCCCGTGAAGCCATTGCGTGTGTCTACACCGCTGAAGCTCAAGAACACGTCGTAATTCCAAAGTTTTGACTTGGAGGAGGATGAAGAGGAGGCTTCGTGGGTTGTCATGGCGGTATCCACCATTATGGCACTGCAGTGGTTCATATCACGAATGAAAAATGGCAGTAGTTGTGTTCGTGCTGTCGAATGGATGATCCTGAAATACCTAAACCCAAGTCAACCTCCTTCAGTCAACAAGAACAAAGTTTATAATATAATAATGTTGGCGTACGGACTTGAGAAATGACAGAATGTTGGCCAGAAGGTGCAGAGAAAGAGAGAGGAAAAGAGGATCGAAAGGACAAAGACTATCCAAAGATCCTTGGTTGTGATTACAGCTATCATGAGTAGTGTAACAACATCAACAAAATAACTATAAACCATAGTTGAACATAATTCAAATTTCGTTTGTAAAAACAAAAGAAAAAGAAAACAGATTATAAAAACAAAAGAAAAAGAAAACAGACTTACAATAATTCAGTCTTCAATCCTGAAGTCCTACTCAAAGAACCAAACTTGAATGCAAGCTTTCTGAAATCTTCCAAACAATACAGATAAAAAGGTAACACCCTAGTCAGAAATGAACCGAGGTGCAAGCTTTCTAAAAAACCTAGATCTAAAATTGGTGGTGGGTCGATTGTTGGTCACCAACTCTTAATGAAGAATTCATCAGAACCTAGAAATTTAAACAAAGAGTTTTCCAAAATCAACATTTACTAAAAACCATTTACTTGGTTATCATGCATGTTGGCTTGCCAAAGACTGAATTAAGGAATGCACAACTTTACTTTTATGATTATTTTCAATGACAGCTAAAAGGTCAGATTCAAATGAAAATAAAAGTTATGACTTCACAAAACCAGTTAAAAATCTAATTCCAAAGTTACAAACACCCACCAAATGATTCCAGATAAAGTTTTAAACTCAATGTCAGACCCAAATGAAATTAAAAGTTAGGACTTCACAAAACCAAATTCCAAAGTTCCAAACACCCACCAAATGATTCCGGATAAAGTTGAAACTCAAAACACCAACAGAAACAAAAGCATTGGTGTGAAATAACTGTATCTAATTGAAGAAACTAAAACAAAAGTAAGCAAAGTATATACCTCAAAATGTCAGGCAACTAAGTTCTTCCTCCGACAACCCAAAACTTTGAAGTTGATATTTTGGTCAATCCAGGGGAAAAGGAGTTATTGCTTTGGAGCAGTTGTCATGGAGAATACCATCTCCCTGTTGAATGATCTAAAACAGGACTTACAGCTTCTGGTGGCCATAATAATTTAGGAGGCCCTTCTCTCCAGATTTTCTCAATAACTTTCCTTTTCGTAGCTGGTAAGATTGCAACTCCAAGAATTGCTCTGAGGAGATATATACAAACAAAATCAAACTAGAACTAAGCTATTGGAAGAAATTTAGAAAACACAAACACCATTACAACTCAGAGTTAAAGTCAACAGAAACCAAATGGTACAAGTTGAAAGCACCTTGTTTGTAATTCGCGAGAGAAGCCGATTTGGGAGACAAAGAAAGCGAGGTTGGAGACCGACAGAGGCTGAGAATTGTGAGAGATAAAAAGGAAAATGAAAGGAAAAGCGGAGAAGAAGTCACGATTATCGACGCGTGGGCAGCATTCCACTGTGCCAAGTACGAAAATGAACGGGGAATGGAGAGAAGAAAAGATCGGGAGTGAGAGGATTGCTCTTTAAGGAGAGAAAAACTGGTATGGGATTTTGCTTGCCATTGAATGTTATTAAGTGGTTCTACAATTCAATCAAAACTCGCTGTGAAATGGTAAATCTTAAATATAATCTTTTATATTTAAAACTCTTATAATTATTTTTTCTACTAATTAATATATATCATAAAATTTAGTTAGTGGTTCATTTTTTCCCCTCTTCTCTCTCTTCTTTTAATTTCTTCCCAAACTTTCTCTAACGTCTTTTTTCCTACTTTGTGTTTTTTATTTCTTCATAAAAATATGGTCACAAGGGCAACAAAATGGAGGCAGATGTTTATGCTTGAATCATAGCACAACGGATGTGGGATTTCATTTCCTGCTATAAATGTAATAATTCGGTTTACTACGAAAGCATTTATACTTGAATAACAATATTTGAATCAAGTATTATGACAGTAGCTAATTTAAGGAACATAACGAAGACGAGCTATCAATTTCCAAATGTCTCGTTGAAATGCCCTTCGGTCAAAATGATCGATGCTACAAAAAAAGAAAGATTACATATCCATATTTTACACAAAATATTGTTTCACAACTATTTTATTTTTTATCATTGTAAAGCAGACATCTAATTTAACTCCAGAATCGTGGAAACAGTATTTTGCCTCTTCTTGATGTTGTGGGAGACTGCCTAACTATGGTGCTTCTTCATAATTGATTGCTCCAAAAGATACTTGAATTATTACAAAAAACTCAGTTACTTAGCAGAGGTTAAAGGGCATTCCAATTTAAACACTCAAATGCATATCTAAGAGGGGAAAAAAATTAACTATTAGATTAATCTTATAATGTATAATAATTAGTAAAAAAATAATTATGGGAGCTTTAAATATAATATATATATATATATATATAAAAGATTGGCCATGTTGTGAGTTTTGAGTGAGTTGTAGTGCCACTCAGTAAAGTCCAGTGGCAAGTCAAGCCCTGCACAAGTTTTTCTCCTTTAAGGGAGGCAGGTTGTCTGCCCTCCCTTTACCTTGTATTTCCCATCCCATTTTATTTCTGCTATCACGGTTCAGCTACGTCAATATTTTATATTATTATTATTTTTTATCTTATTATATTTATAAAAAAAAATCAATATAAAATATTAACGTAGTTTAACCGTGATCATATAATATAAAAAAAAAAAGATGAAAAAGGCATGGTAATGGGAGAGCAGACAATCTGCCTCCTTCTTTAAAAGAGTTTCTTTAGATCTTTCTGATGGATATGGACGGTGGAAAAAGATCACTCCATAATTAAATGTGATGTTATTGATTACACGTCTCTCTATTTGACTAAGTTTATTTTGGCATTCTTCTCTAAAAAAAATGATTCCTTTTCACATTATTACATTTTTATATTTTTATTTTTACAAAAGGGCGTTGTCTAAATTAAATTTTTCAAAAAATTTCGTATAGTGAGCGAAAGTGAGACACTGCCTTTGTTATGATTATTACAATATTTATATTTTTACAAAAGGGATTTATCTAAGTTAAATTTTTCAAAATTACTAAAAAGATTTGAACTTTCGTGTATATAAAATATATGGAGTAAATTGATCATGGCTGAAAATATGGCAGTGGTTGTGTTTGTGTTGCCTGACAGATGATATTGAAATACCTAGACACAAATCAAGCTCCTTCAGTTAACAAAAACAAAAGTTTATAATATGATAATGTTGGTGTATGGACTTGAGAAACAATATAGGCCGGGAAGTTGCAAAGAAAGAGTAAGAGAGAGGAAAACAGGAAAGAAACGAACATGAGAAAACAAAGACTATCAAATACATTATAAAACATAACTTCTTGGCGGTCATTACATCTCAACCATCAATAATACATTATTTTAAGTTGAAATGTGGAAGCATTTGAGAAATAGCATAACAACAACCACATAATAAACAAAAGTGGATTCAAAAGTGAAAGAATAATTAAAAACAATTATTCAAGATGGGCGGTACCTGATTCAATCATTTACAAGATTCGAACTTAGAATCGTGATGGATCATTGTATTAACTTTTAACAGGTGCTATAATATAATTCTTACTGATTTCAAGGTGGCATATGGGGGACCGGCGTAATGTGCAATAGGATTAAACTTCTTTTGTTACTAGGCAAATGAACCATATAAAAAAAAATTGAGGTTTAATCATAAAATCAATTGGTAATATAGAGAATAGTCCAACCTTTTATAAACTCTTGTAAGATTTCTTTTTTCACCTATGTAGAACTTTTTTACCTTCACATCCTCTAACATATAATACAACCAAATGGATGGCAATATATAAACAACGTTTTGAAAGGACGAGGGGGCTAACAGTGTCTTTTTATATGACTTGGACTTGGAGTACAGGCTGCAAATTGTCTGCAATGAAGTCTCTGGGCGATACAGGGTGAAGCGGAAATAAACTAGCACGAAACTGCGGAGGCTTTCGATCCATTATAATATAAATTAGTAACAATATTTAATAATATTTACATATAAAATATGATATGATTATATGGAAATAACGACGCAAATCTTATTGGAGCTATAACTAATGTATGCTTCTTAGACAGCTGGATTCCTTGGCAAGTGTTTAACCCCTACTTTCTTCGTGCTAACAGAATCACCATTTGCAATGTCAATCCGCCTCACACCAATAAAAACTTTATCCCCGGCTGGGAAACTGATCAGCTCATTGTTCGATATATGTCACTGCCAAAGATAATCGTCTTGTCTTTTAAATTTGTTGGTAAATTGGGGATTGCTTGAAGATTTTCGCACTAATCTAAATATAGTTTTTCAAGCTTTGAAAAGTTCGGTGATTTTGTTAGATCATGTGTATGACCAAAATTAATGATTTTTGTTAAAACCTTACTCTACATCTTCCACAATTGCACAGAGAGATAGTAACAGAACAACAATACAATTTCATTAATTGCCTTTTCTTCTATTACAATATACTATTTATACTAATACTCAACTCTACTTGTCACCACAAGATGATGCCATCTGGCATCCTAACAATTTGCAACTTCCCAAGCAACTGTTACACAAAACTAAATTTAAAAATCCAAGAGGAGGATATGATCAGAGAAGAAAGAAATGCAACCCACCACCAATCAACATTGATATTATCTTCAACTTAATCATGAATAAGTTGTAGGGTACAAAAGACCTCAAGCTTTAGTAGTTGAGCCATTTAATGTAAGGAGAATCACAATGTTAGTTAACCACATCACAGTACAAAAACGTCCAACTGAAAGTGAAAGTGCTTTCTTCTCCTGTAGCTTCATTTAACTTAATTTTCCACAATGGTAAATATGTTTCAATGGTTCTGTTTTCACATGCCAGTCAGTCAGTCGCATACTCAACTACTTGATGTTCGGGCTCAATGGCTCGAAGAGAGCTTCCACTTCACTCTGATTCATCTCCTCTAACTTTGACGGGTTCCACTTCGGATTCTGCATTGACAAGAAACAGAAGCCAGAGATAAAGATTCGTTCTGATAAAAGGAAAGTAAGATGATTATATAACTGTAGGTCTAGTAGAGGCTGTAATGGTTTATGTTGCAGCAACTCCGTCAGCAAGTGATCTTATAGTAAGGAATCTTGAGCATAATTAACGAACCTGATCCTTGTCCACCAAAAACTGCCGTACACCTTCAGCAAAATCATTCCGTAAAGACGAACTTATAGCAACGCGATATTCAGTTTCATCATACCAGTTAACTGGTATTGGTCAAGTAAAGCACATGTTACTTTCTGAAAATTTGAAATACTACAACGCAAAACCTATCAAAGGGATGCAACCATGTGATGCAAGAAACGAAAAGGTAGAAAGTGAGACTCACTGTGGATAATTGATTGTCATTTTTCCCAAGCACGGATGCAACTTTAGCGAAATAATTTTGTGTCAAATAAAGTGAAAACAAAGCACCCTTTCCAAGACCTTAAAGAGCTTCGTTGGCCCGCTCACCACTGCAATAGAAACAATTTGATACAAAATACTTGACAGCGACATACAAGCCGCTCAATACACAAATGGCATTGACAAACTTACCAGTAGCATCTGAACTCTGATGCTGCTTTTTAAGTTCATCAATTGTCTCGAGAACCAACTTATCTGCACCAAATGCTGAAGTTATTTGAGGTAAAAGAGTCTTGAGTTGCGCTTCAGAATCTGGGTTGCTGGTGAATTTCAGCACAGTTGTTTCAATGTCCTGATGGGGATCCTGGGAACTGCATCAACAATGGAGTTGCTTTTATCTCAACAAACGCATTGGACAATGTGATGATGCCAACTAAAGTTAACCCCACTAAAGCATCGGAAATTGCGTCTGAGGATGGAAAAGGCATACCTGCAGATCCTCCTCCCGGACTCTTTGCCTCTATACGTGAAAACCCATCTGGGAACAAACCAATTCCATTCTATGGCATAGCAAGAACAGTCCTCTGAAACGTATCCATACAAAGTTCTGACACACAAAATTCAAAAAGCAATTGCAATGTAATTGACAACATTGACAATCTCTGTCTGACAAGGCAATAATACCTCTGTAATGATCCGGTAGCGACCGTGACCTGATAGGCCAATACCAAAGCCCACTGTTATGCCATCCATGAAGCTTATATGGGCTTCTTGTACTAAGAGATTTTGCATATTAGAGAATACTCAGCAGTGAATACCTGAAAAACATGCAGCACAAATATCATATCGGTAGCCTCTCAAATCTTAAGAAAACTACAAATTGTAGCTTAGAAAAGAAATGAATCCTCTCCAACCAATACAAATCATATTACCCAAGTTCAAGCAAAGTCAAGACTAAACAAATGACCAGATGTTGCAGGTTGCCTGAGAATGTCAAACATGAAATTACAAAAGAAAAAAATAATCGCATGTATTGAACATTAATAAATACAAGATTGAATAGCCAAAGCAATTAAAGAGGTAGCAGAACTCATATAAGTGATTTTCACTTTGAACTTTTAGGCTTATCAGCAAATACATCATTACGATTCTAACGCATGAATTTTGTTAAAAGGGGCTTGCTTGCTTGTATTAAGGCTTAATCATCAATGATTTTGCAAGGGTCAATCGTCTTGCTAGTTGAAAATCTATGCACTATGAAAATTACCAAAATTACATCTTATATGGTTGTGAAGGAAGTCATCTTATATTATCTGGATTTTAGAAAACGGTGTAAGGTTATAAGTCTGTTATTCTATATGGTTAAAAGGACACAATTAGACCGCAATCATATTCGGTGGTTGGTTTTTGGCCGTGATCTGCTTCACATCACCGCCCGCAGGTAATCTAAATCTGGGTTATTACTTATCAATGAATCAACGTGCCAACTTATCGGACACCATCTATCTCTATATGGCACAAAAAGGAACAATGTGAAACAATAAACAACATGACATGAAACAGCACAAACATCGAAGACCAAAAATCTATCACGTAAGCACCTAAACAAGAAACAACTTTAGTTCAAAGCAAAGCGTAATGTAGAAACCTTCGCCACAAGAGGTGTGTTTTTGTCCTTTTGAATTTTGGCAACAACCACTTTAATATCCTTTCCTGCATTTACCATGATCGGTCACTCTCAAAACCTTACCTAAGAGACCCAAAAACAAAAATAACCGCCGAAAGAGCTAAACATACATATCTAGAAAACTTATTTAACTGCATGCTAAATGGAAGTGTAAAATTGCCAAGAAAGATAAGAAACTATTCAAATATGAATTCTGGGCGTTACCACCACAAAAGGCACGAGCCAAGCGGCTATCAACAAGAACACACTTCACATTTGGGTGAGATTCCCATTCATCCAGATAGCTCTTGTATTTCACATCCATATCTGCATTTTCCAACAATTCCCGCTTAAACAGAAACACAAAATTCTGCTAAAAAAAGCTAACTTCTTCGAAATTTGAATCCAACGTTTCATCTTATAACAAATGCAATAACATAGATTTGTAATCAATACGATGCCATAAAGTTCAAGCTCAAAAATAAAGAAACAATAAACTTCTTCTGCAAGATTGTATTTCATTTCACAATAATCAATTACACAGATGTTAATATATATAGCCTTTGGCTTTTTACATTTGTACCCTTGACTGCCTTAACTAACCCTTTAATCATTCTAACAAACCACAATTATTAACTAAAACTAACCACATTTAGTTTTACCAAACTATTTTACGGTAACAGAAATGGATGACTTGTCATCCTCCCTAATACACCCCATCAAGTGAGAAGGGGAATCAGAGCTGATTCCAATTGGAAGCTTGGAACACAAATAGCTGAATCTGTTTTTAGACAAGGACTTGGTGTGAAGATCAGCCAATTGGTCTTCACTGCAAAAAAACTGAACTTTAATAAGTTTGGCCAGAACCAATTCTCTAATGTAGTGGTAGTTTATCTCAACATGCTTAGTTCGAGCATGAAAAATAGGATTAGATGCTAACGAGATTGCTGAGATGTTATCACACCATAGTGTAGGCAGTTTAGAAAGGCGGAAGTGAAGATCACGAAGAATTTTGCAAACCCAAGTGAGTTCTGCAACCGTGTGAGCCAAAGACCGATATTCAGCTTCTGTAGAGGCACAAGCAACAATACTTTGTTTCTTAGCACTCCAGCTCATGAGGTTAGGACCAAGAAACAATAGCCACTAGTTGATCGCCTATCAAACGTACAGCCATCCCAATTAGCATCTGAGTATGCTGAGAGATCAATAGGACACTTTGTAAACCATAGATCATGAGAAACAGATCCTTTTAGGAATCAGAGAACTTCTTTGGCTGCTTGAAGATGTTCCCTCGGAACATGCATGAATTGATATATCTGATTGACAGCAAATGCAAGATCCAGTCGAGTCCAAGTGAGATATTGGAGTCCTCCAACAATAGATCGATATTCAGTAGAATTGGATAAAAGTGACCCACTATGATCCAGTTTCTTGGAACCAAGGGGTGTGCAGCAAGGTTTTGCACCTTCCATATTTGTTTTCTTGAGAAGGTCAAGTAAGTATTTGGTCTCCCTTTGGTAGATCTTTGTACTTCCAATCCCAAGAAATAGTGTAAAGGACCAAGATCCTTCACTGGAAATCGATCACTAAGTTGTTGAATGAACTGTTGGCAAAGGTGTGAGTTAGGTCCAGTGACTAGAATGTCATCCACATAAACAAGAACAATAACCAACCGAGGACCATTAAGCACAAACAAAGAAGCATCTGATGAAGATCGTTTGAACCCAAGTGTACGCAGAGCTTGAAACAGTTTATCAAACCAAGCTCGAGGAGCTTGTTTAAGACCATACAAAGATTTTCTTAACTTGCACACATGACTGGGAGAAAGAGGATCAACAAAACCTGGGGGTTGTTGCATATAAACATCCTCCTTTAAATCACCATGAAGAAAGGCATTGCTAATGTCTAATTGATTTAAAAACCAATTGGATTGAACAACAAGAGTAAGAAGGATCCGAATTATAACCGGTTTAGCAACTGGACTGAAAGTTTCATGAAAATCAATTCCTTCTTGCTGATGGAAGCCCTTTGCCACTAGCTGGGCTTTGTACCGATCAACAATGCCATCAGGCTTTTTCTTAACACGAAACACCCACTTGCAGCCTACTACATTTTGAGAAGGATGGGAAGGAACTAAAGACCGAGTTCCTATAGACAATGCATTGTATTCATCCTGCATGGTAGCTCTCTAGTGAGCATACTTTGATGCTTGCAAATAGGTGCTTGGAACAAATTCAAGGTCAACTGGGAGTGAATGCCTAGTTGCTGCATAAGCCTTAGGCTTCTAAATCCCTGCCTTAGATCTTGTAATCATAGGATGTGTATTTCAGAAATGGGAAGATGACTTGTCTCAGTTGTTGGCAAAACAAAACTTTCTGAAATAAAGATAGAATTAAAAGTACTTGGAGTTGTAGATGAACTATGGCTAGTAGTGATAGGTGGAGAGGTGCACTGTAGAGTTGGAGATGCATCACCAGTGGGAGAAGGGTGAGTATACTTGCTAAAATAAAGATCCATAGAAGGGGAATGTACTGGAGAAACACTGTTTGAACTAAATTGGTGAAGCTGCAGAGACTGAAAAGGGTAAGTGCCTTCATCAAAAACCACATGTCTTGATATATGGACTCGGTTGGCAATAGGGTCAAAACACCTATAGCCTTTGTGTTGGAGACTATATCCCAAAAATACACAATTTTTGCTCTTAGCATCCAATTTGCTATGAACATAAGGTTTAAACCATGGGAAGCATTGGCAACCAAATACTTTGAGTTTGGAATAATCCGGATGCTGATTGAGCAGAATTTCCCAGGGGGACTTAGTAATGCCAGAGATTGGAAGACGATTAATAAGATATATAGCAATGGAGAAGGCTTCAACCCAATAGACATGAGGGACATGACCGAGCTGTCTCAACAAGATGCATGTGTTTTCTCTCAGCACAACCATTTTGTTTAGGGGTATGTGGACAGCTAAATTGATGTAGTATACCATGTGCACTGAGAAATGAAGCAAAAGAATGACCAATGAACTCACCCCCTGAATCTGAACGCAACACTTTGATTTTATTACCAAGTAAATTTTCTACATCGCTTTTGAAGACAACAAATGTAGAAAATACATTAGATTTTGACTTCAAAGGAAAAAACCAGCTATATTTGCTAAAATCATCAACAAGTAGCAAGTAATACTTGAAACCACTACTAGAAGTAACAGATGCAGGTCCCCACAAATCACAGTGCAAAAGTTGAAGACTTTGAGTTGTTGAGGAAGCCATTACAAAAGGAAGCTTGGGGTTCTTAGCTAATGCACAATCTGAATAGAAAAATTCAACAGTAGATTGGCCTTGCACTGCAAGATTATTAGTAGATATTACCCTGCGAAATATAGATGAAGGATGACCCAAGCGCCTATGCCACACTTTGACAAGAGCTTTAATACTTTTTTTTTTGAGAAGAAACTATAACAGTTTATTAAAAAAGAAAAGTGTAATACACAGAAGTGGATAAGAAATCCACCAAGAACAGAACAAGAAAATCTCTCCAGAGGATCTGATTATAAGTAGGACAACCTCAACCAAAATCACTTTACAACTGCTAACATATCCCACAGTATGTGAGAAAGAGAGTAATTCTTAAAATCATTTGAAACTGAAGCCCAGAAGGCTGCCCAATATCTTACTCTTCCCCATAGATCTGCTACCCCCACACCAGTATAATCCTCAAAAATTCTTTTGTTACGCTCCAACCAAATGTTCCAAAAAACTGCCGACACCAGACAACCCCACAAAACTTTAGCTTTCCTCCTAATTCCTAGAGCCTCAAAATTAGTGCTTAGAAGCTCGAAACAACCCTTTGGAATGACCCAACTAACTCTAACCTCCTGAAACAATTTCCACCACATTTGAATCGTGTAAGAACAATGAAGAAAAATGTGGTTAACACTCTCCTCCTTTGCTTTACACAAACTGCACCAATGGGGAGAGAAGCAAATAAAAGGACTTATCCTTTGAATTTGATCACAAGTGTTGAGCTTCCCAATAGCCACTAGCCACACAAGAACTTTGACCTTCGGAGGAACTTTTGATTTCCAAATCTGAGAAGAGGGTGGAAAATGTTGCACAATCCCATTGTTGCTCAAGAAAGAGTGATAGGATTTGCAAGTGAACAATCCTGATAATTCCAGTTTCCACCTTCTATCATCCGCTCTTGATTGAGACAAGCGAACATTTTCCACTTTCTGTAATAATCTAGCCGCCTCTTCTATCTCCACCTCGTTCAAATTTCTCCTGAAATCAAAATTCCAGCTCAAAGAATTGATAGAAAGATCCACAAAACTTGCGATGTTCTGGTTGTGCATTCTCGATAGCAAGAATAATCTAGGAAATTGTTCTTTCAATGGTCCCCCTTCCAACCAACCATCCTCCCAACACCTCACCCTCTCCCCGTTGCCCACCTCAAACTTGCAACATTGTAGAAAAGATTGGAGACCACACGAAATATCTTTCCAGGGGCTTCGACTTGAACCCCGCAATGAAGGATTTGCATTCCATCTATTATCCTGCAGCCCATACTTGCTTCTTATCACCTTGTGCCAGAGAGAATTTGGTTCCTTTGGGAATCTCCACAACCACTTAGCCAATAATGCTTCATTCTGATTCCTCAAATTCCCTACTCCTAAACCCCTTTCCTCCTTACTTTTAATAACTATCTCCCATTTCACCAGGTGGTTTTTCTTTCTTTCCTCCACCCCCTCCCAAAGAAATCCTTTCATTAGTTTTTCTAGGCATCCAATCACCCCGCAAGGAATTTTGAACAAGGACATGTAGTAGATTGGCAAGCTTCCCAAAACAGATTGAATCAAAGTTAATCTGCCTCCTCTGGATAAGAAGGCATTCTTCCAACTTTGAAGTCTTTTTTCCATTTTTTCTACCACTGGATCCCAAAACGTAAGTGCTCTTGGCCTACCCCCAAGAGGGAGACCCAAGTACTTTATTGGCCAACTACCCACCTCACAACCCCAATAATCTGCCAACCTTTTTAATTTCTCACAATCTGAGTTTATTCCAGCCAAAGAACACTTTGCTTTGTTGATTTTCAACCCTGAAACAGTACAAAATAAATTGAGCACCTCTAATAAATTGTTCCAAACTTCCTCATCTTCCGCCAAGAAGAAAATGGTATCATCAGCAAATTGAAGATGAGAGATCTCCACCCTTTCTTGCCCAATGCCTAAACCTTTGATCAGCTGATTTTCTTGAGCCTTCTCCATTAATCTACTCAAGACGTCCACTACTAAGGTAAAAAGAAAAGGTGACAGTGGGTCGCCTTGTCTCAAACCTCTTGAAGCATGAAATTTTCCCCTAGGCCTCCCATTGATCAAAACGGAGAAATTTGCAGAATTTAGACATCCTTGCACCCATTTCCTCCATCTATTGCCAAAGCCTTTTCTTTGTAAAACTTCGTCTAAAAATCTCCACTCGACATGATCATAAGCCTTTTTCAAAATCGATTTTAAACACCAATCCCTCCTCTTTCTTCTGCCTCACCTCTTCTACCACCTCATTTGCAATAAGGACAGCATCCAAAATTTGTCGGCCTTTAACAAAAGCTCCTTGATGTGGAGAGATTGTGCTGCCCATAACCTCCCTTAATCTTGAAGCTAGGGTTTTCGCCACAATTTTGTATAAACCAGTAACTAGGCTTATAGGCCTGTAGTCCGTCACTTTCAAAGAATCTGACTTTTTCGGAATTAGACAAATAAATGTTTCATTTGTCACCGCATTTATTATTCCGGTCTCAAAGAACTCCTCCATGACCTTCAAAATATCCACTTTCAAGAATTCCCAACAGTGTTGAAACATTTGCAAGGAATAACCATCTAGTCCTGGCGATTTATCCCTTCCACAATCAAAGACTGCTCTTTGTACTTCCGATTCCTCAAAAGGCCTCTCAAGCCAAGCTGCCTCAGATTCACTTATTGAGGCCCAATTGATGCCTTCTAAGCCCCAACATACATTTTCGTTGCTACTAAACAGGGACTTGAAGAAGTTAACGATATGTTTTTCTATCTCTTCTGCATCCTCTACCACTCCCCTATCATCCACTTCCAACCTTTTTATATAGTTTCTCTTCCTTCTTCCACTTGCTATTCTATGGAAAAATTTAGTACTACCGTCCCCTTCTTTAGCCCATTCCACTTTACCTCTCTGTCTCCACTTCACTTCTTCCTATAAAGCCAGATCTTCCACAAGGAAAAGTAACTCTTCCTTCTTTCTTTTAGCAGCAACATCTAGCCATTCCAACCCTTCTCTCCTATCTAAATCCTCTATGCTAGCCTCAGCATCCTTAATTTGTTTCTCGACATCACCAAAACTTTCCTTACTCCATCTTTGCAACTTTCTTTTGATAGCTTTTAACTTGTACAAAAATTTGTAACCTTCCCAACCCTCCACCTGCTCAGATTGCCACCATTGTTTGAACTTGTTCCTGAAATCTGGGTGCTGTAGCCACATGTTTTCAAATCTGAAAGGACTTGGCCCCCATTTCACCTTGTTAGTATCTAGTTGGATTGGACAATGGTCAGAAGTGACCCTTGCCAAAGCCATTTGTCTTACCTCTGGAAAAATCTCTTCACAACCTACCGAGAACAAAAATATGTCTAACCTCCGACACACAGGTTCTTCTCTGAAGTTTGACCAAGTAAATTGAGCATTGAGTAACTCCAAATCCTTGAGTTCTGTATCTTGGATGAAATCATTAAAATTCCTTATGCTTGTAGTCATTCTTCCCCCATTTGATTTCTCATTTACAAATCTCACCACGTTAAAATCTCCTCCTACACACCATCTTGGTCCGCAAAGACCGTAAAGGCCAGCCATTTCTTCCCAGAACTCCTTTCGCTCTCTATTTTTGCAGGGACCATAGACACCAGATAACCACTTGTCGAACCCATTGAGGGCTTTAATTTTTATGGAGACAGAGAAACCTCCAACCAAAGATTCAATAACCGAGATATGTTTGGTGTTCCAAATCACAGCTATACCCCCAGATCTTCCTTGAGCAGGGGCGTAAATCCACTCTTTAAATCTGCTTCCCCAAACACTAGCCACAAGCGATCTATCAATTGATTCTTTCTTTGTTTCTTGTAAGATAATGATATCGGGCTTTAATCGCCCGAATTGCTGTTTCAAAATCAACCTCTTCTGCCTACTTCCCAATCCTCTAACATTCCAACTAATTATCTTCATTAAATCTGACAATGCCCCCTTGAATTTTCTTTTCTGCCTTGTTTCCACCCACAAGCTTGCTAGCAATGACTTTCCCAGTATTCCTCTCAAGAAATAAAGACCTTTTCAGTGGCACCAAAGAAACTTTCATATTTGACATGAATTTGGTAGTTCGAGTTTGTGTTTCACGTTTGACTGATACGCTAGCCGACCTTTTCCTTCTGCTGTACTTTAACAATTTCTTGTTTTTTCCAGTATCCTTGTATTCAACTTGTTCCACAGTGTCTAAATTTGCTATATGATGCGACTGAGAAGGTACCTCATCCAACGTCGTCCTTGTTTCCATTGTTGTATCAGTGAAGAGATTGTGAAACATATCGTTAAAGCGATCAAAAACATCGAAGGTTTCTTTTTCGTCTTGTGAAGAATCACCAAGCTCTTCCTCTGAATCTGATGATTGTGACATGTATTCGTCTTCACCAAAATCTGATAATTGAGAATAATCCAGACCAAGATCCTCTGTCAACCTCATCCTTTGTTCAGATGATTCCTCTTCAATCAACCTGCCCGATGGCCTAATTGGAACTTCATCGACATCACTCTCCTTTTCTTCCATCTGTTCACAAACAGTATTTAAGAAAGTGAGATTGGGAGAATGAATTTCCTTCAGTTTAGGCCTCTCGAAAGGAGTCTGATAAGATCCGAACTTATCTGGAAGAACAAGCTTCAGTCTTTTTCCACAATTATCAGAATCGCCAAATCTCCCAAGGAAATTCAAATTGAAACAAATTGGGGTTTTACTTGAAACACCCTTGTGATGAGCTTTCATAGTCGAAGGACAGTGAGAATTGTTCACTATTGAATACTTTGAAGTGCTGCTTCCTATTGTCAACCAATTCGAGTGCTTTGATTCCACCAGCAAGGATGTCTGCGTATTATCCATGGTTGACAAAACCATTCCTTCTTGTAGTTGAAATCTCGGCCCATTGAATTTTAGATTAATTGGGCCTAGACATGACCCAGCAAAAAGATTCTGTGGGTCAAGTCCCACCATCCTTGCAGAGTGAAATAAAGAATTCTCCTTATTAATGGAAGGCCCACATGCCTCCATTACCATTTCTTTATTCCAAAAGAGACCACTTTTGAGATTAACCTCCCTTTTTGTCCTATTAAAATAAAACCCCTTCGTTGATTTTTGTGCTACTTCGGTGGGAATACCACCGCCACCAACTGTCCCACATACCTCCAAGCCACAAGAGCTTTAATACTAAGGAAAGCAGAATGTAAAGTAGTAGGAGAATGATTGGAACTTTGGAGTGGATAGAATCCATCTTTAACCGGTCCTCGCAAAAGCATCCTCCCCGAAATACAATCTTTGACAATGGACCCTTATAGTGTCAATGAACAATCATTATCCTTAAGAAATTGATAAACAGACAAGAGATTATGTTTCATGTGAGGAACATGTAGAACATTTCACAGCTTAAAGGAAGTATGAGGAGTGTGCAGAGATGATGAACCAACATTATGAATGGACAAACCTTTACCATCTCTAATATACACTTTGTCCCCTCCAGTGTAGGGAGTGGGAGAAGAGATATTAGCAACATCATTGGGTGATGTGGGAGGTGGCGCCAAAATCAATTAACCAAAACTGAGATGGTTTGGCAGAGTGATGCACACACATTGTAGCAAGTTTGGCCGGAGGAATGCAACCATAGATGTCCGGATTCATACGATCGAAACAGTCAATCGTCTCATGACTAGTAGAACCACAAATTTGACACAGTGCTTTGAAGGTGGAAGAACCTGAATTATTACGAGAGCCTTGATAGTTCCTATTTCCACAATTGTTAGTAAAGCTTCCACGATGATTTTGAAATTTTCGATTGCCCCTATTAGAGAAGCAGTGACCCTGAGGAGGCTTGCCACGATTAGAGTTGTATCGAGATGCATAGTGCAGAGGTTGAGACTGAGCAGCAAAAGCAAATGGAGTAGGAAGTAGAGGAGGCTGAAACTGCATCGAGAAAGCCTGAAACGGTTCAATGGCAGAGGTTGAGGTGACATTCTTCCGTCGAGCCATAGAAAGTTCCTTAGTGAGTAAGAGGCCATGGAGTTCATCAAGAGACGTAGAGGACAGGCGAAGCATGATGGAATCAATGAAGGACTCAAAATCATCAAGTAAACCATGTAGAGTGGCAGCAATGAGATCACGATCGGATACTGAAGCGCCCATGGCGTGTAAGGAATCTGCAATTTCCTTGATTTGTTGACGATATGCAGAGATGGAATTTGATCTTTTCTGAATCGATTGAAGTCGCGATCGCAATTGATGAATGTTAGCCTCTGAAACTCCACCAAAACACTGTTCAAGCTTCACCCAAAGCTCTCGAGAGGACGAAACCCCAATTGTGAATAGGATGATTTCTTCAGAAAGTGTGGAATTTAACTAGATCAAAAGATTTTGATCCTTTTCATACCATTCCTCAAAAGCAGGATTCATCAAACGATCAGGCAAGAAAGGCGGTGAACAAATTTCAGTTCCATAAATGACACCAAGAAGCTTGTAGCGCCCGAAAATGGGAGTAAACAACGCACGACATGGGAGATAGTTAGAGCCTTTCGGTTTGATTGGCAACATACTGCCATGTTGTGAATCGTAAGAGAAGTATACGAATTCAGATGAGGAGAATTAGAAAAATTAGGGTTTTGAATCGAAGAAGACAATCCAGTCGGTGGCAATGCAAATTGAGAAGTCATGACACAATCAGAAACAGAATCAAAGAATCGGAGAAGAAGTGAAGAATCAGAATGAAGAAAGCAGGAATTGATCAAGAAACGATCGATCGATCGATCGGAAGGTGGGAGCAGTGCTGTTAAGCGAAATGGCGAGATACCATAAAGAAACAATAAACTTCTTCTGCAAGATTGTATTTCATTTCACAATAATCAATTACACAAATGTTAATATATATATATATATATATATATATATATAGCATTTGGCTTTTTACATTTGTACCCTTGACTGCCTTAACTAACCCTTTAACCATTCTAACAAACCACAGTTATTAACTAAAACTAACCACATTTAGTTTTACCAAACTATTTTACAGTAACAAAAATGGATGACTTGTCATCCTCCCTAATAAAAAATTCAAATCATCTCCAAATCAAAAGCATTTACAGATATATACATATACACATATGCGTGTCAATGTGTGTTTCTACATACCTAGGTTCATGGCGTTGAGAGCTCGGGGGGTGACCGAGGGTGATGACGGCGATGCCAATTGGGTGGACGCTGCTCTTGACAAATGCGTCGGCAGAGGCCATGATCCCAAAGGTGCGGAGAAGGCAAGGGGATTTGGAGGGTTTGTAAAGAGAGCTTCGAATTTGGATTGAGGAAGAAGAAAGCGGATGACTGCGTCGCTCGTCCTAATAAGCTTCCCATTACTTCTGTTTGAGAGTGATTGTGTCAGTGTCGAGAGAGAGATATTTTTGGTGCTTCTGAACCGGTCTACTCTTGATGTTTCGGTTAAATTACCGGGAAAAAGAACTGCCGCCATGGCCACGTAGGGAAAGTTGAAATTTGAAATAGTATTGAAGTATGGACTCGCCTTCATTTATTGAACTTAGAAATCGAAAACTGAAAGAAACGTCTGACTCAAACATGTGATGATGACGATGCATCACCACCTTGGTTGTGCCTCTGGATCAAAAACCTACCAACACGATTAAAATCGTGCATATTTTCCTTCTTATGTTTGTCCCATACTAGATTAACCCCTGTTCCCTTAATTGATTTATTGTATCTCCCTGGCATTTCAAAAGTTATATCAACCTTATCCCCGCTTTGCAAATTGAGCTTATCGTTCGATATTTGTCCTTGCCAAAGAAACCATTTTTCAAATACATCATCGCGCATTTTTATAACCCAATCTTCCTTGCCTATGCAGGTTCGCAACTCAGTAGGCTTGGTATGGCACGAGGATGACCATCTTTCCATCTGATATAAGGGCTTGATTGATCAAGATTTGAGCAGTAAAAGCATAACAGAGTCAGCCCTTCAAAATTACGATCATCACTCAAGGGGATATCAAAACTGACTTTATTACAATCATTGACAAACTCGAACCAATCAGGAACATAATTCCCATTGAGAAAAATGCCACCATATCCACAAGAAGTCCATCCCTATATATACAGCGCAAGTGTCATATCTATATATATACATGTACATGTGCGTTGTGTGTGTGCATGTGCGCAATAGGAAGACAATTAAAGAGAGAGAGATACCTTTAGCACGTTCCTCCTAAAATCAACTGTGAGTTTGGGGCAGTCCCTCATATCAATCCATGTCATCGAGTTTAATGACTTATCCAAGTCTGGAACCTCAATGAGTGCGTGTGAATTACTTACATTCAGTTCTCTCATATTCGACATTTTCGAAAAATTGGGCATTGTTACCAAACGGATGCAATAAGATGAATCCAGAAATTTCAAATTTGTTGGTAAATCATAGATTGTATAAAGCCGGAAGCAATTATCTAACCAGAGACTTTCAAGCTTTGAAAGATGACTGAGGCTGGGTAGGGTATGAAGGTTAAAGCAGAAACTTAACCACAAATTTTCAAGTTTTGAAAAACAACTGAGGCTGGGTAGGGTAAGAAACCCATTATTTGAGAGATTTAAATTTCTTAAAGAGTCTAAGCCGTGTAACGAATCGGGAAATTGCAAAGGAAACTCCGATTGCATACACGCTAGAGATAAATGAGTGAGATTCTTCAATCCTACTGTGGAACGCGGTACTTGTGTTATGGTTGTGGTAGTTGCTTTAAGTACTCTCAATGATATCATCTTCCCTAAATCCTCGGGCAGTTCACTGAATTGCCAACAAAAATCAAGAACAAGAGTCTGAACGGATTCGGACCTGTAGAAATCCCCAGGAAGAGAAATAAGATTCTTGCAGAGTGTGAGGTTCACCAAAGAAAGTTTTTTAAGATGACCAATGGAGGGGTGAATCTCGGACAAACTCCTACACCTTTCCAATATCAACTCTTCAAGATTTGGGAGATTTGAAAAGTCTGGTGATTTTTTTAAGTCAGAGCAACTTCCGAGATTAAGGACTTTCAAGTTTTCAAGCGACTGTTGCACAAAATCAAAGGAAAATTAAAATTAACATCCAAAAGGAAGATCTCAGGAAAAAAAGAAGGAAATCCAAAAACAAATAGAAACATAACATCATCATGTGGAATCGATTGTACCTTGGAGCCCTCCCAAACTTGTACCAGGTCGCTAGACGTTATCTGTAAAATAACTAGTCTTGGTTGATCAAAGAAGTCATCTGGTATGGACTTTAAAGGGCATCTTTCCCAACACAACCATATTAACTCTTTGGGGAGATGTTTGTATTCTCCATTGAGCTGCACGTTGTAGAGCTTGAGCAGTCTCAGTTTCTTCATATTGGCAAATGCTTCTGTACTGAACCTAGGCATGTTAGATCTTGGAGGCCAAGGAGGAGGGATACCTAGAGCAAGTGCTTCAACTTCTTCAGTTCCCTATTAACAAAAGGTTATATTCATGTGTAAGAAACGGATTATTTGAATACGTTTACATGTATGAATACAAGCAAGTACTATTGTTGGCTAATTGAGATGAATGTTACTAAATGTATAATACACATCCGTGAGTTATATGCGCTTTTCATGTACGATGCATTAATTAAGAATTTTATTGGAAATGTACTTACAGATTTATCTCTCAATACTTTAATGACCTCTTCACAGTTCCACAACCTACTCCATTCTCCAGGGTGACGGGGGGATTTTTCAGAAATGATTAATTTGGCCATTTCTCGAAGCAAATCATGCATATTCAACTTGTTGTCTTCAACAGTTATAAGGCATCGTTCACGGAGGTCACTAATTCCTATTGTTGCAAAAAAGTTACATCCATCTAATATTTTTGCGACATAGTCCTTATCCCGTCCAATAAAGAAACAAGATATGTCAAGGAATATATCCTTCTGTGTAGGATCTAGCCTTTCAAAGCTTACTCTTAGCGGTTTCATTATTCCTTCATTAGGAAAATTTTTCAATTTCTCCAACTGACTTTTCCACTCTGTTGGGGTTCTTTCAACCATAGAAGAACCTAAAACTTCAAGGGCTAGTGGCAAACCTCCACAGTAAGAAACAACCTCTTTTGAGAGTTCAAGATATCCTTCATTAGGCCAACCATTTCCAAAGGCATGCCAACTAAAGAGCTTCAAAGCTTCTTCTTCATTCATTTCCTTAAGCGGATATGTCTTGTCCACTTTCATGTTCACTTGCTTTAGTAAACGTTCATCTCGTGTCGTTATGATAATTCTACTTCCTGGGCCAAACCAATCACGATTTCCAGCTATTGCATTTAGTTGTTCCACTTTGTCTACATTGTCAATAATGACAAGTACGCTTCTACGTTGGAGATGATTTTTTATCAGACTCATACCTCGATCAACACTGGTTATCTTAGACTCGGTCTGTTTCAAGATGTCAGAAACAAGTTTTCCTTGCAAATCAACCAGATCATATTCACCAACGTTAGCAAGGAAACTTTTGAATTGGAACTTATGATGAATTTGGTTATAAATGGCTTTGGCAGCTGTTGTTTTACCCAATCCACCCATCCCCCAAATTCCAACCATGACAACGTCATTTGATCCACCACCTGAAAGATAACTGATAATATCTTGAACACGAGAATTGATTCCAACCGGGTACATGGCCACATTTAATTCATTTGCGCTCGGAAGCCATTCCGTAATGATCTTGCCAACAATTTCTCTAATAAGCTTTGCTTCATGCCTGAAAATTGAATTCATAAGCATTAGCAGGACTCAATGAACGGTAGGAGCTATCAGTACATAGACAATTTTCTCTCCTTCATATATATTCTAACTAGCTACTAGCTAGTATGGCAGGTGAATGATTACCCATTGTCAGTGATTTGAAGATGTTGGCCAGACAAATTTGCAGCTTCTGTAAGAGCCTTTCTCCATTGCTTTACCCTTTCTTGTTTAGCTTCACGTTCCTTGTCATCTTTTTCTTCACGGATGCCCTCTTCGTGCTTCTGAAATGCTTGAGCTAAATCTCTGTTCTGCTTCCTAACATGTGAAGGATCAACATGATAGAAAATTGGCAAAACATGTCGCCCCAGTTTGTATCTGCACTCCATGATCTTCACCAGCTCGTCAAGACACCAACTCGAGTCCGCATAACTCTTTGAGAAGACAATGATAGAGATCCTCGCCTCTTCGATTGCCCGGAACAGTTCCTCTTTTATTTCTTCCCCTCTTTCTAGATCATCCTCATCGATATAAGCCTGGTATCCCCTGTCTGTTAATGCCGCGTGGAGGTGGCCCGTGAAGCCATTGCGTGTGTCTACACCACTGAAGCTCAAGAACACGTCGTAATTCCAAAGTTTTGAAATGGAGGAGGATGAAGAGGAGGCTTCGTGGGTTCTCATGGTGGTATCCACCGTTATGGCACTGCAGTGGTTCAGATAACGACTGAAAAATGGCAGTAGTTGTGTTCGTGCTGTCGAACGGATGATCCTGAAACACCTAAACCCAAGTCAAGCTCCTTCAGTCAACAAGAACAAAGTTTATAATATAATAATGTTGGCGTATGGACTTGAGAAACGACATAATGTTGGCCGGAAGGTGCAGAGAAAGGGAGAGGAAAAGAGGAACGAAAGAACAAAGACTATCCAAAAGATTCTTGGCAGTGATTACAGCTATTCATAGAAGAAACAACAGACATATTTTCATAGGAGAAACAACCTGCCCATCTTCATATATAATACATTTCAACAGACATATTTTAATAGGAGAAACAACTTTAGTTTGTACTAGAAACTTCTACCCACGCGTTGCTGCAGGATTTGAAATTGTATGAAATCATATATATATAACTAAGTTCCAGGATGCGTAAACTTCATAACTTGGAAATTTTTTGACAAATTAATCAGATTCAACTGTGGGATAGCAAGGTCGCCTATAAAGTTGTGAAGTCATGGAAGCATAAAGGACATATAACAAATGAGTTTTGAGAAATTATTCCACAAATGTCATTCTGCAAAATGTATTAAGGAAGTTTGGTATAAGATTAGCAATCATGAGTAGTGTACAAACATCAACAAAATAACTATAAACCTTAGTTGAACATAATTAAAATTTCGTCAGCAAAAACAAAAGAAAAAGAAATCAGACTTGCAATAATTCAGCCTTCAATCCTGAAGTCCTACTCAAAGAGCAAAACTTGAATGCAAGCTTTCTGAAATTTTCCAAACAACACAGAAAAAAAAGTAACACCCTGGTCAGAAATGAACCAAGGTGCGAGCTTTCTAAGAAACCCAAATGACAAAATCAACAAAATAGAAAGGAAAAAGGACTTACACTTTTAAGGCATCCTCGAATCTTGATCTAAAATTGGTGGTGGGTCGATTGTTGGTCACCAAATCTAAATGAAGAATTCATCAAAACCTAGAAATTTAAACAAAGAATTTACCAAAATCAACATTTACTAAAATCCAGTTACTTGGTTATCATGCATGATGGCTTGCCAAAGACTGAATTAAGGAATGCACAACTTTACTTTTATGATTATTTTCAATGACAGCTAAAAGGTCAGATCTAAATGAAAATAAAAGTTAGGACTTCACAAAACCAATTAAAAATCTAATTCTAAAGTTACAAACACCCACCAAAAGATTCCAGATAAAGTTTTAAACTCAAGGTCAGACCCAAATGAAATTAAAAGTTAGGACTTCACAAAACCAATTGAAAATCTGATTCCAAAGTTCCAAACACCCACCAAATGATTCCGGATAAAGTTTAAACTCAAAAACCCAACAGAAACAAAAGCATTGGTGTGAATTAACTGTATCTAATTGAAGAAACTAAAACAAAAGTAAAGCAAAGTATATACCTCAAAATGTCAAGCAACTAAGTTCTTCCTCCAACGACCCAAAACTCTGAAAATTCCACACAAAAAAAAAAAAGGTAAATCCATTAGCAATTCATAGCTTTCAAAATTAGCAAAAACTTGGGCAACAATAAAACCATCACTCTTTCTCCATATGTATTTGAAAAGATATTTTATAAGCAGTTTATGTAGTCATTCTGATCATGTTGCATAAAAATTCTTTTTCTACAGAGTTCAAAAATATGTGGCAGTTTATGGCATCTGTTGAATAACATGGTTGAAAGATTTAAAATTGATACATTCAATTTTTATGTGTAAAACTATAACATATAGCTAAAGCTATTGGGTCTATATATCCATATCAATCAAGTCGTAATTGAATGTTTATCGATGTAAAAAGATGAGTCGTGTGATAACATGTTTCTTGATAGTATACGCTGAAGTTTGGTCTAAGTTGGATACAAATCGACCAAAATCTTAATAAGAGACTCTTTTAACTTTTAACCAAAAAATAAGCACAACAATACCACACTTACAAGTTTTATCATGCACAAAATACACAGAACTGATTGCCACTTTTAGAGCAAGAAGACTCAAAACCCAGAAACAGAAACACAATTAGGACTCAAACTCCTCAAAAACATGAGAAAGAGAGAGAAAGTGTGTGTGTGAGGAAAGAGAATAAAAAACAATATCATTTTTCACACAAACTCAAAATTGCTTATAAAATTACAAATCAAAACAAATGAATGCAAATCCAAAATTGCACTAAATTAAATCTGATTAGTTAAATGTTTGTTGCCCTACAAATGTTGTTGCACCCGAGAAAACTTGCTTTGAAGTTTGATATTTTGGTCAATCCAGGGGAAAAGGAGTTATTGGTTTCGGAGCAGTTGTCATGGAGAATACCATCTCCCTGTTAAATGATCTAAAAAAGGACTTACAGCTTCTGGTGGCCATGATAATTTAGGAGGCCCTTCTCTCCAGATTTTCTCAATAACTTTCCTTTTCGTAGCTGGTAAGATTGCAACTCCAAGAATTGCTCTGAAGAGATATATACAAACAAAATCAAACAAAAACTATGCTATTGGAAGAAATTTAGAAAACACAAACACCATTACAACTCAGAGTTAAAGTCAACAGAAACCAAATGGTACAAGTTGAAAAAATATATGGTCATGAATTGAGCACTTCATCAAACTAACAGCAATAAAATCTCATATAATCTATCAAAAACCAAAAAAGAGAGGTAACTTCAAGACCTTGTAACGCTGAGGCCTCGTACAGTTGTAGTAGTAATATATGGTTGATGCACCTGTTGCTCAATCAAATCCTTTGTCTGGCTAAAAAAAAATAAAAATCTATAAATACATTCACGTCCAATTTATGAGAAATCATGGGAAAGCAAATGCACTGATAACGGAATCATGAATATGAAGAACTTGCCAAAAAGAAAAAGAAAACTTTTTCTAGTGTGCCTAGAACATCCTCCTACTCCTAGCAAATTTTTTATGGCACTATCCACTTCTCAATTCATGACTCAACCAGTAACTCAAACTCTATAGTGTACGAAAAAGTGATATCTTAGTTGATCACGATGATAATTAAGCAAATTAAATGACGACCCATAAATCATACAAAAATTCAGAAAATAAAAGGTTCAAAACTGTCATAAGAAAATGCAGAATATATAAACGGGAAATCAAAAGAAGAGAAGCGAAAAAGGAAAAAAACAAAAAACAAACAAAATTATTAGGTCGATATACCTTTATCTGAAACGCCACAATCATCAAAGTCAAACACAAACAATCCAAAAATTTGTGGAAAATACCAATAAATGCTCAACTAAAAACGAAGGAAAACGTAGAATAAGTTTACCTGTTCTTCCACTAATTAAACTGGAATACAATTCACCACTAATATTCTCGTCATCCTCTTCAGCCTGAAAATTTTAGTTGAACATAATGATAAGAATATAGCAGTAGACGGAATCCAACGGCATGTACCTCAAAAGCGAGAGAGAGAGCTCAGAGATGAGTGAGAAAATCGATAAACAAAACCCTCCAAAATCACAAAAACGAAATTGAAACACCCACACTGAGAAAGCTGTAAAACTCACCAGGAAACGCTAGCTTTTCTGGGTAAAAAGATTATTCGAATGGAATTGAAGAACCGAGGAAAGTTCTACTGGTTCAGTGGTTTTTCCAACAAGAAAGCACCTTGTTTGTAATTCGTGAGAGGTTGGAGAGCGAGAGAAGCCGATTTGGGAGCCAAAGAAAGCGAGGTTGGAGACCGACAGAGGCTGAGAATTGGGAGAGAGAAAAACGAAAATTGACGCCTGAGGCTTGGCTGCCATCCCAGCTCAGCTAAAAGACTGTTTAGTTGGAGCAATATTTTCTCTCAAAAGTGATTAGTTGGCATTTCGCGTGAGATTTGGCATTTTCTTTGGAGTTGATCTTATGTTTTTGTGGGTTAATTACATTAATATTTTTTGAGATTTATCGAGTTTTCACAAATCCTCTTAAGTTTGAGATATTATGTTAACACTCTTTTATTGTAATATCACAAACGTAAGAGGGTTTTGTGAAAACTTGATTAATTGCAGGAGTGTTAGTGTAATTAATCTATTTTTGTGCTACCAAATACATGAAGTGGCAGATAGTTTATAGACCGTTTCACTTTAACAGAGTTTCCTTACATCTTTATAATAGATAAAAACAGTGAAAAAATATCATTCCATAATTAAATACTGTGTTGTTGATTACGCGTCTCTCTATTTGATTAAGTTTCTTTTCACCTTCTTCTCTTGAAAAAAAAAAAAAAAAAAAAACTAATGAAAATTGTTTGAAAAATTTGTGTTTTAACGATAATGACAAAATAAAGGGTAAAGTGAATAGTACCAGGATTGACTTTTTAGTGTAAAAATATGACTTTTTATTAATATGAACAGTACCGGGAGCTTTTCGTTAAAGTTTCTTAAAAAAAAATGGTTCCTTTTCACATTATTATAATATTTATATTTATATTTAACAAAGGGGATTTGTCTAAATTAAAATTTTCAAAAAAATTTCGTACAGTGATTGAAAGTGAAGCACTCCCTTTGTCGTGATTATTACAATATTTATATTTTTACAAAAGAAATTTATCTAAATTAAATTTTTCTAAATTACGAAAAAGATTCAAACTTTCGTGTATATGAATATATGGAGTAAATTGATCTTGACTGAAAATATGGTAGCGGTTGTGTTGTGTTGCCTAACGGATGATATTGAAATACATAAACACAAGTCAAGCTCCTTCAGTCAACAAAAACAAAAGTTTATAATATGATAATGTTGGCGTATGGATTTGAGAAACAACATAGGCCGGGAAGGTGCAAAGAAAGAGTAAGAGAGAGGAAAAAAGAAACGAACATGAAAGAACAAAGAACATCGAATACATTATAAAACAATGACTTCTTGACGGTCATTACATCTCAACCATCAATAATGCATTATTTTAGCTTGAAATGTAGAAGCATTTGAGAAGTAGCACGGCAACAACCACATAATAAACAAAAGTGGACCCAAATGTGAAAGGATAATTAAAAACAATTATTTAAGATGGGCGGTAATTGATTCAACCATTTACAAGATTCGAACTTAGAATAATCATGGATCATTGTATTAACTATGAACAGGTGCTATAATATAATTCTTAGGGATTTCAAGGATGCATATGGGGGACTGCATGATGTGCAATAGGATTAAACTTCTTTTGTTACTAGGCAAATGAACCATATTGAAAAAAGTTGAGGTTCAATCATAATAAACTGTTATATGAAGGAGAAATTGTCACATCCCAGTCCGCATAGTAAGATATTGTTCGCTTTGGGCCACACCCTCACATATTTGTTCTTGGGCTTCCACGCAAAACGCGTTTTACTGTAGGAAGGTGGGCATGTACATATAAGGCACATCACCTCCTCTCCTCCGAGCAATGTGGGATCTCACAATCCACCCCCCTTAGGGGCCCGACACCCTCGTCAGCACACCTTCAGCCGGGGAGTGGCTCTGATACCAAAATCGTCACATCACAATCCGCATAGTAAGATATTGTTCACTTTGGGCCACGCCATCATGGATTTGTTCTTGGGCTTCCACCCAAAAAACGTCTTACTATAGGGAGGTGGGCATGTACATATAAGGCACATCACCTCTTCTCCCCGGACGATGTGGGATCTTACAAAAATACTAAAAAGACTCTCTCAAAATTAGAACTTTGAGATAACTTTTTAGTATCTCATATTTTTGGGGTTAATTATATTAACACCTTATGAGGTTTATCAAGTTTTCACAAAACCCTCTTACATTTGAGATATTACACTAACACCTCTTTAGTGCAATGTCTCAAACATAAAGGGGTTTTGTGAAAACTCGATTAACTTCGGGGTGTATTAGTGTAATTAACCCATTTTTGTGTAAAAATTATAAAATATTATGCCAAATACATTAAGTGGCGACTAGACAGTTTCACTTTTAAAGAGTCTCCTTACATCTTTCTAATGGATATGGACCATGGAAAAAATCAATCCATAATTAAATATTGTGATGTTGATTACGCGTCTCTCTATTTGATTAAGTTCCTTGTCACATTCTTCTCTAAAAAAAATGGTTCCCTTTCACATTACTAGTAAGTGACCATTTTGAACTTTCTTGGCTGTTTGGTGGGAAAGAAAAAAAACTAGCACAAAACTGTAGACACTTGATTCATTGAAATATATAATTAAAAATAATAGTGACGTATGAAAAATGATACGATTATAGTTCTGACATATGTCTTTACCAAAGATAATCACCTTGTCCTTCAAACTTGTTGGTTAATTGGGGATTGCATGAAGATTTTCGCACTAAACTAAATACAACGTTTCAAACCTTAAAAAGACCACTTAAGCTTTGAGACCATCTCCGCATGAGATATTAAATTTTAAAAATAAATTTTGAATTTGACAGTCTATGTGGCATTTTAACATCTTTTAAAGTTTTGCTTTCTACCGGATATGTCAAATTAAACTATTATTTTATTACATTATTTTCTTTTCATAATTGCTATTATATATTTTATATTTTTACATATATACATAATTGATAATAGAAATTCATATGACGACTAGTAGTCAAACTTGCCGGTTCCGTCTCCATGCCCTACACTAATAACGTCATCAATGGCTCGCCGTCAAAGCGGCGAGCAGTTTATCACCTGCTTATGCATCATCATCCACCACATAATTTTCACATCCATTGATTTCAGCCCCCCGAAAAATGCCATGGATATAATTATCCAACTCTCTTAGAAAACAAGACGAGTTTGTTCTTATTGGGGTTGGACATGCTAGGTTAGTAGGTGGGCAACGAAAAGAGGGACTGAGATGAGGAGAACTGAGAAGGAGGTGGATAAGGGAGGGGACGAAATTTGCACAGAGATGGAAAACACAGAGGAAAGAGAAAATGGAGGAGAGAAGAAAACAATAAAAAAATATTTAATAATTAATCAAAAAGCATTTGACGCTAGTGTCAAATTTGGCCGTAAGGGTGAGAGATGTCATTCTATGTCATACCACGTCAGATTTGGCTTTTCGGTTGGAAATCATTGCTGCTATCTTTTGTTACCGTTATTACTGATTTGAATATTTTGACATCTCATTTGGAAATGCTCTGAAAAGTCTGGTGATTTTGTTAGGTCATGTGAATAATTGAGATTATTGATTTTCAATTTTTCAAGCAACTGTTACGCAAAAATATAATTTAAAATCTAAAAAAAGGAATCAATATCAATATTATCTTCAACTGAATCACTAATAAATGTAGGGTAAAAAAGATCTCATACAATTAGTAGTTGAGCTATTCAATACAAAGAGAATCACAACGTTAATTGATCACATCACATAGCCGAGGAAAACGCGGTACAAAAGCACTAAAAGCAATACATCTTCAAAATGAAAACAATTATTTACTGGAAAAATCATAAGAATTAATATGAAAGTATACTTGCTGATAATGAAGTTGGCAATGATCTGTAGTCCAGGAATTCAGATATGTGATGATGTGGATGAGCTTGATGATGACAGTGCAGCACCGCCCTGATCTTGGCTCACCATAGAACCGATCTGAATGCGACTTAATCTAGACAAATGATGCTTTCACTATGTAGTAATTCTCATTTGATTACTGGGATGATTATTATCGAATGCGTCATGGCTTGGTCCTGCCTCACTTTCATAGAACCGAGCTAGACTAACCCCTGTTCTCTTCAATGTCTCAGAAAAATCAGATTCCGCAAAAATTATATCAACTTCAACTTTATCCCGACATTGCAAATAGAGCTTATCGTTCAATAATTGTCCCTGCCAAAGATAATTGTCTTCAAATATTAGATCCATCCAATATTCACTACTCATGTGGCCCGCAACTCAATGTGCTTGGTATTATTTACGATAGTAATGGTAAGAAGAAGAGGACGACGACGATCAAATCTATTGCCTGAGTGGTAAAAGTAGAATAGAGTTAGCCTTCAAAATTACGATCATCACTTGGGGGAATATTAAAACTGAGTTTATTGCCATCGTTGACAAACGCAAAACAATCAGGAATATAATTCCCATGGTGGGAAATACCATCAAATCCGCAAGAAGTCCATCCCTATATATACAGTGCAAGTGTCATATGTATACGTACACATGTACATGTGCATTTTTGTGTGATAGGAAGGCAATGGAACAGAGAGATATACATGTAGGGTGTTTTTCCTGAAATTAGCTATGATATTGGTGCACATTTGCATATTAATCCATGTCATGGAGTTTAATGACTTATCCAAGCATGGAACCTCAGTGAGTTTGGTTGAATTACTTACTTTCAGTTCTCTTAATTATTTTCAACGTCTCAAGGGGCTGCTTCACAAACCAAATGAAAATTGAAATTAGTACCCAAAAGTAAGATCCAGAAGGAAATCCAAAAATAAATAGAAACAGAACATCATCATGTGTAATTGATTGTACCTTGGAACCCATCGCAAAACCTGTACCAGTTGGCTACCCTGCATCTCCAAAACAACTAGTCTTAGTTGATTAAACAAGTCATCTGGTATGGACTTCAAACGGCATCCATTCCAGCACAACCATATTTAACTCTTTGGGAAGATGTTTGTATTTTCCATTGAGCTGTACGTGGCTGAGCTAAAGCAACCTCAGTTTCTTCATATTGGCAAATGCTACGTACTGTACTGAAACCAGCCTTGTTAGTGCTTTGATATAGAGCAACTCCTTCAGCTTCTTTAGTTCCCTGTTAACAAAAGGTTATATTGAGTAAGAAAAGTATTTTGTTTGCATATGATAACGTGATTTTGCTTAATTGAGCTTTCTTTTTACAACTACATATACACATGAATGTTGTTTAATGACGTATAATAGACATATACTGCATTAATCCAAAATTTTATCGGAAAATGTACTTATTTCGCTATACATCGGTGACCTCATGAATGTTCCAAAACCTACTCCATCTTTCCGCATGATTAGGAGATTTTTCAGAAATGATTACTCTGGTCATTTCTCTAAGCAAATCATGCATATTGGTCAACTTGTTGTGTTCAACAGTTACAAGACATTGTTCACGAAAGACACCGATTCCTATTGTTGCATAAAAATCACATCCATCTACACTTTTGTGACATATATCTTGTTTCTTTATTGGATTATAGCCTTCTGTGTGTCATCTAGTCCTACAGAGTTTATTTTTACTGATTTTATTATTTTTTTCATCAGGAGTTCTTTTAAATTTCTTCAATTCACCTTTCTACTCTGCTATGGTTCTTTTAAACAAAAAAGAGCCTAAAACTTCAAGTGCTGGTGACAAACCTCCATAGTAAGAAACAACCATTTTAAAGAGTTGAAGATATCCGTCATTAGACCAACTATTTCCAAATGCGTATAGTTATAATAATTCTACTTCCTGGATCAAACCAATCATGATTTCCTGCTATTGCATTGATTTGTTCCACTCCATCTATACTATCAACGATGACAAGAACCCTTCCACGTCGAAATTTTTGTTTTATCAGACTGATACCTTCATCAACACTGCTTATTTGAGATAACATCTGCTTCGCGCCCTGAAAGTTGAATTCGTATATCAGTACATGCTGCTGCTGGCACTGGACGTGAAGAAACAGACATACCGCCGGCCAGGAAGGAAAGGACAGTGACCATCCAATAGATTATAACAATGAACTGTTGGCGGAGAGGTCCAAGTCTGTTGGAAGATAAAAGAATATTTCCGAGTTCTTTCTTCTCACTTCTGAAAAATATCTCTAAAACTAAAGAAAACAATGGCAAAATCTCTCGTCGTCTTCTCTCTCCTCCTCCTCCTCCTCCTCATCTCCCCCCTAACCGCGGACCAGAACTCCCCGAACCCAAAACCGAGCCCATCTCCGGCCCACACCGACCTCACCAACTACGGCTTTCCAATCGGCCTCCTCCCCACCGCCGTCAAGAACTACACCATCAACCGCACCACCGGCGACTTCATCGTCGACCTCGGCGGCGCGTGCAAGGTCACCCTCCCTTCCGACAACGTGGCCACCTACTCGAAGAAAATCACCGGAAAGATCGTCGTGGGCAAAATCACCAAGATCAATGGCATCAGCGTCCGGGCCTTCTTCCGGTGGCAGCCGATCACCGGAATCCGGTCGAGCGGCGACAACTTGGTGTTCGAGATCTGCACGGTCTCCGTCAAGTACCCCACTAAGAACTTCGATGAGAGTCCCGCTTGCGAGAGCCGCCACTCCTCTTAGCAGGTTTCAATTTAATTTAATTCAATTTTCAGGAGTTTTAATAAAAAGTGCTTGGCTAAATTTATTTTAATAAAAAATTATTTATAATTTTATTTAATAAAAAAAAAAGGATTATATTTTAAATAAAATGACAAAATTTTAATATAATAAACAAAAAGTAATACAAAAACTGACATGCGCGAGTCTATGCACACACTACACATTATTTTTAAAGCCGAACGGTAATACATTATTTTTAAAATAGGATGTTAGTATTTTATTTTTTAAATTGAACTCTATTTCTAAAAATCGAATACTAATTATTTCTAAAATTCTACACGAATACTATACTATTTTTGAAAGTGAACACGGTACTATACTATTTTTGAAACTAAACAAGATACTATTTCTAAAACTGAATACGAATTAGTGTGCAATGACTATTTCTTAAACAATCATTCTACTCTCTCATTTTCCTTTATTTTCTCGGCATTTTCTCACCTTCCAAACATTTTTTCTTTTTCTAATTTTCTTTGATCCTCATCAAATTTTCTTTGAATATCTTCAATTTTTGAGCTTTCTACACTTATTACTTAATTTTCTTCTATTATCCGCACATATGCGTCTTCCTCTTCTCCTCCACCTACAGTCTCAACTTCTTTCACTGCAAAATAAAAAAATAACGCAAATCAAATCAATAAATCGAATACAAAAATAACCATCAAACTACAAATTTGTTAAAGGTTAAAGCCAAGGAAAGTAAAGATATTGGTGGCTTAATTTCAAGCTGCTCAACATTGGAAAAATTAACCAACGAAGAAAACCCGTACGCAATTGTACATACATGCAGATCTAATATTTACAATATGTAATTGTCATAGACGATGATTAATTAATAATTATATATGTAGTTAAATGCAGCCAACTTTGAAACTTTGTGGTCACGCAAAATGCCATTACCACTAGAGTCAAGCTGGCACGAGTCATCGTAATCACGCAGACCTGCAACGGTACCTTCCCCTCTGGCCAATCTTCTGTGCAACTCTTTGAAACTCATGCCTTATAAATCTACGGAACCTACCTCATTTCGTTAGGGCCATTGATCAATATAATATATAATAGCAGTACTACATTGTGAGAGAGAAAGAGGAGGGAGAGAGACGTTGTTGTAGAGATAATAGTTGATGGAGGAGGAGATGAAGAATGATGAGACAGTGGTGAAGCATTGCACGCGCTTTTCTTAGGCTTTGTTTTTGTTTTTGTTTTTATTTTTTTTATTAACTTATCTTTAACATTAAATAAAGTTATAGGATGATTTTTTTTATTAAAATTCAAAGTTTTGGAACCATTTTCATTAGTTTTCATTTTTTTAAGGGAATTGGTTAATTTGGGAGCAAGAGTTTTGAATTTGTGATTTTTCTGATTTGTATATATGCATGGATTGCGATTGGTGTGTGTAGCTATCAGCTGGAATGCTTTTTGATTTGTGGTTGTGAATTGAAAGCTATTAGATTTTGATGACTTTACTTGATTTAAACTGAAGGAATCGAATCTATGCTAATATTTACAGAAACACTTTCAATCTGAATATTCTCTTTAGCTTGAATAGTTGCCGAACCTATCCCGAAATCGAATTGTTCTTAAGAATTCTGAAAGGGGAATACTTGTTAAACCGGATTGTTCTTAAGAATTCTGAAGGGGGAATTAATTGTTATTGAAGAACATTTGATCTTTAGAATCTTGGCTTGGTTTGGGCTCGTAAAGTCAGCGTCCGGCTAAGATGCCAATTGTTGAAGACCCATTGATTGGGACATACGAAATACATGCATCAGATCAGTTTCGTTTGCTTTTTCTTAAAAACTGATCGGCTCCGTTTGATAGAAAAGATTGACTTGGATAAGACTATTCACTATATTAAAGATTTCTTATTTTGTTCAAGTTGAAGGTTACTCACGAAAAATAGTTGTCCCTTTTAATCCTACCATTTTCATGAAGATTAGTAGGTATATCTTTTCTTCATGAGTATCATTCAACTTGGAGAAAATAAAAAATTTGTCATCAATTTCGTCTTTGGAAATACCTTAAATATAGTATTAGTTTTATCCAAGCCAATCCTCTCTATTAGATGAGGCCATAGGGATTTTAGGTGTCCTTTTGATTCTTTGCTTTTTACCTATTGAGCAGTTCATCACCAATATATTGGATCAAATATTTAAAGTAGTAGATTCCCAACTTTGTGGAGTAATAACATAGGTGACCTCAGAAATGGTGGAACTTTTGTGAATACCGCATTTAACATGTTTCATATTTGTTAGTAAATTGACGTCAAAACTTTATTTTTGTTCGTTATTCCCACTTTGCAGGTCTCTAGTTGCGATGCCTCTCATATGCGAGTCGTGACGAATGACGATGCCCAGTTGTCGACTCACGTCGAAGACCGATGCTATCTAAGCAAATTAATTTTTTTTTTCTTTTATCAAACGATAGATTTTGTTAGATTAGTCACTAACGAGATTAAATTCATGCCGTCATGCCATGGTTCAACATCTTACTTAATTTAAGCAAATTAAACTAGTTACAAAGACTTGTATGAACCGAACAATGAAAAGGGCAATAAGCGATCCTTCTGTCTTGTATGTGTACAGTATATATGCCACGGTGTGCAATGTTGCAACTTTCTTTCGTTTGATCAGGAGTGTTAAGATGGCCAGGAATATTAATTAATTTATCTTAACATAAGTTTCAATATCTCATTATTTGTTTATGGACAGAGATTCGGACATGATCTTTTTCCTCTGTTTATTGCCTTGTGGGTTTGAGGGATGGGCATGATTAGTATTTTAATAAGATTCTTAGTGCTTGTACTTAATCATCCACCCCTTTTTTCACTGGCTTAATCATGTTGGATAAATATCAACAATTAATGATAAATTTATATATACTAATAAATAATAAATGCAAATAAATAATTTAACAGAGTATGACAAAACAAAAATAATATTCAACAGATAAATTGAAGATCGAGGCTTGCGTACCGTAATGTTCTTGAAATAGAAATTTCGTCCCTACTCAGTGCTTGTAGTTCTACAGACGTCTGCTTCACTAGGATTCAATGATCTAAGTCCGAATTACAGCATTGGATAACTTGACTTCTAGCGAATTTCTTTGTGGTTAATGTTTGGAATTGTAGAAGAAGAATTTTATTTTTTTGTGTTCTAAATGTCATGCAGATGGATGTATATATAATAGATTTATGCATGTTTGCAACATGTATGTGAATGAGATGCGTCTATTGGGAGACATCTTCTCAGAGGGGTGCTTTGCTCTCTGGCGTTCTTTCATCACTTCAGACTTCATTTGAAAAGATGAGTATGTTGATATAAAAATTAATTAATTAATTAAATTCAAAATTAAAAATAATTAATTAAATAATTTAATTATTAGAGCCCGAGCCCCAACGCCAAAGACGCATCTTTTGATAATTAATTAATTATTAATTATTAATTATACACCTCAAAGTTGAGCCTAATTTTATTCTTCATGGTCTATCACTCCAATCACTTTCTATAAGGGGTAAGAAAGCATTTTGGTAGTGATCAATGTGGGACAATAAAATTTCTACTCAAAATTTCCAACAAATCATCCGCACTGAAAATGATTTAGGGCTCGTTTGAAACTGTTTTCAAAATAGTTGAAACGTTTTTTGTGAAAATGTTTTTGGAACCAATCTTCCGTAAAAATACAAGTGAATCCTGTAAAAGTACTTGAAATGCGTCCTACAAGAAGCTCATAGCTGGTGCTTCTTGCATGAAGAATTTTAAGTGTTTTTGTAACCCATAATCATTTTCTCTAATAATGCTTGTAGTCATTTTAAAAGCACTTCCAAACGACCCCTTAACTGATGTAATTGTATTTTGGGGGTCATAAATACGAATAACTATTTTCATATCATTCCAATGATGAAGACTTAAATGGAACGGGAACACTATAACCGCCGTGACGTCTACAACTCTCATTGGGGTTGAGATAACTCCTTTATTAGGCATCTATTGCACCATATGAGACCAATATGGAGTTTGGTGTAACCACGGTGGGGATCAAGTAGTATTGGCTGAGAACGTTACAATGACAGTGTACTTGTTACGTGTAAAGTGTGTTTTGAGATATTACAAGTGACTTTATTAAAAGTTTTGGTGGGTGATATCCATAAGTAGCTTCTGTTTTTGGTGAGGTTTAATATGCGTAATGCATCCATACTCTCTCACTTAAAGGCAATCATCCTTGTCGTTCTGACAACTGTGATTACTTGCGCCGTGTGTGTTCTCAACTACTTCGCAGCCATCGCCACACACAAAGCAACTGATTGGTTTTGGTATGTACAACTCACAAGACTTCTTGCCGGCCATTCAATTTTGGTCCTACTGTCAATCATGTTTCTTTGGTTCCGGTAGCTAGAGACCCGGCATTTACCCGTGCAGATGCTTCCGGGCATGCGCTGAGAACTTTGGTGGTGAACTTTCCGCTCTTTTCCAATGTGTGACAGACATTGTCAAGTTAAAACCTGTATCAATGTTGTCTGTTACTCATCGCATCGCATTGGCAGGAAAGTTCCCATTGGAATTCTTATCCAAGCATGATTGGCAAATTGGCCATGGACACTTTGACCGAAATAGGGGAAAACCTTGGGTCACGCCACTCTGATCATGTTATTTGTAATTTTGTACGTAGGACACTTTTATTAAAGTATGACTGACCCCGATCGAACACATCGATCTCGCTCAATATGAGAAATAACCTAGAAAAGCAACCATTTTTGTCTTTGGGTACCTTTATTTGACAAATTCAATCCCTCTTTCCTTTTCTCAGAAACCAAACAATAGGTGGCAACAAAAAGTCCACATTTTGGTCTAAAATTTCATAACTTGTAGGGTTGATGAACAACAAAAGCAGACAGACAAAAGAAAGACAAAAGTTTCCAATGAAATTCTGAGTCCATTGTACCCTCCCATCTCACCATGAAATAAATTAAAATAAAGACTTGTCATCTCCAACAACTCAAATCACCCACCTACCAAGAAAGTTTTCGGTGTATTTAGAACATAAGCCAGTACGCTTTGTGATATAATACAAGTAGATGGGCAGTGAAATAGATGACAAATAGAGATTTTTTTTCGTGTACTTGAAACACGGCCTCCGCAAACTACATATCATGATATAAGTGTATAGATACTTGAAAAAAGAAAAAAAAATCCTTCACTCCACGTATATTATGAGCTCATTTGAAAATGCTTTTAAAATGACTCAAAGAGCTTTTAAGAAAAATGTTTTTGAATTCTAAAAGCACTTAAAGTGTTGTTCAAAATTCACTTTTATTTTTGCTAAGGATTGAAACCCAAAACCATTTTTGTAAAAAAGCTATTTCAGTAGTTTTAAAAGTACTTCTAAATAAGTCTTGTACATGCAATGTAGAAATCTTGTGCCAATTATATAGAAAATCTCTCGATAAAAGAAATACTGACTTGTATTCCATGTACATGAAAAAAAAATCTCTACCACCAAACCGATTACCCAACCCATAACCCCCACAAGGACGGTTGAGGGATTTCAGCACAAAAGTGCCTCTGCTGTTGCACACTGTACACGAAAAAGCACAAGAAGGACTCAAAAGTAATAATAAAAAAATGAAAAAAATGAAAAAGTACACCAAAACTACGATTTGACGTGTATCTTCGACTGACCGTTTCTTTTCTTTGCATTGAACTTTCAAGATTCTTTAGCCACGTGTAAATCCTATGATTTTGGTTCAAACAACCATGACTATTGACTTAATTTCATTAATCATGATTGATTCTTCTGTTCAAAAGTCATGTGTGAATTTAGGGTTTAATAAATTGATATGATTCGTCAGTCAACTGTTTCGAAACAAGTTGAGTTTTACCAAATAATTTGATCCAACGATTGAGATTCGACTATTGCTAAAAGTTGCGAAAGAGTCGTATTCGAAGTACTTATTTGTATTAATGTATTTGTGTCGTGTTTTTGTAAATCAACAAGTTGGTCAACAAATAAATCAATACAATAACTGGGAATGTATGCATTTGGTATAGAAGGCCTACCTTCTGCGATTTGTATGCATAAACCTTTAAGTAAGCGTCGTGTTCAAAATTGCTACCTCTAATCGTCATGGTACCTATTTGTATTAATGTATCCACGTTGTGCTCTTGACAATCCACAAATTGGTTAACAAACAAATCGAGACAATAATTTATACGATTCACTAAAATACAAAAAAATTATTACGATATAATAAACGTGAATGATGTTAATCAAATTTAATTGGTAGCTAATAGTTCACCTATCAAGGGCAACATTCCTACAAATTTTAAGTCATCCGTGTCAAAAATTGCCAACCCTAACCATGAAAAGATTTTTAATTTGGTTGAAAAATGAATATGTCATATATTATTATACAAGTGAGAGAATTTTTTTTTTTTTTTTTTTTTTTTTTTTTTTTCTCTGAATGTCAATTTTTTCCAGCAAGCTCTGATGACCAAATAAGAAAATATTAAAAGGAAAATTAAACAATGTGGATAATGCACACTCACGCGCCTATAAAGCACATACTACCGCACCGACCAATCACATCGCCGCGCAGTGCTCCTTGTACTTTTTCTGCGCGGCAGAACCAACCCCGCTACCGCGTCCGCCACGCGACTATCCCGTGCGTGTTTCCCCCCAGCGCCTCTTCTCCAAAACTTGAACAACTCGTACAAGCTGCTTCTCTCACAAAATCAGCTAACAACGGAGTCTCTCTCTCCTCGCTTTCTCTCTCTGCCTGATTCTCTGCTCCGCGAAAGCAAATTCTTCGGCCGGGGAGCGCCAAAAACCCTAGGGTTCCGCCCCCATTCTCCGCCAGGTCCGTCTCTCAATCCGCTGCCGTTTTGCTTCTATATTTTCCCTTGAATTTTTCCGATTTGTTACCTCTCTCCAAGCGCAGATCCATATTTCTGCTTTCGGTTTTCTGCGTTTTCTTGGTAGCCATTTTTCGTTTGCTTGAAATTTTTTAATCTTTATTTATAATATCGTCCATTTTAATCTAATTATTTCGTTGTTTTTCTAAATTAAAATGCTTTGATTTATTTAAATTCGTACAATGTGCATGCCAAAGATTTATTGGGTTAGCTTGTTACATAAATTTTATGTATGCATTATATATTTTTTAATTTTCTATAAAAATTACAATGAAAGTATATTTTGTAGTTGCCTGGTTGGTAGCTAGCTTGTTTACAAAGCACATTTAGTTCTTTTAAGTAATGGGAAATTAATTTTGTTTTAAATTTTTGTTGCATCTAGTTTTAGCTGCAAGTGTTGTTTGGTGCGGTTTTCGGGTTTTTTTTCGCTTAATCTACTAGCTACATTATGCCTACCGATGAACTTGTATGAACCCTTCAACCCTTCAATTGTTTTGTTCATGTTTTTATACCAATTAATTGTTGCAGGGAGGTCGGATATCATACAACTATTGCATAATATGGAATTAGAAGATAAATTTGTTGGTAAAGGTACGATCTTTGTCTTTCGGGTGCATTTCTTTTAGCGAAGTCTGAAGTTTTATCCATGATGGTTTCAGGATGAACGTTTATATCCATGGTAGCCTAGTGATATGTTGGATATAACCAAACGATATTGAACACGCTCATCGCTGCTACATTTGTGACTTTTTATTCCCAGACACTTGGGTTGTTTTGATGTTATTTTTGTTTCGTCTTCCTTTTTATATGCAAATCGTTATTCTTGTTTAAACATATGTTGAATTGCATGTTGAAGTGTTGAACTTTTCCTATTCAGAAATAATGTTTGTGCAGATGTAGTGATGTACATCTGACACCCTATGAAACGTACCAGCTGAATTTTTGATTTCTTGCTTAAGGGTCGCTAGGGAAGGACAGATTCAGGTCAGATTTCTCAGACAATTGCGTAGAGCTATTGTTGTGAAGTGGGGGTAGATGTTCATTCCTGCAATATGTGAGATGATATTTTGACTTACATTATCGTCGATGGAGGGATTGTTGATAGTTTGTTGAGTTAATAGATTAGGAAGGTAAGACAAGGAATGAGGCCCAAGAAGAGATGTAATGTTTTGGATATTGTTGGGGATATAAACAGAAATAAGCAAAAGACCGACTGAGATAATGGAATGCACAGAATCTAGTTACCACAAAAAGATAAATTTGCAAATAAAATGTTTTATGCGGTGAAGAGAAATGAGAAGGATAAAACGGAATTTCACCACTTGATCTCGAGAGCTTCTTTTTCTACAGTTTCTTGCTAACATTTTTCCTCATTCTCTTATCCCGTTCTTGTTATTGTGTTGTAGACTTGTAGTTCATTGTTGCTTTGATATATCATATATGTGCCTAAATTTCGTTTTCCTTTTGTCATTTTTTTCCACTATCCAGTTTCTGGTGTTCAAAGCCTCTCCTCCAGTGTGCAAAGCACTCCTGAGAAGAATGGGCATTCAGATGATGCTTCACGAAGTCCAGAGCTTCTTCAAGAGTTCATGAAATTGGGTCCCAAGAAGGAACTCCTTCGAACTTGCTTTGAAAAGGACAAGAAATACTTGAATTCATCAAAAAATAAAATGACTGAACCTTTGAAGACTTCAAAGACAAGTAAGAAGCAGGATTCAAAGAAAGCTTCTTCTAGTCCAAATAATCTTCCTAAAAAGCAAGCCAGAAAGGGGGAAAATCCTATGCGTCTCTCATCAGCTTCTGATCAGTCTCCAGACTTTGGATCTTCAAGCTCATGGATCTGTAAAAACTCTGCTTGTAGAGCTGTTCTATCCATAGATGACACATTTTGCAGGAGGTGCTCTTGCAGTATCTGTCATTTGTTTGATGACAACAAGGACCCTAGTCTTTGGTTAGTGTGCACATCTGAATCTGGTGGCGGAGATTCCTGTGGGTTGTCTTGTCACATCGAGTGCGCCCTTCAACATGCAAAGGCAGGAGTTGTTGATCTTGGGCAATTGATGCAGCTAGATGGTAGTTACTGTTGCGCTACTTGTGGTAAAGTTTCTGGGATACTTGGGTAAGTAATTCTCTCTTATTGTTAGTTTAGGTTGAAATGGCAATGCTTAATTTGACAAGGGCTATCATTTGTCATCATTCTCAAGCCCCACTAGTCCTTATATTTTGGTGTTCTGTATAAACCTTTTGGTTATCGGGTTAAACATGTCCAACTCATATTGGCTTGTGATAGATAAGTTAAAATACTAGGGAGTAATGCATGTAGACTTCCGTATTGTTTCTAATAGGTTTCTAGCCTTGGGCTGATGACTGGTGTCATTTGATTAATACTAGCAGAAGTTGGAAGAAGCAGCTCATTGTGGCAAAAGATGCTCGCCGTGTTGATGTACTATGTTATAGGATATACTTGAGTTACAGACTCCTGGATGGGACTTCAAGATTTAAAGAACTACATGAGATTGTGAAGGAAGCAAAGTCTAAACTAGAGAGAGAAGTTGGCCCAGTAAATGGCGTTTCTGCAAAGATGGCACGAGGGATAGTCAGTAGACTATCAATTGCTGGTGACGTGCTGAAACTCTGCTCCCTTGCAATTGAGAAAGCAGATGAATGGGTGGCCAACGTTTCTAATGCGGATCCAAATTGCCGAGGTAGGAAACTGTACCACTTGGTCTATTTTCTCCTTCTACTTCCCATTGTTTATGCATGGAAAACTTGAATGATTACTTATTTTTTCTGTCCCTCATTTGCAGAGGGTTCACTTCCTGCAGCTTGCAAGTTTCTTTTTCAAGAAGTAGCATCATCCTCTGTTGTGATTATATTGATTGAATTGTCTAATGCATCATCTGACAATATTAAGGGCTACAAGCTCTGGTATTACAAGAGCGGAGAAGAATTGCACGCAAAAGAGCCTACTTGTATCTTTCCAAGATCTCAGAGAAGGATTTTGATATCCAATCTGCAGCCTTGCACAGAGTATACATTTAGGATAATATCTTATACGGAGGCTGGTGACTTGGGCCACTCAGAGGCCAAGTGTTTCACCAAGAGTGTTGAGATAATTCGCAGAAACCCCATTTCACCGGTTTCCGGGAATCCTAAGAAAGAGAAACCGATCATCGAACCAAATTCTAGTGGCAAGAGAGAATCTGAAACTACAACAGCAGTTGGTCCAACTTCCGAGTTTAAAGTTAGAGATCTTGGGAAGGTACTTCGTATGGCTTGGGGTCAAGAGCAAGGCAACTCTGAGGCGTTCTGTAGTGCCAATAAGGAAACATGCTGTGGAGTAAGCAGCACAGTAAAAACTGAAACTCCACAAGAACCATTGCCTTCTGTTTTGCACAGGCTTGACTTAAATGTTGCTTCAGTACCCGATCTAAATGAAGAGCTAACCCCACCATTTGAATCCTCCAGAGATGAAGACAATGGATGCACTTTGCAGCGTGCTGTTGAAGCAGATGATGATGCTGCCTCTCATGACCTAGTGAAGAATGGTTTGGCAAGATCACATGGTAGTGGTGATTCGCAGACCTGGACTCATGGTCTTAATGGAGATGTCCCAGCTGTTGATTCCCGGGTAGAAGTTGGCAGGAAGAGGGCAGCAAACACAAACGAAGAGATCTATGATTGTGACAGCACACTAATAAATGGGCCACCATTGCTTATTTCTAATGGTTCATATTGCTTGGACGAGAACTTTGAGTACTGTGTGAAAATAATCCGATGGCTGGAATGTGAGCGTCACATTACACAGGAATTCAGGTTGAAATTGCTAACATGGTTTAGTTTGAGATCGACTGAGCAGGAACGTAGGGTGGTCAATACCTTTATTCAGACTATGATCGATGATCCAAGTAGCTTGGCAGGACAGTTAGTTGACTCATTTTCAGATATCGTATCCAACAAGAGGCCACGGAATGGATTCTGTAGTAAGCTGTGGCATTAAACAAGGGAGGGCCGAGGCAAGGCCTTGCATTCTGATAAGATATCGCTTCACATTGAATTTATATTTGTCCTGAGATAAGTAGCCTCTCATTAATTTTGCCAGTCTTTGTACAGGCATTTTTTCTTTAGTCATTGTCACAAGTGATTTAATTCGTACCGCGGACAAGATTTGTCCGGCTCATTGATCTGGAAGACACTGATTTTTCGTGGGAAGGAGATGCTCAGATGCACAAGGTTTCTGGCCGTAGGTCGCGTTTCGTTCCCTAAGTTATCGTATTTACATTTGAAGCTGTAGAATTTAATCATTGAGGATATAGTTATAATTTCTGCTGTCATTGCCTTCATAAAATTCAAAGAGGGCTACATGAATTTAGCATTTTCCTTCTCGGTGGTAATTTCTTACATTTTTATTCTTTTATTCTATCTTCACCTTTTTATTCCATGATGTGGTATTTGGAAAATTAATGTGGTTTGTGATTCTTGCCTTGCAAGTAAGGTAAGACAGGGAGATGGGAATGGATGTGGCAATGGAAATTTTTTATTTATTTTTAATGAAATTGATGCCCAATTTTCAGAATAAAACATTTTAATTTTCGTGGAGTACGAAAATCATTTAACTAAGGATATAAAAGGGTGGGCAAGAAGCTTGCAACTCGGTTTATTAAGAGTATTCCCCTGGAAAAAAAAAAAATCTACTGCATCGTATATATTTGTATTTTAGTTCTTACAGAATGTGTATATAATATGTGATTGTGCAACCATATGCTTATATCTCTTATCATGTGAAGAATCTCTCTTGCACCCGCGGTACTTTTCGACTTTCTTAATATCACTTGCATCAGAGAAAACAAGGGAAATTGAAAGGATGGTAGATAAATTATGGAGAATCGGAAGTAAAATGGCATGTAGTAATAGTTCATTTGAAAACATCACGTCGTTTATAGTTCTAGGAACCAGATTGATGCCAAGTCAGCAAACAAGGTAATCAGATTACATTTACAGACACACAGATGACTCAAATTTTCGAAACATGAGGTTCACACTTCACCCACAGAGGCCACCCATCATCACTTCCTCTTTCTCTCTCATCATCTCCTCACTTTCTTAATCTCTTTCTCTCTCTAAAACAAAAAACATGCAAATTCTTCATGTTCCTTCTTCGCTATATCTCTCATTCAAAACGTAAAATCACATGAAGAAGCAGGTGAGTTGAAGACAGACGATATTTTATGTACTACTCTAATTTGCACGAGTGGATTCAAACTTTTGTGAGGGGGTGGACACACTAGCGTGACCAACTAGCCTAATCCACGTGTACATTACTCGTTTTGCTCAAGTTGGAGCACTGACTTTGCTTTGCTTTCGTGATTTGTTGCAGGATTAATATCTTCGTATGAGAAGCCTCTTCAATCATCAACGGCTGTATTTTGTTCGCTTCAGCAACAAAGACATGAAAGGTCCAAATGGGTTCATCCCAGAGGTTCTGTATTGAGCTCCTTTACTACTAAAGCTGCTTCTTTGGAAGGTAAAAGCACTTTCTCTCCCTACCTTCTTTTTCAGCAAACCCAAAAGCAGCTTAAATATAAGTGCCTCTAGATTAGATTGCACAATTCACTTTGTTAGTATGGAAATGGCATGTGTTAGTATTTTGTGAGGATGTCGAGAGTTGTCCCATATCGGAAAGTTAAGTACCTTGCATACGCATATAAGGGGTTCAGCTACTTCCTGTTGCTAGTTGGTTTTATTGTGAAATCTCAACTTCAAGATTTAGAGCTCTTTAGAGACATATATAGTGAAAGCAAGAAAATTTATGAAAAACACTACACTGGAATTTATCTTTTGAAATATTTAGCAGTTGAATTTATGAGTAATAATTTTGGGATTTTTTTTCTTTTCAAAAAACATGATATTGCTTTCGATCTATTTTACGTTTTCCAATTCCTTTTGTTCAGATGCAGTTGGTGCTGATGAAATTTTGAAGGCGGAAGCTGAGAAAGATGTACTCAAAGCATTGTCTCAGATCATCGATCCAGACTTTGGGGCGGACATTGTCTCGTGTGGATTTGTGAAAGATCTGGACATCAATGATGCTTCAGTGACAGACGTATAGAGCATAATGTCCTTACCAAAATATATTGACCTTTTTGTCTCAGGTTTCATTTCGGTTAGAGCTCACTACACCAGCATGTCCAATAAAGGACATGGTAATTGACACAATCACCGTTGTTTTTGTTAAATAAGAAGAGTATCCAAGATAACTCTAATGATCCCAAGAAGAAGAAAAATAGAGCACACTCTTAAAGAAAGCTCACAAAACAAACTAATTAGCAAAGCTTTTCTTATTTAGCTCTAGGCTTTGTTTTTCCTTGGATGATCTACAATGCTTGAGGACTTGGGTATTTATAGCAAACCAAATGAAAGCTACACCACACACTTAATTAAACTAGGATTATTTGCTACCACACAAAACCCATTAATTGCACTTAATTTTTTCCACTCAACCATACCTAACATTGATTCTACCTAACATTGATTCTCAACAGTTTTATCAGGACTCGCATATGTTTGATGTCGTAGATTTGATTCATAATTCCACTTGATATTCCCTACTAATGGAGTTATGTGACGTTCGGCGTATTATTTCTTTTGATTCCTTCCTTTTCCTTTTCATAAATTATATCTCATTGAAAGATGCAAGTATTGCCATCAGTTCCATTATTTCGATCTTCTATGATCAATGGCAAAAATTAATTTATTATGCTTTTTTAGTAGCATTTTTGGAACCAGCAAACATAACAAGCTTCGTTTGTGTTACAGTTTGAACAACAGGCAAATGAGGTGGTGAACGCTCTTCCTTGGGTCAAAAATGTCAGTGTGACTATGTCAGCACAGCCAGCGAAACCAACTTATGCCGGGCAACTTCCGTCAGGGTTACAGGCGATTTCAAATATTATAGCAGTTTCTGGTTGCAAGGTAGACTCTGCACTTCCTTTCAGGTTCTTTTCTGTTGCCGGTACGTGGCCTTTGCGCTCTTCATGGTTCAGACCATTTCTTCATGTTTGACTTTGTAACACTTCCGTTGGAGCCATATCTTTTAGCTTGAATTCTGTCTCTTCTAGTTGTATTATACTCGGGAGCATTGCTCTTTGTGGTTCTGTTCAATTCTTCCTTTCATATTAAAAAAAGTTGCCATTTTCCTCAGGCTTCCAGTGCTAAGAAAGTTGCGATTCTTAGGATTTGTTTTCCTTGAAAGGAAAAGCTATATTTGCAACCCGGTAATTTAAGAAAAATGTATATGAAATCGAAACAGGCAACCTACATTTGGCAGGGAGTTCCCACCATTAGTGTATACCCTATACCGCTAATTCTGTACTGGTTTTTTTGCTGTTTGTAAATGTGTGCAGGGAGGTGTGGGAAAATCAACTGTAGCGGTAAACTTGGCATACACTTTGGCTGGCATGGGTGCTAGAGTTGGTATATTTGATGCTGACGTCTATGGTCCAAGTTTACCGACAATGGTCTCCCCTGAGAACCGAATACTAGTGATGGTAATATAAACAAATTTAGCAGAATTTTCTCATAATTAGTAAGGTGCTGCAATTCTGACAGTTCCAAAACTTCCTCTAGAACCCAGAGAAGAAAACCATAATTCCTACCGAATACTTGGGAGTGAAATTGGTGTCATTTGGATTTTCCGGACAAGGGCGTGCTATAATGCGAGGCCCTACGGTTTTTGGGGTCGTCAACCAACTTCTAACTACAACTGAGTGGTATGGAATTCTTTTTTGCACAAAACTCCACCGTTATTGTTAAGTATGGTTCTGGTCATATCATCATCTAATCCCGATTATTTCATAATGTAGGGGAGAGCTGGATTACCTTGTTATTGACATGCCTCCAGGAACTGGTGATATTCAGCTTACTTTGTGCCAGGCCCTGCTTTTTGGTCTCAGTTACTATCATTCTGTAGTTAGTATCTTATGACGTATGTTTATGTGGATATTCTGTGTGAATATTTTTTACTTCAAGGTTTTCTACGTTTTGGTACAGAAAAAGTTGGGTTTTCAGGTTGTTCCATTAACCACTGCTGTTATTGGAGTTCGTATGTTTACCAAGCTTAAGGTGTGCATTTCCGTCACACAATCATCCATTACTGCAAAGTACTTCCCGATACCATGTAACCAATAATCTGTTCTAATTTGTTTCAAAAGGATGAAGGTGGGATTATTTCTTCATTTATAGTGATATATTGATGCTGATTTCATCGACTACCTTCTTCTCTAAACGTTCGTACTTTCGTTTCAAGCATTCAGGTGCCGTGTGTTGCTGTCGTAGAGAATGTGAGCCATTTTGAAGCTGATGGGAAACGCTATTATATCCATTTGGTAAAGGATCAGGCTCACAGGCAAGCTCACTATTGAAGAATTTACTGTCTTTCTCCATAGAATATCTGAATAATCTCAGTGCAGGAAATTTGTGCACTACCAGTAAAACTTTATATGCAAGCATATGTATTTGATATAGTTTGATCCACATGTTTGCAGGTTGTCCTGCAGGTCGGTATCCCGAATCTGTTTGATCTTCCCATTAGACCAACTGCAAGTCCTATCTCTTCTGTTGATGTTCGATATGTCCTGCGCAGGAACCTATTTTAAATTTTGATAGCATTTATCTGGCCGCTATCTGCTTCCGGAGATAGTGGAACGCCCGAAGTGGTAGCTGATCCTCTAGGTGAAGTTTCGAAGACATTTCAGGGTCTCGGAATATGTGTTGTGCAACAGTGTGCTAAGATTCGCCAACAAGGTATCCTATCAAAAACTTTATGGAAGGTTATCATACTTCCAAAATTTTAAATCAAAATGTAGTCGTGATGATTGTGTTTCGCAAAAGTTTAGAGGCTTAAATTTACTCGCTGTTCGAACATATTTTTGAGTTTGTTATTTTTTTCATTAGTGTCAACAGCTGTGATGTATGATAAATCTATCAGGGCTATACGAGTGAAGGTACCGGATTCAGATGAAGAATTTCTTCTTCATCCTGCAACTGTGAGACAGAATGAACGCTCTGCCCAAAGTGTGGTATGAGGAGACTTATTGCTGCTAGATAATATGCAGAATATGTGACATTCACCCTTCAATTCAATGTTTTTGTCATTCCACATCAGCGATAACGATGTTCTAAAACATGAGGAAGGAGTAATCTGGCTATCAAATTATTACATAACTTTAATAAAGTCGATGAATTAATCTAGATTCGAAGTTGAAAATTGAAATACATGTGACAAAGACTTTGAAGACACTAAATTGATGGGGAAAGTAGAAGTGACCGGATTCTTTGTAGGACCTTTTGAAGAACGGCCCCGAAAATCTTCCTTTAGCGTTGAGTTTTGTTTATTGATGTCATAAGTTCCAAATAATCTACATGCCTGACTTAATCTTTCATCCTTCGAATTTTGAGTTGCTAAATTTGTGCAGAATGAGTGGACAGGAGAGCAAAAGTTGCAGTTTGCTGATGTTCCGGAAGATGTATAACGTGAAGAGATTCGTCCAATGGGAAACTATGCGGAGTCAATAAAGTGGCCAGACGGATTTAGTCAGGTAAAAAACATTTTGTTTGAATTGATCAACCAAACATATCGCATCGTGAAGGATTTTATTGCTGTCATACTTTACAAAGTTTCCAACAGGGACCACCATGATGCAAATGATGCAAAAGATTAGTGACAACTTCATGAGAATCTTTTCAACCTAACTCCTTTTGACTGAATGCAAAGCATTGCCAAATCTCTGCCAGTAGTGTGAAAATTTACTTCGTTGAAATTGCAGCAGTGTTACAAAAAATAGGATTTATCCAACGGTTAAACATCAGAAGATATTAACCGGCGCCATAGCAGTAAACTAATGCATGAAATTTTCAATGTTATGGCGCAGATTGCTCCTTACGATCAGTTGCAGACAATAGAGCGACTAGTTGATGTTCCTCGACTAGTTCCTTATCAGGCAAGTTACCATTCTTACCATAGTTTTTCACTGCATCAGCCTCAAATGGTAATAATAACAATGCTGTTTTTCCCTTCCCTTATACAGGTTTGATAGCTTCAAGTTATAGCCTATAGGTTTTCACAGATCCTTCTACACACAGTTATTAGTTTTTACTGTAAAGGTTAGACTGGAGTTGTGAAATTACTGGATTCAGGGACTATTTGTATAAGACCATCCAATACTAAAAATATTACTCTATTCGGTGCACTCTCTCGTCCCCTTAAATTCCATTGGACTTTTGAGTTCACATTCAGCTGGTAAATTCTGCAATGTATGTCATACCTTACTGTACGTATGCTAGAATTTTCGATAGATTATTCTTAGCCCATTGTATTGGATCTTTGACTAGTAGTTCTGATTCATTTATCTAGATATTTCATATACTGCATTTTCATTTCTAGCTTTCCATCCATATAAATTTTCAGCATATTAACATACATCAGGAAACCTGCAGCCGCAGAAATATCTGTTTACCGATCATTTTCATCTGCTTCAAGAAAACTGAGACAGCCTAAAGCCATCCACAGACCAAAATGGACCACTTTGAGGAGAAAAGTCGCCTACACCCACCATTACATAAAACAAGCGTCTCACATATCATAAGATCATGCCCCATCACATGATATAGCAAATATGACATACCCGTTTCATGAAAATAAGGGTTATGAATTTTGAAATTCACATGAGTGGTGCATGAGCTTATGTGTGAGACATCTGATGCACATCTCATCTACATGTGGGATATCACGATAGCAGTATTATTGCAATAAAATTACGGCCTATCATGTATTTGAACTCTCTCACATGTAAATAAAAGATGACGTCACATAAAGTACTGCATGATGGATACTGGCACTGTAACATTTTCATGTCAGAAAAGTTCGTCTCCCAACATATACTGCATATCTCCTACCAGCCTCAAAATTAATGCAAAGCAAGGGGCGACTGGCAGAACATCATATAAGAGTGAGAACCCGATTCAGAAACCAATAAACAATTCTAAAAGAGATTTGCTGGCTATCGGCAGAATTGAACCAAATTAGGAGCCGTCCAATAAATGAGCATATCTGCATAGAAAAAGATATTTCCCAGAAAGTGTTTTAATTTCACAAGGAACTATAAATGTCATTGTTCAACTGTTTTTTCATTGGGACCTTTGTGCATTTAGTTGCCTCCAGTCCCCTTCTTAGCTTTTAATTTTCAAACTAACTTTTTGATCTTTTCTAGCAGTCAATGTTCTTCCTTTGAATGTGTTGGTCACCTTTTGGCTTTAATGGCGACTGCAATAGAAATGAGTTATTCTTGCAGGATGTAAAGCATTGCTTAAACTTGACCATGCATGCATGAACCTTTTGGAGCTTTCCCTTGACCAGTTGTATCTCAACGCTGTTGTAGCCATTAGATCAGTGTAAAATTGAGTCCATTTAGATCGATTCGAGCGATGAGCAAACCATCTATGAGAAGATTAATTTGTACTCGCCAGCTGTACAAAAAAATTTCCCTTTAGTTCCATAAGCAACGTGTTGAACATGTCAGATGGGTTACAAATTTTCATTAATTTTTTTAAAAAATAGGAAGGTACATATCAATCATTTGAGTTGATTTTATTGAAATTTTATCGGGACACTGAACTTTTTACCGACTTATTTTTGAAAAAGAATAGCAGTACTTTGATAGATCCTCAATAGTAATGTTGGATTCCAAAATTCAGTTCAATCTGCAACCCAATTTGTTGCAGATTGGTCAAAAATTGCAGGGAAATGTTTTTGTTTTGTTTTTTTTTTCCCTCCGGCTGGCTTTGCGGCTTCGAGAGAATTCTTTTGAAAAATGTTTTATTGGATATATACTTATACATATATATATATATATATATATATATATCTGTTTGGCAAACAAGGCCTTACTTCACATAGCATAACTGGGACCTCCATGCAGCATGCATTCGCACACAGTAACACTGACCAGATTTTTTCTGCAAGTTGCAATTGAACACTTTAAACAATTGAAGTTATTTTCAACTAAACGACAATATTTTTGCCTGCCACTATTTGTCGGTTCATAAAACGGGCGACTCATATTTGTTTTATTGTATGAGTGATGCATGAGATTATATGCGAGAAACCGCGTTCAAGAAACGGGAGTTTTTCTGTTCTCAAAAATGCTTTTTCTAATGCTATAAAATCCCAGGAATCCAGGATGTTCTTAAACTATATTCTAGCCGTTTGATCCAGACATCTATTTCTCCCCATCCAAACAAGATAGCATTCAAAATAATGTCTTGTCTGTTGTCGCAACATGGATTTATATCTGATAAGGTAATTAGTTTCATAGAGCCAATGAGATATTCTAATTGGTTGAATTAAATCTCTCCCCCTAGAACAAGTTTTGGGTGGTCTAGCTCTCACTTTGAACTTGTGAAAGAAAAGGGCAGACAATATTCATACATTGAGAAACTCTAGAATCAGTTGTGTACGTATGTGAACATGAGCTTATTCTGTTTGTTTATTATGCTTTACAAGTCTAAACATGATTGGGTAGGATATATCACTGCACCACGCATAAGCAATGTTGAGAATGGATTTCACATTGATGAGAGAAAGGACATTGCATAAATTTATAAGAAGTTTGGATTACTGCCCCTATTATCAATTGGTTTTATGGTGGAATCCCAACTTTCTTTATGATATCAGAGCAAATTATCTCATGTGTGAATCCCAACTACCACACATGTTCCACATCACCCTATTTGCATATTGTTCACTTGTTAGGTTTGAAAATTGTCAAACGTGAGGGGACATATTGAGAATGAATCACACATTGATGGAAGAACGAACCTTGAATGAACTCATAAGAATTTAGGCTACTACCCATATTGGTACACGTGAAAGAGTCTGTTGAGAATGAATCACACATTAATGAAATCTTGCATAAACTTATAAGAAGTTTGGCAATGCCCTATAATACAAATTAGTTTTATAATAAAACTTTAACTTTCTTCATGCAATTAATCCTAGCACGCCTCTCACATACATACAAAATGATCCATGCCAATAACTATTTCAACAAATTGATGAGGTCTTATTTTCCAAGCCAATTAAAAACAGTAATAGAATTTTAATTTTAAAATCATTTTTCAATTTTAAGACAACATGCAGACAATAGAATTCTATATCATGAGATGCCTTGTTGCAGCCGGCAGGCTAGCCTGTATAGCTGCCTCACATGATACATAACATTACCTCTTTTAGCTTTCTATTTTCTCATCTCGTTATGTTTCTATTTTATTCCATCTTACTATTTACTTTGACAAAAGAATCTTCTCCAAATCTGCAGAAAAATATTACAAAATCCATTGCGAGGATCTGTCCATAATATATAGAAAGTCTAGTGGCCCTCCCATTAATTAGTGGCCTTCATTAGTAAACTAATTTTAGATCTACAATCAGATTATTGTGGCCACATATTGAATTTGCATATTCTGTTTTATGTCTTCGATCGCTTTCATAAGAATTGAACACACAAACGATACAAGCTAATCCAACCAACTGAAGACAGCTACTGTATCCCATTTAAAAATATCCTATCGGTTGTCCAAAAAAGTAGATTAAAACATAACATCGATGAATATAACAGTTCATGTCTTGATGATCGGTATGCAATGCATGTACCTGCATATCTGGTTTAGAATTGTGATAAGGAATGGGAAAAACGCGGTCGTGGGGTCTGCCAGCTTTAATGGCAGAAAAAGGTAGGCATTGGACTTATCCTAACCCTCTCTCTCTCTCTCTCTCTTAATCAATATAAAAATACAAATGGGTCCTTTTGGGCATGTTCTTAAAATCTCCACAGTACCATACATACTAGATTCTACCAGTAAAGTTAGTTTTTCATCTTTTCTCTCTTCTACTTCTTGTAATCATGCTTACGTCATTTGATAGTATTATTGACCTAACTCGATCTCAATTAGTAAGTAAAAGGAGAAAAAAGTCAAGGCCATGCACTAAATGACCTCAACAGCCGCCATAAATTCCTCAAATCTTGTTCCTGTTGTGTTCTTATCAGCGTGCCAAGTGGTCAAATCATTATTAGTTTTATGTATTAGTGTGGCTCATGAGATTGATTTTCAACATGCATTACATAATCATGAGTGTTGTTGAAGCGAACTTCCTAAAATACGCATCTCTAATTTACAAGTGAGTTTTACGTATAATAGAAAATATATCTTCATATATCTATAACTGTAATCACATAATGAGTGTAGCTAATGAGAGTTGTTGAAGTGAAGTTCCTAAAGCATGCATCTCTAATTTATGAGAGATTCTTATATACAACCTCAAATATATCTTCTTGTATCTACAACTAACATAATAACATGATGAGATTTTTTTACACGAAGTGCATGACCCCGATTACATAGCATAATCTCCTTATTTTATAGTGATGTACCACTAAACAAAATTCCATATATCTATTTTGGGGTGATTCCAAAATAAAATGCTAAAACCAATATCTGGTCCAATAGAATATGCTATTTATTCACCAAGCAATACACATCTCAATCATTAACCACACTAAGTCTTCCTATTTATCCATTTTCGCAATAATTAATCCACTCCTTGGCCCTATATAATGGAGTGACTATAGCTAGGACCAGAACATAAGAGCAAAACACTACCAAAACACAATTTGTTCTAGCTACCCCCATCCAATCTTTCTCTGTCTTTCACTCTCTCTCTCTCTCTCTCTCTCTCTCTGTTCTCTTTGTTAGTTTGCTTCATTAAAAAAACCACAAAAATGGTGCTAGAAAAGACCCTTTCGACGGCCATGAACGCAAAAATCGTGGGGTCGGGCGGCGAAGCGGTGGTTTTAGCACATGGTTACGGAGGAGACCAGTCTGTGTGGGACAAAATCCTGCCCTACTTGTCTCAGCATTACCGTGTTCTCGTCTTCGACTGGCCCTTCTCCGGTGCTGTGAATAATAAGGATGGTGATAACCTGAAACTGTTTGATCCAGCTGGGAAATATTCCTCCTATGACGCATTTGCCCTTGACCTAATTGCTCTCTTAGACGAGTTTAACCTAAAATCTACTGTCCTTGTTGGTCATTCCATGTCTGGTATGATCGGATGCATTGCTTCAGTTAAAAGACCTGACCTCTTTAAGTCCCTCATCCTCATTGGAGCTTCTCCTAGGTACTTTCTCACTCTTATATACAACTTTCTCTCTCTAATTTTCTTCTGTTTTTTTTTTAATTCTATCCTTGTCCCATTTTTTGTGGTTAGACACTACAAATATCCAATTAATTATATATAAAACTCTCTTATCCAAACGTTAATGTTCAGATTTCGTGTGCCCAAAACACGAACGATAAAACCTAAAATTGAAGCGAAACATTTGTGCTGATCGACTGAGAATGAAACAAATTATATTGTTAGTTGACCAAAAAGAACAGTCTGGCCACCGTTATATACATCTGCACAAAAGACCGACATAAGGTCCTTAGAGAGAAACATTGTATATACATATGTATTTATATTTGTGATCACAAATTAATTAAGACTTTTTATATTAGCACCTCACAAAATATTGAATGCACCTCACATTAAAATTTAGTATTAAATGACTTATTTACCTTACTATGCAATAACAATTTTGACCTTATTAGGTTAAAAAAAAAAAATTTCAATGTACATCCCAAATCATTTTTGACATATTATTTATCTTCTTCAACTATCAAAACCCCTCTAACCCTCCATTGTTGAACAAAATCCTAACCAATGAAACTACAAACATGTTGATTGAGAAAAATTATTTTTGACAAATGAAACACAAAATCGATGTTTCGGAAGCTTCACATGAGGTAAGACTTCATATTTTTTATTGTTTTAGTGATTTTGACGACATTAATAATTATTTAATCTTGTTTTTGATGCGTTATTCAAGCTTCTATGTTCGTATTCATCTTTTAGGGATCACATGAATTATATGAAGAATTAAGCATCTAAAATTACCACCAAATATTTAAAATTGACGACATGGGTTTTAATGGTGGAATTGAAAACAACCCATATATGCCTTAAATCTCAGGCGTCATCTTTTATCAAAATTCCAGTTGGCATTTTTTGTCCAAATTAAAAGCTTTATAAGATTTGAGAAATACGGGATGTATAGAAAATACGGGGGTGCATGTAGAAAATATAAGGTGTATATTAAGAATGTGGGGTGTGAGGGTATTATGGGGACATATACGGAGTGTGTTAAGATAATTTTTAATTGAAAACGTAAATGTGGAGTTTATTCAACAATTTGTGGGGTGTTAATATAATAACCCATTAATTAATATCAGTGATATATATATATATATATATATATATATATATAATGGATATAATGGATTGCCTTTACTCTGTATTGTCTCTACACAAAATACATATTTGGGTCCACAATTATTTGAAGAAAGAAATCATTAATTTCAACATAAATATATTTATTTGTAGGTATATAAATACAGATGACTATGAAGGTGGATTTGAGATGTCAGATATTACAGAAATCATCTCAGCCATAGAATCCAACTATCACAACTGGGCGGCCAACTTCGCCACACTTGCTGTGGACACAAATGACCCTCCCTCTGTCGAAAAATTCGCCAAGTGCCTGCAGAGAATGAGGCCTAAAGTTGCCCTCGCCTTGGCCAAAACCGTCTTTTACAGCGACCATAGAGACGTTATCGACAAGGTCTCGACTCCATGCACCATCGTCGGCACCAGCAACGACATTGCTGCTCCAAAATCGGTTGCGTTCTACATGCAGAAGAAGATGAAGGAAAACTCTAACGTCGAGATTATGAATACAAATGGGCATTTCCCACATTTGACTGCCCACCTTGAGCTTCTTGATGTGCTTGGAAAAGTCTTGGGCCTTAAATTTGATCATAATCCTTAAGATTATACATGCTGATGATGTTAATTAGTTTATTTCTTAGGTAAGTAAGTAGTAGCTAGGTAGTCAGAATAATTTGTATGGTGAAAAAGAAGTGTCCGCCGCAAGGGTTTTATAGCTCAAGTGTATTTGTTTACGCACTTGAGATTCTATGTTTGATTTGTCAATCCTTGCATATCGTTTGTATCAAAAGACTAAAAAAAGGGGGCAATGATATGAATGGTTAATGTGTACACGCCAATCACAATTTGACGTACACATGTGGCGAAACTTTTATTTGCTTTGTAAGTTTTTTAACTTTTATTTTGTTCTATAAGTTATTTCCGCATACGTGTGAAACTAATTACAGCATCCTTCAACTCATTTGCTTTGTTCCAGCCTCAACAAGCGAGTAGCAAATCATCTTGTGAAATTATAACTATTGAAAGTACAAGAAAAAAGAGATCTACCCAACCAAGATTTTGGGCTAGTTCTGTCATTTCCGGCTGAACCAAAGGACATTCAAGTTTTGGGCTAACAATCATTTCTTAAATTGGGCTTCACTTTTAGATTTAACTGGCCCAATAACGAGCCCTACATTCTGGTCATACACGAAATACCGTTAACACCCTCCCGTCACGCAGAAATCTCCAATCACTGCCCGCCACCGCGCTCCCACAACCTTCCCTGCGTAGCCACCGCGGCAGTTCTTTTTCCCGGTAATTAACCGAAACATCAAGGGCACTCCGGTCCAGAAGCACCCATCAATCTCTCTCTCTCTCTCTCTCTCTACTGTGACACTGACGGAGTCACTCTCAAACCGAAGTAATGCGAAATTTGTTCGGCGGAGCGACCCAAATTCTGAGCAAATCGTCGTCCGCTTTCTTCTTCCTCAATCCAAATTCGAAGCTCTCTCTTTGCAAACCATCCAAATCCCCTCGCCTTCTCCGCACCTTCGCGATCATGGCCTCCGCCGACGAGTTCGTCAAGGGGAGCGTCCACCCAAATGGCGTCGCCGTCATCACCCTCGATCGTCCTCGAGCACTCAACGCCATGAACCTGGGTATGTGGATAAACACACACACACATACACACACATATGTATATATCTGTAAATGCTTTTGATTTGGAGCTGATTTAAAATTTTGAGCTTGAACTTTATTGCATCGTATTGATCACAATTCTGTGTTGTTGCATTTGTGATGATACCAAATGTTGGATTGAAATTTCGAAGAAGTTAGCTTTTTTGAAGAATTTTGTGTTCCTGTTTAAGTGGGAATTGTTGGAAAATGCAGATATGGATGTGAAATACAAGACCTATCTGGATGAATGGGAATCTGACCCAAATGTGAAGTGTGTTCTTGTTGATAGCAGCTCGGCTCGTGCCTTTTGTGCGGGTAATGCCCAGAATCCGTATTTAAATAGTTTCTTTCTTGGCAATTTTACAATTCCATTTTAACATGTAGCTAAATAAGCTTTTCTAGAGATGTAGGTTTAGCTCTTTGGGCGGTTATTTTTGTTTTTGGGTCTCTTAGGTAAGGTTTTGAGAGTGACCAATCATGGTAAATGCAGGAATGGATATTAAAGGGGTTGTTGCCGAAATTCAAAAGGACAAAAACACACCTCTTGTGCCTAAGGTTTCTACATTACGCTTTGCTTTGAGCTAGAATTGTTTCTTGTTTAGGTGCTTGCATGATAGATTGTTGGTCCTTGATGTTCGTGCTGTTTCATGTCATGTTGTTTATTGTTTCCCTTCATTGTTCCTTTTTGTGTTGCATTTTTGCCATATAGAGATACACGGTGTCCGTTAAGCTGGCATGTTGATTCTTTGATAAGTAATAACCCAGATTTTAGTTTACCTGCAGGCGGTGATGTGAAGCAGATAACAACCAAAAACCAACTACCGGATATGATTGAGGTTTAAATGTGTCCTTTTAACTATATACAATAACAGATTTATAACCTTACACAGTTTGCCAAAATCCAGATAATATAAGATGACTTCCATCCCTACCATATTTGATATAATTTTGTTAATTTTCATGGTGAAATAGAATTCTAGCAATACATTGATCCTTGCAAAATCATTGATGATTAAGCCTTATACAAGCAAAGCAAGCCCCTTTTAGCAAAATTCATGCATTAGAATTGTAATAACGTATTTGTTGATAGGCCTAAAAATTCAAGGTGAAAATCACTTATATGGGTTATGCTATTTCTTTAATTGCTTTGGTGATTCAATCTCCTATAAATGTCATAAATTGTGGCTAACATTGTGCTTTCAGCATGTATTTATTAGCGATCAATACATACGAATATTTTTTTTTTTTCTTTTGTAATTTCATGTTTGACATTTTCGGGTAACTTACAACATCTGATCATTTGTTTAGTCTTGATTTTGCTTGAACTTGGGTAGTATGATTTGTATTGGTTGGATAGAATTCATTTCATTTTTAAGCTACCATTTGTAGTTTTCTTAAGATTGAGAGGCTACTGATATGATTTTGTGCTGCACGTTATTCAGGTATTCACTGCTGAGTATTCTCTAATATGCAAAATCTCTGAGTACAAGAAGCCCTATGTAAGCTTCATGGATGGCATAACAATGGGCTTTGGTATTGGCCTATCAGGTCATGGTCGCTACCGGATCATTACAGAGGTATGATTGCCTTGTCAGACAGAGATTGTCAATGTTGTCAATTACATTGCAATGGCCTTTTGATTTTTGTGTGTCTAACGTTGTGTAGATACATTTCAGAGGACTGTTCTTGCCATGCCAGAGAATGGAATTGGTTTGTTCCCGGATGTTGGGTTTTCACATATAGCGGCTAAGAGTCCAGGAGGAGGATCTGTAGGTATGCCTTTTCTATCAGAAAGTATATAAAAACTAGATATTTTTACTAAAGTATTTCATTAATAAGGAGAAACTGTTTAGATTATAAGAATATAAAGAGAACTGCCTATACAATTTCTCTGTTTGCTTCATGCATCAATTCTTAGTTCTGTGTTTGTTTTAACACTGTTATGTCTTTGTAGGTGCTTATCTTGGACTTACTGGGAAAAGGATTTCAACACCATCGGATGCACTATATGTGGGTCTTGGGACACATTTTGTCCCATCTCAAAACTTAGGTTCTCTAAAGGAGGCCCTTTTGTCTACCAAATTGTATGTTTCTCTTCTCTTTAAATTCATTATTTTTTTTCTTTTAGTTCAGATTTCCAATGCTTTAGTGGGGTTAACTTTAATTGGCATCATTGCGAGATAAAAGCAGCTCCATTGTTGATTGCAGTTCTCAGGATCCCCATCAGGACATTGAAACAGCTGTGGCGAAATTCAGCGGCAACCCAGATTCTGAAGCGCAACTCAAGAGTCTTTTACCTCAAATAACTTCAGCATTTGGTGCAAATAAGTCGGTTCTTGAGACAATTGATGAGCTTAAAAAGCAGCAGCAGAGTTCAGATGCTACTGGTAAGTTTGTCAATGTCATTTGTTTATTGATAATGAAATGAAATCTGTCATAGTCTTCTATTGAGAGGCTTCTTGTCGCTGTGAAGTATTTTCTATCAAATTGTTTCTATTGCAGTGGTGGAGTGGGCTAATGAAGCTCTTCAAGGTCTTGGAAAGGGTGCTCCTTTTTCACTTTATTTGACACAAAATTATTTCTCCAAAGTTGCATCTGCGCTTGGGAAAAATGACAATCAATTATCCACAGTGAGTCTGGACTTTGAACCTTTTCGTTTTTTTTCATCGTGTGGTTTCATTATTTTGATAGTTTTGAGTTGTAGTATTTCACATCTTCTGATAGTAACATGTTGCTTTATTTGACCAATACCAGTTAACTGGTGTGATGAAAACTGAATATCGTGTTGCTATAAGATCGTCTTTGCGGAATGATTTTGCTGAAGGTGTGCGGGCAGTTTTGGTGGACAAGGATCAGGTTCGTTAATTATGCTCAAGATTCATTACTATAAAACGGCAGAACAATGCGGAATTCTTGAAATTAGGATTATGCTGGAGACCCTAGAGTTAGTCATCCAAATTATATAGTTTCCTTTTGAAAATCACTTGCCGACGGAGTTGCTGCAACATAAACAATTACAGCCTCTACTAGACCTACAGTTCTATAATCATCTTACTTTTCCGTATATCAGAACGGGTCTTTATCTTTGGTTTCCGTTTCTTGTCAATGTAGAATCCAAAGTGGAACCCGGCAAAGTTAGAGGAGGTGAATCAGAGTGAAGTGGAAGCTCTCTTCGAGCCATTGAGCCCGAACATTGAGGAGTTGAGCGTGTGACTGACTGGCATGCGAAGGCGGAACCATTGAAATATATTTACTGTTGTGGAAAATACGTGAAATGAAACTGGATGAGAAGAAGCACTTTCACTTGGATGCTTTTAGTGCTTTTTTTTACTGCGATTTCCGCGGCCATGTGATTAACTAACATTGTGGTTGTGGCGTCCAAAAGGGGCTTCTGTTTGAAGACCTAGTACAATAATCAACCATACAAGCTCCTTTATAGTCTCAATAAGTTTGGTCCCATTTCAACATGACATAAACATTGCATGAGGTCTTTTGTACCCTACGCTTAGTGATTAAGTCGAAGACAACATCGATGGTTATTAGTAGTGGATCGAATTTCTTTCTTCTACTTTTTTGATCGTATCCTCCTCTTGGAGTCTCGTAGAATTGATATTCGAAGACTAAGAGTTTGTTTGAGGTTCACCAATCCGTTGGTCATCTTAAAAGACTTTCTTTGGTAATCTTACAGATTGCCTAATGTGCATGCATCTTCCGAAGCACAAATTATTATCAAATGAAGAGTGTCACAAGAATATCGATCACAATTGAAAAAAAATATATATCTTAAGATATAAATCACAACGAATAAGATTATTTTATTACATTAGAAACAATGCCAGATTTTTCGAAAATGTCAATTATGATAGAGTTGTAAATAAGTGATTCAACCAAACTCACTGAGGTTCCAGGCTTGGAAAAGTCATAAGAGAAACGCTAAGGAGACTCTGAAAGTGAGACTTTTTATGGACTCGTGTCATTTCACAATTTAACGTTAATTTATGTGTCAACATCAAAAAACATTGTGCCAAAAACATGAGGTGACAGAGAGTCTATGAAGAGTCTCACTTTTGAGAGTCTCCTTAGCATTTCTTGAAGTCATTAAACTCCATGACAATGATATGGAAGAGTGCACTAATCTCACAGTTAATTCTAGGAAGAACATCTTACAGGTCTCTCTCCCCCTCTTGGCTTTCTCTCTCCATCTCTTCCTATCACATACAACCGCACCGATACTTTCTCTCAACTCGAATCGTACCACATGCACAACACATCTATGAGTCGAAATCCGCAACAAACTTGCCGAAGCACAAATTATTAACAAATGGTGAGTGATACAAGAATATATATTACAATTGATGAAAAATAAAAGCTTAAGATATTAATCACAACTAATTAATCTAAACTAAAAGAAATAATTAACCACTTGCTAATGAATCCAATTGTCCAATAAGATTATTTTATTACATGAGTTAATTAGCTCCAATAAGATTTGGGGTTGTTATTTACAAGTATAATCAGATCATATTTTATGTACAATTCTACAACAAAACGCATTACAAACATGAAAATATTACAGAGAATTTCACTAAAAAATTATCCGCATGTATATATTTATATCCAGCTGCTCTCCCAACTAAATATATTACCATCCAAATTCACCGCGGTCCTGTTCTTAGCTAAGCCCCCATGCCTGCAAACCAGCAGAAAGGTTTTACTTTTAGTTGACAAGGTAAAACCATGAAAATTTGAAAACTCTCTCATTTAAACTTGTTGTGTACGTATATACACATATCAAATGTCCAAGGTTCGATCATGAAAATACGATCAACATGTATACATGCACAGACGTGAATAAGTACGTACTACGTAGACATGCATGCACGTATATGTACGTAAAGATTTCTATTTAAAGACAAAATGTTTACCCAAATTCGGCCATCAGAAGTTCCAGCGACCAAAACTTCCTCATTGGCATCAAGAGCCAAGCAAAGGACCTTACAATTGGCACCAGTTTGTAGGGTGTCCATTCTGTTCTGCTTATTCCTATCCCATATTTCCACACTTCCTCCTTTACCTCCCAAATAAATTAGTTCCGAGCTTATGGCCATCGCCCGCACTTCCAATGTAGTCGGAAGCGATCCAACCATGTCGAAGTTTACGGCATTCCATATCTTCACATAGGTATACAAATCGAACAGTTCAGTAACTAAGAAATGGATTAAATGAATATATTCAATCTTTTTCTTAATTTTCTTGGGATTTTATTTTAATAACCGAAAATTTGATGTTGTAATATGTTCTGAGGTACCTTAACAGCTGCTCCATCCACGGAAGAACTGGCTGCATATATAAGTCCATTGTGAACTTGAATAACGTGGATAGGGTTTGCTTTCGTGAGTAGTTTCCAAGTGCCATTTTGAATGGTACTGAGTGATCCCGTGGCCAAATCAACCTCCTGAAAGTTTCACACAAGTCTGTTTAGGATGATAAAAACAGCTATAGCTGGATTTGAACTACAATAACTACAGAAGAATCGTGCCTGAACACCACTGTCATTGCATCCACAATATAATTTTCCGTGTACTAGAGCAAAGCACTTCACATGGTTACTTGAATTTAACAATTTGGTTCTTCCGTTCCATGAATGAACCTGCTGACGAGTAGCGAGCATCACATTAGTTACATGTTCATGTTAATCTTGCTTTGTAGGTTAAATTAATTTCGCCGGTAACCTAATGACCATCTCTTAAGTACCTTAATACCAGTACTTTGTGGAATGAAGTAAGCAAGGCTATTCGTGACGGCTAAACTATGAACTTGATCCTTCATATCATGTACTTTTACACAGTGCATTGCTTCATTGCTAATGGACCATACCCTTGTAGTTCTATCAAGTGAACCACTATATAAAACCTCCCCCGATTGCAAAACTGCCAAGCTAGTAACTGCCTTCATATGTTCTCGAATTTCTTGGATGAGATGAAGAACGCTACCTTTACCCGTCCATACCTTCAGAATTTGAAAACATTTTTTTAAAAATACCAAACCATATATAAGACTGAATAAGACCAAGAAATTAGTTACCTTTATAGTTCCATCGGAGTGACCCGAAAATATTTTACCGTCGAAGCAAATGACTGAAAGAACCTCTCCATTCTCGTTGCAGTCGACTTGAGCTAATTCTTTATGATCCCACGGTTCCTGCTGTAGTTAATACATGAACATATAGTTTTGTCATGGCCCTTCTTCTTTCAGGAACAAAGGTATATTACACAAGATTCCGATGAACTTACGGTGCTAGAGTCTTGTCCCTCAGAGAAGAGTTTTAGCATTTGAAATGCCAAGGGAGTCAATCTCTTAAGCTCTCTTAGGCCCTTCACTATATCCTTTATGCTAGAAGTTACCCCCTGCATGCCTTCTGAAATTCACAACGTCAAGAATATATATGTAATTCATCCAAGACTTTAAAGTTATTAAAGTAAAAAATGCACACGAAGTTACGAACAGAAACCCAAGGATGAATAGCCGGTTCTTACCAGGATCTTGGATGAAGCTGCTCAACCCAAGCATAGAGAGAGCTTTGTCATCAGTATCCTTGGCAGATTTGAATATCGACACATAACGTTTGAGCAAGAAGAGCCGCGCTGTTCCACGTATTCCTGTGTCTGGAAGAACATTGAGCATGTATACGAGCCATGTGGCTGACATGAAGCACGCTGAACATAATTCTGCGTATCTGCTCTTCAAGCCTTCTGCTAAAGCCTCGAAAAGTAGACCTAACTCATGGCTTGCTAAAGCAAATGCCATTTTTCTTTCCCAATTATCAGCCGCCTCCTCTTCCTGCTTTTGATGTCGACCAGAAAAGTAAACCGATCACAAAATGCATTGCGCAAAGATGATCAAGTAGCCAAAACGAAGCAAACGAAAATAAGGAAATATTAAAAGCAAAGTAATGCAGTGCAAATCTCACAAGAGTTTCGTCGTCTCCAGAAAAATTGCTAAGTTGATCCATTCGTACGCGACTTTTGTAACTTTTGTCAAGGCCGGCACGCTTGAGAAGGAAAGCTCTGGTGAGAGGCTTTCCAGATGTGGAAAACCTCCCTTGCAGCGACATAATTGTCTCAGCAGCAGCAATTTGGGCATTAGGGAAGTCCGCATTTCTGAGACATGAGATGAGTGTGTCTATTGCCTCTTCACGGTATATGCTCATCTTTCTCGGCTCTGCCTACAAAACAAACCCAGTGATCATAACCGACTATCTAGTACAACGAATTCGTCAATGTTAGTAATTAAAATGCAACATGACTACTTCATGCAATCAACAAGCGTACAATTTGATCGAATCAATTAAATATTTCATGAAGAGCTAAAATAGATGAAAGATTAGAGAGAGTTCCAAACCAGAAGATCGAGTTGAAGTAGTAGACCAGCCACAGTAGGACACCGATCTTGAGGGGCCGTCTGCAGATAAATAAGAAGGGTGTGCATTGTGCTGAGCAGGCCTTCATCCTTTATGATATGCAGGATTTGTTCATTAGATGTCCTTCTGTCTAAGACGAAGATTTAATTAAATCTGTCACGCTAGCTCAAGTTCTACAATCATAGAAAAATTGGATACACAGGAACAAACTTGAGAACTGAGATGTATATACCTGTTTAATTTAACTAACTCGAAGAAAAAGTGAACTATCTCAAATTTTTCTCCATCACTTGCGCCGACAAAGCTATCCAAAACAGGAGCCACCTCACCTTTATCAGCTATTATGTTCCTGCACTTTCCATCTTGCTGCATACATCTCAACAAGATCCTAACTGCTGCAATCCTCTCTTCGGTCGATTCAGATTCCAAACTGCTAATAATTATTTCAAGCGCTTTTTCAGATACTATTGTGTTAACAATCGAAGAGGCAATGCCCTCTCCACTGTCACCAAGAATCAGCCCGAGTAAAACCACTGCAGCTGTTCTCGGCCTTAGACACATGTTAAGCAAATCATTGTCTTTCCTTTTGATAACTAGTAAGAGAGACTTCACCATATCCATCTCAATTAGGTTCAGGCTCGAATGCCTCAACAGGTATATCAACACCACAGCCTCCATCAACCCCTTTTTAAAAAGCGCCACAATGCGTTCGACATCAGAATTAACGAGCGTTAGCGTCTGGATCACAGCATTGTCTCTTGACCCCAGCTCAGACAGAAGAAAAATTGCAGCTAACAGGACCCTGGGATCAACAGAATGTAAAAGAACCTCCACAAAACCGTTGATCACTGGAGGATTCGTGAGCAAATTCTGAATATCCCATTCCACATTTGCCTCCTGCCAGAACTGCTCAATTTGAAGAACAGCCATTTCAGACTCCATGAGAATTTCTGACATACAAAGGTTGGTGATTGCAAGTCTTAACTCGCCAACTATGCCATCAAACCCGCCTTGGAGTACAATACTGTCAGGAGAAGTTGAATGCATTACGGCCTTCAGAACCGGCTCAATCAATGGGCTTGTACTCTCCAATTGGTTCAACACTGCAGTAGGATTCTGTTCTTGCCAGCTTGCAACAAGCCTTTTGAGCATATAGTTGGTCTTAGGCAGTTGAGTGCTCTGCAAGTTCTGGTGCGTAATTGGGCACGTAGAGTTCCCTCTTTTGATCCACTCCTGGATCGCTTTTCGCTCATATGTCTGCCCCATCTCAAGTGTCACAGGATCATCAAAGTTCTAGTAATGGGACACAAAATCCTTGGGAAGTGTATATACTTTTCCCCCAACAGAATTGTTATGACAATCTGCCATGATCAGCCGGTCTGGAGAACTAACAAACAACAAGAAATCCAAAACTTTCTGCGAAGAAATCGATAAAGTGACACTAATGTCTGATGATTTTTCAATACTTTCAATACCAGATAGATATGCTCAAAATCCAGATAGGTTTGATGGTTACATACTGGCTCGATTCTGCAGAAGTGGGTTGCTTTAGCTTCTGAATTTGGCTCTGTGTAGCCTCAAACAATTCCATTCTCTGTTGTTTTCCTATAAAAATTCAGGAAACAGACAACACATTAAAAACAAAAAACATAACAATTAAAATACCAAAAAAAAAAAAAAAAAAAAAAAAAAACAAACATGGTAATATCAAACCAGAGTTTATGTTCTGTGTTCTTGTAAACATCGGAAAAATCATTACCTCAATTTCTGCTCCGGAATCCACGGAAGAAGAAGAAGAAGTTACAGAAGTATCCTCCAGGGAAGACTCTGACTCATAATCTGAAGAGTTCACATTGGGCGAAGCTTCCAAGTTCCAGGAAGATTCCTGTTCCTGGTTTTTGAGGACATTGTTGATTGAAATTCTTCGAGGATAAAAAGGTGGAGACTTTGGTTTTCTTCTGCTGCTGAATACTTCTAACTGGTCCTTCGGCTTCAGCCCATATTGGCTGTGGACGTTTCAAACCAAATAGAGAACTTAGAAGTTAACTCCAATTGTCATGTTTCAGAAGAACATGCAGAGACTGTCTAGTATGTCCAAATACTTGCTTAGTCGTCCTCATTTTTATTATCCCAATTGTTTGTTTGTTTGTTAGTTATGTGATTAATAATATTCATGCAATACCTAACACTCTTGTAAATTGTTCAAAAGAATCCAAGTACAATTAGGGCTTGAATCAAGAAATGTGAAAGAAAACTAATAACTTATTATAAGATTAATATTCTTTGCATTAATTTGTCTACGTGCAGGAAGGTCAAACACTAGGAATCTTATGGTTCATCGATGGGTGTGTGAAGTCAACACACAAAAGTATTGGAGCTATTCTTGGGTAGCATTTGATGTATGTAATTAGGTGTTTATCTTTTTTATCACATAATACGTTACAATGTATTAATGAGAGATGTTATGTTATTATTAATTTTGTTATTAATTTGATGAGGGATGATGAAACGATAGATTTTTTCAATTAAAACGTGATAAAATAGATTTTTTCTAATATAGGAGGTATTTTACCATACAGTCTAAATACCATATAAGGTGGCATCATAAATTTGACTCTCGTGTCATAGGGTACGCAAAAGCAAAGCCGGTAGTCCAAAGATGCATTTGTGAAAGTTTGAACTCGGATTGGAGCTCCAAACTTTTGTTCACTTTTCACTAGACTAGCCCCTTAACCTTGAAATTAACGTGATAAGAAAGATAAACACATACGAACCAATGTTCTCAACTACATACAGGGTGCTTAATGAGGCATGTATTATGGTATCATCAGTTGGAACAAAACAAAGAAAAATGATCTCTTTCCTTCCCCATCTTCCCAATGGGCCAAAACCACATAGAAGGGAGGACGTTACGTTACATTATGTGGCTGCGTGGAGTCAAGTGGTGAACTTTCATTTTCGTTTTTGGTTTGAATATTGAGAACTTGTCAATGTCAAAAATGGGCTGAAACGAAAAGAGACCATAAAATATGGGCATCGATTCTCAAGTAGAATAGGTGATTGACAGCCCAAAGATAATTTTGAGATGCGAAAAAGTTTGCTAAGATCTTAACTAATCTAAGCTTGCCTAGCCCCACTGGCCCTTGTTAATGGATCCAAATCCCAGTTGGAAAATTAGTTTTAGTATTATTGCTTTTTGTTTTTTGTGGGCTAGAATTAGAATTCTATGCACATTAAGTATATGATTTCTTACCCGTTAAAGATTAGAGTTTGCTTTATGTTTCTTTATAAATATGGTGCTTTATAACTCGTGAAATAATAAGTCAGTCACAATGTAGTTTTCTAGTTTGTATCCGTCATTACAATATCTTTCTAGTTAATAAAATTAGAATAGTGTTATCCATACACCCATTTTATCTCTCATACACTCTTATTAATTTTTGTCTATTGATTTTATTTAATTCATTCGATTTGACGACTAAAAATTGAGATAAATGTGTGAGAAGTAAAAATTGGTATGTGAATAGCACAAGTCTAAAATTTATATTCATTTAATCTTCAGTTTGCTAGCCTGTTCGTTATACGTACACTGATTTTCAACTGTCCCATCTCAATTAAGTGAGACTATAATATATTGCACATTTCGAGCACTCCAATTCCAACCCCGATTCCCGCGTTAGGAGAAACTAGAGAAGTACAAAGCCAATGAATCTATACTTTCATTTTGTTGGTTAACTTTACAGTTTTAAACATATTCTGTTATCACCTTATGGAACTATGCGTAAAATGTTCTCAACTGTGTTAAGAAACTGTGTGTACGCATTATTTGTGCAATTATGGTCAACAAAATCGTATATCATGGAGCAATAAACCAAGGATTTTTAAAAAGTTGTATAAAAAGAGTTCGCTTTCTGTGTAGGAGAGTTTTAAAGAATTCAACTCTTGCATCGATCCTTCGCCTTGAATCCGAAAAGAAAACTCATATAAAAGTATCTCTAATAGAAATGTTAAAAAATAAATATCAAATGTTAATTTGATGACTAATGTTTTTCAAATTTGATTTATTACCGCTTCTAACTTATAATTCTATACGTTTTTCAAATTCGTTCATTATTTAAAAAAAAAATGTTGATCACCGTGCACATGCAAGCAAGTCCAATCATGCTAAAGCGATGTTCCATCTTCCATGCCACCATTTGACGGATGACACGTCTCAAATCATGAAAATTGCCGTGGTATTATTGTTGGATGGAATTCGCATGGGGTCGCATGTCGGGATAAGTGGGTTAATTTTTTGTACCTTGGAATGCCCTTTTCTTGCTTTTCCTCTTGGAATATATATTACATCAATACATCTAGTCACCTCAATATATTCTTGTCGAGAATTTTTGTTATATATCTTCACTATTCAATATATATGTGTGTGTGTGTATTACATCAATACCTCTAGTCACCTCAACATATTCTTGTAGAGAATTTTAGTTATATATCTTCATTATTCAGTAGATATTGCTTTCGATTATTCAAAAGAGATCGCTAAGTAAAAAGAACGGAAATTTGTAGTAAATATATTAATGGTAAGTGCCAGGTTTTGAGCTATGAGCTTAGAAGTACAGTTATTTTTGTGGTTATACATGTAGTATTACCAATTCATTCATATTATAATGTGTATATTTAATTTTTTTTATTGCCTTATGCCAGTGACGAGACTGAAGAAGTTGAGGTTCATGTCCTCTCACATGTGGCAAATTTTCAAGCCTAGCGTGTGTGTAAGACAAATCAGGTGACGTGGAGTAGGTGTGGTTGTTGGGCTTCACACGAGGGATAACTTGCTCTGATACCATGAAAAAGTTGAGGTTCCACCATAAAACCAATTGGCAATATTGGGAGTAGCTCAATTACTTATAACCACATGCAAGATCCCTCTTTTTTCTAATGTGAGATTGATACTCTTAACAAAAACAACTATTATATATAGTTAAAAGTATGATGAATAGAATTCAATTAAATGATGCTTTGCAACATTTAAAACGGCTAGTATTCCTACTAGTTAGTAGTACTGGATAGACATGAGCTAGCATTGTAGCAGCAAGCAGTAGAATTAAGCAAAATAGAAGATAGATAAATTAAACTTAAAATTAAAGGTTTAAGGACTTCGTAGTCCCGCCAAATTTAAGCACACATGCATGCGTACGTATGTAAACGTACAGAAACTAAATATTGTATAGCATCATGAGCAATCAGCCTTTTGAATTTAGCAGAGTGACTGCTCATGATGTTATATCATTCATTTCCATGAAGCTCCATCGATATCTACCTTAACTAGAGTAGTAGTAGTAGGCTACCAAACGGTTAATTTACTGAAAACCTCCGCCGCTGAGCGCCGGAGCCCAATAGTCAGCTCCATTATCGCTCCCAACTTGGAGGGTACATGAAACTGGAACCAAACACAAGCCCCTACTCCTCAGGTCCTTTTTTGGCTCTTCATGAGGATCCTAACAATGTGTAACCAGAAAACCAATTTAATTAAGTATAGCTTAATTTCATTGTAATTACGCAAAGTTAATTGTATATAATTAATGAGCTAAAAGTTATTTTAAAAGATACTAGCAACTGGCACACACAATACATGTGCAATTAAAATTTCTTTTTATTCTCTTCTCTACGTTTCATCACATCCACAAACTACAGCACATTTTATAAAGTGTCAATATGCTGCCGAACGTAACCACCATACTAGCAAAACAATCCTCTTCATTAGGGTTAATTGCGACAAAAAGCTAAACCATTATTTTGTCGCAGTAGTCCGTCGGTGAACTTTCTTCGTTGGGTGGTTTTAATAAAGTGAAGGGGTTGAGCGTGAGGAGAATGTGGAAGGAGCGGTTGAGGATTTTTCTGGCAAGAGATGCAGAGAGTGAGGAAGAGGAGAGAAGTTGGTTTTTTTTAAAAATAAATTTAATTTTAAACAGGGCTGCTATGTGTACATTACTGTGAGGTCCACCTAAAAACAGTAAAATTTGGGTTCATATTATTAAATTGGCCATAATTTTTGTTTCGGTTCAGTATTTATTGGGGATTAGAAAGATAATTTTCTGAAATTTTTATTGACAATCAAGATTCTATTAATATGTAGTTTCGATATGAAAAAGTTAAAAGTTAATAAAGCATGCATGGAATATATACCTGCTCAGAAGCTCCTTTCCTCTTCATGCAATTGTCATTGAGCAGCTGTGATCAGAACAACATATAATACAAAAGCCTTAGCAACTTAATTAGCATTGACTAATTAATTAGTTTGACCTGAATAAGATAATATTACATCTCTCATTTTAATCTTTATTTAAAAAGATTGAAAGCTTTAAAGATGATCATGGTTTGTATGCTCTTTAAACAGTAGTTATCTTTAGTTGCTTACAAGATACCGCAACATTATCAGTTCAATAAATATTTGTTATGTGTTCAAAAAATATATCACCCGTCCAAATAAATTGGTGGCAATATATAGTCTCTCTAACTATACATACATAGTTGTATCGCTTTGTAGGTTTTCCCAATTTCAAGATGTAAATATGGGTCCAATAAAAGTTAGCTTGTGTGTATATACCTGACCAGGATCTTCAGGGAACATACAATTCCTCTCCCCATGAACCTAATTAATAAGAAACTTTTAATTAATTCACCATTATCAATCAATTACGGGGCTAAGATATAACTACTGAATATTATGTATACAGTCTTGCACGTGCAAGAAGAAGATAGAGGAAGGGGGTGGAGATGTTGCTTGGGGAAGAGAGGAAAAAAATAGATTAAAGTTAGAGAGACTATTTATTTAAATTATATAACGTGGTTGCTGTCACAAGTTTTTTATTTTGTTTCTTGTTTTTAAATTACTTACTGCAGACTGTGGCTGCTGCCGGATGTTTCCTGATCCACTGCCCAAGTAAGGTAAACTGAGGGCCTGCATCCAAGGGGAAAAAAGAGAGAAGCATGAAACGAATCGTATTTTTAGCACTTCAAAAACTAGAGAGAGAGAGAGAGAGAGAGAGAGAGAGAGAATATTAATTGAAGGAATAACTAAAGAGAGTGGAACTTTAACGGTGTGGTTGTGTGCCATCACGGCCAATTGCAAGTACCAACTAAATGGCCTCTGTCGAGAGAGAGAGAGAGAGAGAGAGGTTACCTCAATTTGACTCTGAAGGAATCTGATGTACCCAATAGCTTCTAACAAGACAGAGGCTGTGTCAGTCTGCAAAAGAGATAAAAAGCCACACCACAACCCTCCAAAGTCATACTCAATACTTTGCTTGCATGTCTTCTTTAATGCTTAAAGGTGAAAGAGAAAGCCCTTCGTTGTACAGTAGTAATAGTATATATAAATAAGGGATCATTATTGACACTTAAAAAATTATCACACAGTATAAATTTATATAAAGTACAAGGAAAAAAATTGTATATGAGAGTGCAGGATAGAAAGTTCACTTTATAGTTTTTTGAGTAAGAATTCGATAAGTAATGTGCAAAATATACAATATTTCATTTTTAACCACTAATCTTAAACAACTTTTTAGGCTTTTTGGCTGCATACGATAGAGGGTAGAGGGGGAAGAGCAATGGCGTACCTTCCCAAATGGAGAAACTAGCTGATGAAGGGCTGTAATTCTGTCACCTAATTTCTCCTTCCTCACCTGAATGTAGACAGAATCTGTCATAAATAAGGGGTGGAGGTCTCTTGTGGTTAAAACACAAGAGATTAAGAATCATCATGATTGATCAGAAATGGACATTCGAGAAAGACAACTATATACTTCCACAGTTCCACCTACAAGTGCGTGTGTGTTTGTGCCTGTCTGTTCTTGTGTGAAAGAAGTAGTTAGAGAGAGAGGGAGAGAAAGAGGGAGAGAGAGTAATTATTTCAGTTGTAAGCGTTACCTTGAAGGTAGTAGGGGTTGAAGAAGGTTGAACCCTTGCTCTCTTAAGCGCCCCACCATTGTTACACTTCACAAAAGAAACAAAGAAGAGAAAGAAATGAAAAATGAGTACAATTTTCTGCCAAAGAAAAGGAGCACATTGATAAATATTAATTGAAAATCTTCAGTGAATTTTACTGATCACCCCCGTATTAAGTTCTTAACCGATTAGCACTTTAATTTATACTAAATAAACCAGTTTATGGCTTTTTGAGGGGAAAAACGGGAGCTGATTCATTTCATTGCCATTTTAAGGACTTAATGAACTACTTAAAGAGAAAAGGTAAAAAATCTTGAAAAGAGAAAAGCACCACATGTAAATAAATTATAATTCATTTGATGACTCCATATTAATGCGCATATATTGAGATTAAAAAATTAAGCTCATCGCTCATCACATTCAAAGCATGTATTTAGAATAACCAGTTCAATTTATTTGAAAGAAAAAAGGAATGAATAATTTTGGAAAACCCTAGAAAATCAAGAATGTGTAATTTTCGTATCGAAAGAGAAATTACCATGGACTCTCTCTCTCTCTCTCTCTCTCTCTCTCTCTCTCTCTCTCCCCCCCCCCCTTCTCTCTCTCTCTCTCTCGGGTTAATTACTTGTATGTAAAAAGTGTTAATTACCTGATCAGAGGATCGATGTGGTGGTGGATGCCTCACTTCCGACTTGCTAGAAAAATCCAACATATTGTTGTTGCTGAAACTCGTCACACACGATGACTTAGGAGATGAGGCTGCAGATGGAGTAGTTGATTGCATAATCTGAGACAAAGAAGACAAAGCTGCAGCTGATGGGTTAAAATCTTGGATGTGATCATTCCTGTGATGATGATGTCCGTACATAAAGCCACCGCTGCTTCCTGAGTTTTCTTGCTTCACGTCCACAGCAGGAGCATTTGGAGCTTGAGTGCTATTTAATACTTGCTCCTCCCAATTTTCCAATTTCTTAGCAGCTTGATGAAATTGTCTCATGATTACCCCTTTCTCATCTTCACCTACCAATCCACCCCTGATAATTCACAACCACACATCCATTAATAAGTCATTGATTTATGATAAAAAATATCAAAATTAATAATTAAGTACTTGATGATCTATATAACAAATATAGTTATTATTAGCACTTCAAAAATATCATTTTTATATTCTAAAATTTGATAGGAAAAAAGAGAAAAAAAAATTGTATAGAGAGAACTGCAGAATGACACTTTTAACAGCACCCATAACAAAATATCAAAGTTTGAGTCCATGCATGCAAAGCAGCTATGTATTTTGTGTTGAGATAAAAAGTGCTAATTAAGAAAATATAATTACAAGAGAAGTTGGCTCCAAGACTCTGGAAGCTCCTGGTTGTTATTTTCAATATGCCAAGAAGGAATGCCAAGTCCTGAAGAAGAAATTGTTGAAGAAGGGGGGGAAGTGTTGTTGTTGTTGTTGGGTGCAAATTGTGGGATTAAAAAATTAGGAGGAAGAGGAGAAGGGGGATGAAAGAAAGGAGAAATATTCATAGATGGTTGGGTACTTGGTGGCCTCATGCTGTTGATACTCCACCAATTAGGGTTTCCGGCCATCATTTGTTGCACCGGTGAGCTCTGGCAACCACCTCTATTCATGCCTCTCGTTATCTTCTGATTCCGAATGAGAGCTAATCAGCTGAGCAAGCTTCCTATCTACAAGTTAGGATTTCGCAGCTCCCTTAGCTTTTTGGATCTTTTTCTGAAGCTCCCAAAACAAGTCTGTAGAAACTTTGAGAGGTCTGCCTCCACTGGGTTAAGTAGTAGTGGTATTGTATTCTAGCTAGCAAGAGGGAGAGGAAAACCCAGGTCCTGCTTTTAAGAGAATTGGAATAATCATGGAGTTTTGAGAGCCTTTGTCTTTGTTGTTTCCTCTCTCTTTTATCTTGCTAGTTAGCTCCTTTTTTTATTACTCTGATTTGCTTTTTTCTTTCTTCCCTTTCCTTTATGTTTTTTTTTTTCTTCTTTACTTTTTCTCTCCTTTTGCTTTATCTCAAAGTGGGACAGAAAAGGTGGTAGCAATTCCTATTAATTAAGTAAACAAAAAATTGGATCTCACTAGCGTGAGTCTTGAGTACACAATATATTTCTCTCCGTCCCATCAACCTATCTGCCAAGGTTTATATACAAGTATCATATGTGTATATTTACTGCATTGGGTAATTGGGATCCACCATCCATGTATAGTTGTATTGTAATTTGGTGAGTTAGTTTTAAGGTAATGAAAATTTATTAAGAAATCATAAAAAGCGTACATAGAATTGGCATATATATTACTTTAACTAAATGAACGTTGAAACAACCATTCACTTAAAATAAATTTAGACTAAAGGTGTGTTATTTTGCATGATTCGTTTTTTTATCAAAAAAATAAATTGAATCACACGAACGTTCAAACAACCATTCACTTCATATATAGTGGTTTAGATTATTAATTTAACAGCATAACAACTTAAATAATTTAAGCAAAAGACATGGTTTTCAACTTTATATGAATTTTACAAAACTACATAGTTAAGTTTGTGCAAAGATCCTATATATTTTTCTCAATTTCAAAATAATGTAGAGACTAAGTTCCATGCGAGCATAAAATATCGATTGTGACATGAAATCAATAAATGATATGTCATGTGAGTTCTTGTCTCACTAGTGTGGTGTGAGCCACCCTCTGATGACTAAGTTAGACATAGTAGAAAGAGTTAAGGTTTCTTGGTGAACGAACACTTACCTCTTATGGTGAGAACTCATGTTATTTAAAGTTGAGCACAATGAAAACTTGCATAAGTGTATGTGCATGGTATGCGTTCATAGGTGGAATATGATCATGTCCATTAATTCATTAGTCATTTGACTTGCAGAGACGTAGTGATTAATATAATTCTGAGCCATCGAGTCTCGACTCTCTGAATACGTTGTGGGTTTTGGCCTATGATTAAGTCATAATTAACGGAAGTTTCCGTTAGTTGATCCTTAAGCTCTCGGCCATTTTTCGCTTGAGCGTGTTTGATATGCAAGTCCAACAAAGGTGAATTCCTCTTCTGGATTGTGGTCCGAGGCATTACCCGCTTCGTTGAATACGGGTGAGATCATGCTTTTCTTTTCCGCGGGATTCGAGAGGCCTCTCCTAATTCGCATGTAATTATCTCACTGGACGATGAAATGAGTTTCACAAGTAAGATGGGAATTCTCCTTTTTTTTCCTTTAAATATACCTCTGAAAATAAAACGAGAAATGCTAAGAGGATTCTTTCAAAAGTGGGATTTTATTGGGTTCTCTGCTATCTCACAGTTTAACGTTAATTCTTGTACTTACATTATAAAACATTGTGCCAAAATATGAGATGATAGAGAGTTTATGAAGAGTCCCACTTTTGAGATAGACCCCTTAACATTTCTCAAATAAAACTCTTAACTTAGTATTATGGTTTAATGATATTTTTCTTCACTTGTAAGATCACTTATAATTGAAAGATCTTAGATTTGAATATCATGAATTCTAGAGTTCGATAGAATTTATTCTCTCACCATATATCGTTCTATAAAAAATACAAAAAGAAAGGACTTTAATAATTGTACGAGAGGGTTCAAGTAAGTAATTAATAGCCTTAATTAAATGTTCTGCTAATTAAATGATAAGAAAGAATTTGAGTATTAACTCATAAACTCTTTGCTCAAACAAAAAAACAAAAAAACAAAAAAAAAAAAAAAAAACTCATAAACTCATTGCATGATGAGTCAGTTTGTCAGTGTAGGAATTATTGAGAGATAGCCACCTTACCCTGAGTCACTGCAAGAGGTTTCGTGATTGTCTTGCAAGTATGGTTTGAATTCTCTTCTTGTTCTTTTTGTGTTTATGTGTTTCCTGCAAACTTTTTTTAGGTTAATATGGAAACGGAATTTATGAATGACTAGTCCGTACGTAACTCCAAATTCCATTTCGGTCAGCGCGCAGTACGGATTTAGGAGAGGCCAGATATTTAAGATAACCATGAAGAAGCAATCAAGGAATATTTATATATTACAACTTCTTTCCTAATTCAGACGTTAATATTCGAACTTTTATCTAAATGCCAATTTCAGTTGCCAGTTCTAAATCCTGGTCAGTAAATCAGCAGTGTAAACTCGTAGAGTTATTCTAATGAATGCAAATCTTTAAAGTAAAATGAAAGAGGATGAACATTGGTTCATACGTGGTTATGACATGTTGTAATTGACACTCTAAAATACAGCCGCGTAATTCTATCCGTATATTAACATCCAGATGTAGATTTTATTTCATATTTTATATTTTGGTATACGTATGGTATAATGTTTTAGTAAAATCTAGCAAATAAAATTATGGGGTGTAACAATGTTACAAGTCATCTTCTCAAAATGAATCTTGGCCCCACCGAAAGACTTGGTTCAAAACGAATTTATCTGTGAATTGAAGTTTACGATTATAATAATAACAAAGCTAATTATGAGGATTACAGAACTGATAGTCAGGATGATCAAAATTTAACATTGGCATCACTAGCATTGTTGTCACCCACAGAGACTATTGTGGATGATGTATGCGTTGAAACCTTATCTGCTTGTAGGATTGCTGTAACCCTAACTGTCTAATTAAGTAATTAAATAGGTAATAAAAAATGTGGTAAATGTGAGGACGATGACCCGTGAGAAGAAATTTTTTATTGTGATCGGAGCACGAGTGGTACACCACGTGTTTTTATAGAAATGATGAAAAATTTTATTTTTTTAAATTATTAACTTTTGAATATACATATCTCATTATTTGTATAATAATATGTCACGTGTAACGATCACATTAAAAAAATCTTCCCACTCGTAAGAGTATAGAGACGACCGACATTCGCACGGTACACACTTTTCGAGAGGTCAATATCCAGGGTTTGGAGATCCCCAATCTCAGGTCTTCCAAGAGAATGATTGCAATTTCCTAGGTTTATCATTCTATATATTTGGACTCCCCTCACCCCGGAAATCCCTAAGCAAAGGTGAAGAGGAATTTCAAATTAAAAGCAAACAACCATAAATTGCATATTTTTAAGAAATTATTATTGATATTTCAAAATTTTAATTTGTAATCTAAATTTTTATATTTAGAAAAAAAAACTAACGAATGCACAATTAGATTTTAAAGTACAAACAATAGATTTTTTTTTTTCCTTTATTCTACTATTATCCACCGAAGTGTTCAGTTTTTTAATTTAAAAAAAAATGTAAAAAAATTGAAAAACTCAAATATAGCCAAATTTGAACACTCGTAAAAATAAAGAAAGACTTGGCTCCTTAAGATTGAGGAGGAACTTCTCCTCAATTCAATTAGTGAAATTTCATGTTTATGATCTAAACTGTTTATATTATATATCACTCTGTACAAATCATCTATAAAAAAAATCAATTAAAACTAAAATTGCTTGGTCACAGAGTTTCGTGCTTATGATCCAAATCGTGTATATTATAAATCACTATGTAAAGATCATTCTAATTATTTTACTGAATTCGCCCATTTGTTTTTATATAGTTCAACTACTAAACGATAATCAATTTTTTGTATGATGATCTTTATATAATGATTTTGTAAAATGAATGGTTCGAATCATAAACATGAAGTTCCATGAATTGGTCACGTAGTGAATTGAGGAGGAATTTCTCATCTAACAAGGAGCCAAATAAATTCCTAAAAGATAGTATCTTCAATTTTAGTTTTTGTATTTTCAAAAGGTGAAATTGAATGGTTATAAAACATTTCCTATACTTTATTCATTTGAACTAAATTAACAAAAAGTTATTTGCGCATATTCATATATAAGTTGCAATACTTTTCTGGCATGTATATATGTTCCTTGGAGCCACACAAAACTACTTAATTAGTAATATATACATTTATCCAATAAAAGACTTACTATATATATGTACAAATGTAAATCAATTATGTCAAATATAGGACCAAATTCATGAAAGTAAAAGAAAGATATGAATCATATAATTAACAGTATGCTGGTCCATAAACATATGGTACATATTTTTTGACCTTGTGATGTCTAACAACAGTACAATAACAAGGACCATAGGCTATATTTTATTCCCTATAAAAACGTAAAGAACCAGTTCTTACTTCTTAACATTGAAATTGGAAGTGCCCAACTCATCAAAAACCCTAAGCCCACGTCTCGTTTGAAAGTGCTTAATTTGGTTAAAAGCAATTTTGGTAAAAATATTTTTGGTACAATTATTAGTAAAAATTGCATGAATTATAAAAGAACATTTGAAGTGTTTTCTGGAAGAAACATGTAAATGATGTTTCTTATATAAAGCATTTTACGTGCTTTTAAAGCAAAAAAAAACCGCCTTCTTTAAAAGCGTTTTCACTTTAAAAAAAAAAAAAAAAAAAAACACTTCAGACGAGTCATAAATCCCATTCGCAACATATTAAAAAAAAAGATTAAAATTATTCTCTTTTATAATTAATGATTTTATTCCACGACATACATTCCCTTAAACCGCATTTTAATGCAACAAACAAACAAATAAACAAACCACCCTTAAATCTCGAGCTTGCCTGAGGAATAGATTTAGGGCATATGAGAATGGGCGTGTCTACTTTCTTACTGCCAAAATCTTTGTCGGGGGCTCCTTGTCTTTTCCATCTCCCCCTCTTTTTTCCTCTGTGTATTTTTCGTCTTTGGCTATCTCCAATGTCGACCAACGATAAAACAAACAATGAACAAACACTTCCCCTTTGTCCTCACCCTTCCTCCCTCATATTCTTCTCTGCGTAATACTAATATAGTACTGCACTTTGATTATTTTTCAAACCAAAAGGTTGAAGGTCTTGGCACATTGAGAGCTGGCAAAGATATGTGAACTTGTGGCTCAAATTTGATGTAATATCATATACTTTATCTACGAGTTTTGATTATATAGTTTTCACATTTGCACGTCATATTGAATATCACAGTATATGAATGATTGTCAATCGTTAATGTATATGCAAATTTTCTTGCAAATTACTCAATAATAGGACTACACATGCATATACATAAATGAGCGATTGTAATTAACTAATCATAAAATCTAATGATATATCTTATATGCCTTAACTTTTCTCATAACATTAACATATAATTAGTTTAATTAATTAATCTTTTCCTATAAACTTAGGACTTCAAATTTCACTTGCGATGTAACACTCGGTGGAGATTCTTTTGTAACTTCTGATGATCAGTCTTCACATTAGTAATAGCCCAATAGGACGATTTTCCCCATTGCGGCAACATATGCCTCACCATTCATGCATGATCATCACGACCTCTATGTTTTTTGTCTTGTTTTTTTGGCCTAGTAGGCAATATATTGCTGAATGAATAGTGTGAGTAGATGCATATGCTTCTATATCATACAGATTAATTAATTTCATAGCTTAATTAACAACTGCTTAATGTAGTCGACATTTTTGAAACTTGGCATGTCGTTTCCTTGAAGTCGAATATTAACCCCATAAAAGGATGTGTTCTTTTGTTTCATCTTGCTCATGCTTGATCATTGGATTCCTCAACACATGCTTTATAATCCCTTAAAATTAATCCCTTGATTCCTAGTTAGGATCCCTAGATTTATAGTTTATCTTATAGAATAAGTGCTGTAGGGGTAAATTATAACCCAAAAGGTAATGCTAGCAAATCCCCCATCTATGGCAATGAAGACAAACACTTTGAAACGATAAAACTTTTATGTTTTAAAAAGAATCTCTCCTATTGTGCTGTTCTATATAAAACTTTTATGTATATATATGACACCATTTTTATACACAACTTTGGACACAAATTTTTATAGGGTACACTTTGTATAATGTATTGACGATCGAATTGTCTATTCTTTAGATTTTTCCTCAAAGATCATATTTATCAAAAATCATCCAAATTTGAAATCATATGACCACTAGATTAATGGTTTAGGGTTTCTTTATAGAATTGTGTTTGTCAGTTTTCTCACTAAAAATGAATGGCTTAATGATTTCAAATTTATCTGAAGTGTTACAAGGATAATCTACGAATGACACTGTAAACGGAATACGATTCGGTTGATATATATATATATATATTAACTTTCACTTTGCAATGTATACAGGTTAAGACCCTACGATTTTTATTTAACTTCCCCTTATTTTTTGCTTTGGTACTGATATGTAGAAAAAGTTTACTTTCATGGTTAACAAAAAGACATGTTCAAACCTAAGATGTTACAAACCTCATAATAAAGGATAATGTTAGAGAGATTAAAATTTTTAAACCAAATTATGTATCACCAATAAAAAACAAGCATATTAATTGATCTTTAATTAATAATCCAATCATCTACAACCATATTATTTTGTTTAAGAAATTTAGTTTCCCTAGCATTATTCTGTAACAAACCTTACTTAGGAAAAACCAAATTTGAAATTAATCACCTGGAGTGTGTAGAAACAAGAGATCACACATACCCAAAGAAACATCACAACTCTTCAATTACAAACTCATCATAAATACAAATATAACTCTTCAGCAACGGAACTCATATCCATCCATCAAATATATGATATATAACACTAATGAAGGCTAAACCTTGCAAACTGAAAAACTACCGCAAAGACACTATAAGAAAAATATCACATAAGAAAAAGAAAGGATGTGTTTAGATCATTCACCGTAATTAGTAATTAATTTTATGATAAAACCAACTTCCTTCAACACTAATATATAGAAGTCTCCCCCAATTTGATGCTGCTCTCTCTTATCAAGTACCCTAACATAATTTATTTTTCTTTATGTCTAACATATTCAAGTTTTCTGATTAGGTAGACACTGATCATTTCAACCTTAACCTCAGGAGTGGGCATTGTCATATAAGTTTATACTAAATAGCTACTTTCGTTCCTATATAATATAAAAAAATAGTGGATGTAAGAAAATCATGTCCTTTAAGTTGCACGTTGCTTTATGCCGACTCAAATTGTCACATTTTTTATGTGGGTCGGAATTTATCATCGGACAAGAAATTTCACTACTTAAGAATCATTATAGTAACGGCTGCCGTTTACCGGGACTTCGTTCGCCGGCTCCACTGTCGTAAAGCCACCATCTTTCTTGACCTTCCAGCACTGGGCATGCATTAGCCCCTGCGACACTTCTCTGCAGGTGCTCCTCCCTCTCCACAAGAAGAACAAATTCACGTAGAAGAAAATGAGAGAATTTTTAGTATAACGGGTCCGGTACACTATATAAATAGTTAAATACTTAAAAAAAGAACTATGACACATAATGTATTAAACCTTCGTTCCGACATACAGAAAATTATCCCCGAGAAAATGATGTTTATGGGCTCAATTGCATTTTATTGGCTTTGCGTGCACGCATTTCGAAGCATATTTCCAATCTATCCTTATCCTAATTTATATATATAACAAGGTTTTTGTTTTATATATTCTGTAGATCAATCAATCATATTCCTAAGTGTTCACCATTCTCTCATGATCTAATTCCAGTCGAGTTTATTTATTAGAGATATTTGCCACTAAATGTACAAAAAAATGTATGCCTCACAGTTACAAAAACACCAAAAACATTCTTCATTTCTTTTTTGGTAGAGACTCCAAAAATATTCTGCAGTAGCATAAAGCACTACTGATGCAACTTTAATAGTAGCTAAAATGTATTATTTAAGTGATAAATTTTCCAACAAACAAAGAAGTAAAGTAGCAAATTAATTCATGTAAAATATTAGAAAGGAATAATCTTGGAAGACAAGCAAAAGACCATATCTCAGTAGACATAAACAAATCCTTCAATCATTCTCAGTTAGGAAATAAAAAATCAGATTCCCACTTAAACAAAACATAATACTGATCCCAATAATCTTCATACGCTTTGTTTAATTTAATATCATATAAAATAATTTATCTTCTTATATATCTAAATATTGAATTATTCCTGCTTTCCAGTTTTTTGCCCCACTTCTGCTTTTATATAATAATTTGTATCTGTACACAATTTATCAATTATTTTGAAGCTAATTATTTCAAGACTTGCTTTTGATTTTTTCCTTGCAGATGTTAAAATTAATGCGCTTAAAGAGATGATCAAAGTCAAATGAAAGTGAAATTAAAATGTTTTAAGTTACCCTAATCCTAAGTTAAGCAATGACATCCAACATAATTTTAGGTGTCGTAGTCTAAAATAATGATAAATTAGTGAGATTTGTGTTTTCTTTCCTGCATGTTGTTGAGAATAAATCTCAGATTGATGGGATAATGGATCTTGCATGAGCTTATAAGGAGTTGATTACTCTCCATATTTTAAAGTTGTTTTATGATAAAACCTCAACTTATTTATGGTATCAAAGTAGATGTCTCAACTCTCACGTGTGAAACCCAACAGCCCACCTTACACTACGTCACCCTATTTGTATTGTTCACATATTTGGCTTAAAACTTCTTCACATATGAGAGGGTGTGTTTGAGAATATAGGAGAATTGACCTTGCATAGGCTTATAAGAAATTAAACTCCATATATTATCAATTATTTTCACGGTATAACCAAATTCGATTAGTTTATTCTTTTACAGGAGGAAAAAACGAAGAGACGCGACTAGAATGGGACAATCACTTTCAACGATTTTTTTTGTTTTTTTTTTTTGAAAGGGAATTTTTTTAACTACTACAAAAACAATTCACATACTTTAATTCTATTGTCCTAGCAATGATAGAAAGATAAAGCATCAAACTTAATACATGGGTTTTCTTTGACGAGTATGGCCAAAGTCTAACAACCACAAAATTGTAAAGTAAGAAAGTTTTTCTAGTCACATCTCACTAAACATTTAACATTTTGTTTGGGTGAAGAAATTTAAAATCATTAAGGAATTTTAAAATGACAAATTTTGAAATGAAGGGACTTATTTTCTAGAATTTGTGAATTCTCTTGTTTGGTTAACCTAAAAAAAAGAACGGAATTGAATACGAAATTTGTTATTTTGAAACTCTCAACCATAGAAATTGGGAAATGACACCTATTTATATGAAATTTAAACTTGAGAATTGGATGTCCCAAATTCCAAGTTTTTTTCCATGCGATAGGTCTAAATTTCTATGTTTATGAATTTAAACAAGGGAATTGGTACATGTTACTTTATAAATTCTGACTTTTATCAAATTTCAAGTTTATTTCCCTCATCTAAATATAGTGTAATTTCACTCTAATTTGAAATACAAATTAAAGAACTCAGGAAAGGAAGGAGAGAAAAGGTAGAGAACGAGAAATCGACGGCGGGTTTTGTAGGGATCACCAACTGATGGTGGGAAACGATGGCGGAGGTTGTGGATATTTCGTAACTTCTATTTTTGGTTCTAAATTTTTTTAATAAGCGTAAAATTGGATTTTAAAAGAAAAAAAAATTGTGGTGTGTAAATAAAGAATAGTGCTAAACTTATCATATATTTATATCATTATTTATACTATTTCAAATAGAGGTAGGGTCCATCTACATATGTAAATATCATCTTTATTAAATTGATGGTACAAATTACGTTACAAATATATAATATGAATAACATTTTTAATAAATAAAATATCTCAATGAGAAAAGAAAATAAATGAGGTGAATGAAAATAACTCACATGCTAGATCACGTGCCTTAGTCAGATCCACACCACAAGAAGACGAGCGTCAACTGAGATGACGAGGTGGCCCACATGGTGCAGCACGTGTAAATCGAGAGTGTGAAAAAATAGAATATTCGACCAAAAAAAAAGAGTAAGTACTAAGCAATGGGAACAATGAGATTAAAACAAAAGTGAATTTTTATTATCGGAAAAATCTTATTAAGAAATTTTCTTTTTCGATTTCTGATCAACGTAATAATATCTTTAGAGTGTTAATACTAAGTCTATGTATTGACCTACTTACTACTATGGTCTAGTGATATTTCTCTTCACTTGTAAGTGAGACGTTTTATGTTTGATTTTCACCAAACGTAAATTGGAACCATATTATTACTAGTTCATTGTGAGGTTAAGTCACCCCTCCTCCTTTAATATAGATAATATCGTTTGTTAAAAAAAAAAATATGATTGGACAAGTTTAATTTGTAAAATCAGTATTATGTAAAGAAAATGTAATAATTTATGAGTTAAAAAAAGGTAAAAAATTAAGCATTTTAGTCCAATTGGTCCTTAAGATTTTTCATACATTCTCACTTTAATCTTTAAAATTTAAAATCAATATAAGTGGTTCCTAAAATTGTTTACCGTCAATCATTTTCGTCGTTATGTGAAAAATCTCTGTTAAATTAAAAAAAAAAAAAATCTCCACCAAATCTGTTAAATTAAAAAAATTATCATTTCTGTTAAATTGATAAAAATATTTTCAATTTAACCAAAAATTTTCACCTAACGAACAAAATTGTTTTTTAACATTTCAAATTCAAAATCTATTGGCTGAAAAAGTTAGAAAGGCGTTTGTGGGCCCGACCTTCCCCAGGAGAGTGAAGAAGTTGTATACGATCAGAATTCTTCTCATTGGGCTTTTTACACGTGAGAGGGACTTAAAGTTATTGGACCATATTGTCCCTAGTAGAGGTGGGCCCAGGAAAAGGCCCACTACCAGCCATTTGCACCCCTTCTCACAGCCTCTCGATGCGACCTTTAACAACCTCCCCACTTGTTTTTAATGTTTATTTTTCTGTCGCATAATCAACCTTGGTCCCACACTTTAATAATAGCTTCCTATTTTTTTATTAAAAAAATTAACATATACAGATGACATTTCACAGCAGAACAAAACAATTATGTATTATAGTGCGAGTTTGATTCCCACGGCACAAAATAGCTATGTACTATCATGCGAATTTCATTTCTATTGATTTTATTTTCTCTTAACAACTAAGAATCTAACTCACTAATGCTGCTGTGTAAAAAAAAACTAAAAGTTATATATATAATTGGTATCATAATGTAATTTACGTTTACATTTTAATTATGACGTCACCCACACGTTAGCTATGACATCTTATGCACCATTTTTCAAATGAGGAAAAAAACAAAGAAATAGCATGCTCGGTTTGGCATGTGTTGACTCTGGTCAACGTGTTATGGGTTTACTATTGTGGATTAGTGATGGGGTTAGCACCTAATTATGATTATGTGCATTAATCATTAGTACTTGTAAAAAGTGAGAAATTTTTTATTGTTTCGAATACGGACATTACACTACGTGTTATTATATAAGTAGAGGAAATTTTTATTTTTTTAAATTGTTAATTTTTTAATACAAATTTCTCATCACTTGTATAGTGACATGTAAGGTACTATCTCGTGTTTCGGACTCACTAAAAAATCTCTCGTACAAAGTGGGTAAAAGCCTGTAAGAACTATATTATTGAAGGAAAAGACATATTAATTATTTGTTTACTAGTATGAGCGTACAACTTGGACGTTCGTTAAATTCAATAGAGCAATTAATATCTGTATTACAGTTAAGTGTAAATTATTTTGCCGTAAATTATACTGAATTAATGCATTGGTCGAATGAAAAGAAAATAACATAAGTCACAAAACAAGCTTGTTCAAAAAGAAAATCATTGTTACGTGCGATGACCGAAAGTAAAACGTTCAACACTTTTTTAACTTTTTGCTTAAGAATATTCTATATGAACTTTATTTTGTAAAATTATCTCTTATTACATGGTGAAGTACTTGATGAAAATGACAATTATAGTCAACTAGACAATGAGTTGTGCTCAAGAAATAACTTTAACACACTTTGAACTTTATGTGATAAAGTTGTTCTTCTTAATCGTAGCTTGACCTTGAAGAATCGAAAGTTATGAGGTTGACTCATGAGTTTTTTGTTGAGAGTTGGCGTAGATTTAAATAGAGAGAAAAAAAAAATATGATGATTCATAATTTCAAAATTTACGGAATACTATATTGGAGTTGTGGAAAATAACGGACATGATCATTTGATTCCACGGCTCCTTCTCTTGCCCCAAGTTTACTACTCTCTCATTGGAGTTTAACTTATCACTTGATCACGTTAAGTGACGTGACGTTCCTCGTGTTGAAGGACTCTCCTTCAAAAGTTGGCCCTGCAATTTCAAACATTTCAATCCAAGAATTAAGCAATTAACAACTTACTAATTCAACACGTATTTGGTCTAAGAAGCTTAGTCTTTGCATTGTTGAAGAGGTCGTGAATTCAAATTTCGTGAAACTCGGAGTTATTGAAAATCAACCTAGTTGTGTTGAACTAGATTCTTGCAAGGAAAAAATATTTGACTGGATTTGAACACACTGGACTCTTATTTCACCCATCATTCATCAAAATGAAACCTGTTGACTATGGGCTTTCAAAGCCCAAATTTCAAACATCAAATCAATAGCTCAGAGTTGGGCCCAAACCGTCAGACACACATGGGCCGGGACTCCAATTCGGAGCCTGAAGATTCACCAGAAAAGGAAGAAGAACGCACCCAACTTCTTCAGCCACACTCGCAACCTCCACCACCTCGATCAAATTCATACGTCACCCAAAAAATGGCGCTGTTTCAAGCTCGGACGTGGCTTTCCAGGACCTTCTCGAGCGTCGCTTCTCAGCCTCTCCGCGTCTGCGTAGTCGGAAGCGGACCTGCTGGCTTCTACACTGCTGAAAAGGTAAGCACTTTTTGGATTTGTGCTTTTGCTTTCATTAAATTGTTTGATCACTCGTTAAGCTTATCGAAAACCGAGATTTATTTCTATTTAAGTTTGATAAAGAATTGGAATTTGATATGAGCTGACACAGATGCTGAAGGCGCATCAGGAAGCAGAGGTGGATATCATCGATCGGTTGCCAACGCCTTTCGGATTAGTCCGCTCCGGCGTCGCTCCTGATCATCCCGAAACCAAGGTGACCGCCTTATTGCTAATCTCTGTTTTTTGTTTTCGTTTGAGAATTTTTGATTGAAATAGTTAGGGAGAATTTGGAGTTTGTGAACTCACACATTGTAGAAAACCGATTTAATTTTCGCGAATATGGAGCTTCTTGTGGATTTTATTTGTTTGTTTTGCTAAAGTGTTGGTGTGGCGGGAAATAAATGCCTTATTTGAGCTTATTTTATCAGAAAACTTGCAACAGATTGTGGTGAACCAGTTTACGCGGGTTGCGCAACATGAACGCTGCTCGTTCTTTGGAAATGTGACCCTTGGATCCTCTGTAACTCTCCCGGAGCTACGTGAGCTGTATGATGTGGTGAGTTATGATTCAGTACGTGCTAATAATGCTGGAAATGTCATTGTTGGAATGGCTATTTGTTTGTGACCACCATTATGTGCAATATGCAGGTTGTGCTTGCCTACGGTGCTGAAAGTGATAGAGTTCTTGGTATTCCTGGGGAAGTATGTTTTTCGTGTTTCAATTTTATTTCTTTAGTATTATGGTGCTCTATGGTCAATAGAATGACTGCTTGTTTAGAATGAAAATTTTTTGTTCAATGCTTTTGAGAATTTAAGGATTAATCTTTTAGGGTCCCAATCGGTGAAGTCCCTTGTTTCACAAGTGACCTGGTATCAAATCTAGCATTCATTAGGGTTTAGGGGGATTTCAGAGTTTCCTTTTTTTTTTTTTTTTTTTTTGTTTTTTTGTATCTGAAAAAGAATCATTTTGTAAGTAGACTTGCAACTGATGTTGTTTATACATTTTTTTAATAGTTGGGTTTACTCTATTTTTAGGATTTGAGTGGTGTATATGCGGCCAGAGAATTTGTTTGGTGGTATAACGGGCACCCAAATTGTAGATACCTAAATCCCGACTTGAAGAGTTCTGATACAGCTGTAATTCTTGGTCAGGTATTTACCTTCATTGTTGAGGTTACATGTTAGTAATTTTGATTATCCTTCTAAGTTACTGACATGAGGTCAGTTAGTACATGTACTTTGCAATCCTTGTCATCACACATATAAATTCCTGCAGCTTAATCCAGATTTTTTACTTAGTTCTGCATTCAGTAAGGTTTAAACTATATGGACTAGTTGCCAGGCAATTGGGGTACTGCAAAATATAATTTTGACATGTCATGCAACCATCCTTGAAAGGTTGGGCCAAGAATTTGTTTAGTTGAAGTGAGGATGCCAATGAAAAATGAACAGTGGCTTGAAATGCGTTTAGTATGGTTTGGGTAATAAGAATAAACCGTTGGTGAGATTAGTAGTATATGCAGGTTTACATACTCAGAAAGTATAAACATTCTTACTCTTAATGGACTTGTCAAAACATATAGCCTTTTATTGCGTAAGAGTTTTATCCCTACCAAACACAGCTTCTTTTGCTTTCAGGGCAATGTAGCTCTTGATGCTGCACGTATTCTTTTACGACCAACAACAGAATTGGCCACAACTGATATTGCAAGCCATGCATTGGATGCTCTTGAGGATAGCTCTATAAGGTTTGATGATACCCCATATCTTGAGATTAACCAGTTCCATTAAACTTACAGCTTTGTCTGGGTTTCATTTTTTATGGTATTAATTTCATATCAGGAAAGTGTATTTGGTTGGAAGGCGGGGACCAGTCCAAGCAGCTTGCACTGCTAAAGAGCTGCGTGAAATTCTTGGTGAGTCTTAACATCAGACTAATTCTAGTTCTAAGTGAAGCATGGCCTTTTTGAACTAATATCCGCCATCAGATTTTGCTTTTATATTTTGTCATGAGTCATTGGTGTAATTGTGTCATCATCCTCTCACGTAACAAATATTACTGATGTTCATGTTTGCTGAGCTTTTTTATATGCGGAATAAAAAAAAAATTGTTGTCTTTGTTCATCAGGTATCAAAGATCTACGTGTTCACATAAAGGAAACTGATCTACTCACAACTCCAGCAGATGAGGTATCTCTCTCCTAAAGCTGCAGTCATAGTATGAATATGAAGTATTCTAAGTTGCTATTTTTGGTTTATTAATTCCCTTATTGATAGTAATTTTCCATCCATTGGTGTTTCTGTGACTTATTGGTATCATTTGGTAAGGAAGAGATGAAGAATAATCGAATTCGGAAAAGGGTTTATGAGTTGCTCTCTAAGGCAGCCATGACTAGACCTTCACACCCCAGCTCAGATCCACGTGAACTGCACTTTGTTTTCTTTCGGAAGCCAGATAAGTTTCTAGAGTCTGATGAGAGAAGTGGCCATGTTTCTGGTGTCAGACTTGAAAAGACAAAACTCATAGGTAACTTACCCTGCATGGACATTTGTAGTTAAAATGTTTCATGTGTTTTGCTATGAAGTGAGGCCATATCACTGAGTCACTGTACCTTAGGTTGGTGTCATGAATGTTGTCAATAACGTATGTAAATAATTCTTTGTTTTTGGTCATCCAAGTGACAATGACAAAATCACTTCAACTTCAATTTCTAGGTACTGGCCCAGGAGAACAAACGGCTGCAGGTACTGGACAGTTTGAAGAGCTTGGATGCGGGTAATTTCTTCTAAAATTCAAGCTTTGCAAATTTCATTACTACAGGCATATGCCTGCAATGTTCATGCAGTTGAATGTGATAAAAATAAAAGTTAAAGGTGGGCAGGGGGAGAGAGGTGAGGTACTGACAACATTGGTAATATGCTTTCTTTCTTTTTCCAGGATTGTGTTAAAGAGCATTGGTTACAAATCAGTACCAGTTGATGGCTTACCCTTCGACCATCGGAAAGGTACGTAGATGTTGTTAGAGGAAGTGAAGTCTATTATTCTATCTGGAGCTTAGGTTTTCCACAAAACTCTGTTTTAGCATCAAAGTTGGTGATATTGTCCAAAACATGAGAAAGATTATTCCATCCAGATGTGCTATTACAAACTTAATGGGAATTTGGAGTTTTGATTCGTTGAATCTTTAGACGGACTCATTCACCTACCCCCTAAAAATATTGAGTTTAGCGAACTTCTTCCAGTTTCTTGGATATTTCTAAATAAGCTTCTTACCAGAAGTGGTTCTAAACCGACCGACTACATGAGAGTTGCTCATGTGATCAGCCCCGTATTCATGAAACGAAATAAGGATGATAATGATGGTCTGATGTCCTTCTTTCCAGGTGTGGTTCCAAACATTAGAGGGCGAGTTCTAAGTGATACATCTGGAAATCCAACGCTGCTTGAGAAGGGTTTGTATGTATGTGGATGGTTGAAGAGAGGACCAACTGGGATCATTGCTACAAACCTCTACTGTGCAGAAGAAACTGTAAGTGGTGTTTTGCATTACTTAGATGGAAAGGTACTTGTTAATAAGGTATCTATTCGTATCCATCAGTGTTACCGGCTTTCCTCACATCACCGATTGACATGGCAGGTTTCGAGTATATCTGAAGACCTTAAGCAAGGAAAATTGACATCCTCGTCTAGCTCAGGCACCAACGGTCTCCTCCAACTGCTCGATGACCGAAATGTCAGAGTTATACCATTTGGTGAATGGGAAAAGATAGACTCAGAAGAAAGAAGGCTGGGGAATTTGAGAAACAAGCCGAGGGAAAAATTAGCGACCTTGGAGGAGCTTCGGAAAGTAGCAACAGAATAAATACCCAATTCAGGGCTTCTGTTTTTTCCATCTGTTTTTTTTGTTTTTTTTTGTTTTTTTTTTTGAAGGATTTGTTGTTTGAGCTAGAGAGGGATATTCCAATAAATCGAAAAGAAAGCAGGCATAACGAGATCAATTTAACATTCTGTAACAAGCTAGATTCAATTTACCAGAATTTCCGTTTCACTAATGCCCGAGTAATCAATATATCTTGTAATGTTTACATATCAAAAATGTCGAGTAATCAATATATCATGTAATGTTCACTTATCAAAAATGGGTACAAGAAGAAAAACAAAACGTCCTAGTTCTCGACTTTTCCCGCGCCTATCGACACATAAGTAACAAGAAAATGTGGACCTCATGAATAGAATTGTTCCATACTTTGTTCGTTCTTGAATCTTGATGAGGATACGTGCATAAATTCAACATTCTTATCAAACAGGTTATGACCCTTTTAAACTCCGTAAACTTGTTATATTTCGGAGCATTTTAGTAGAATCAGTTTTTGTCGAGTACAAGTCTAGTTGACATTTGCCTTTAGGTATGTAGGCTCAAAGTCAAAACCCACCGAGGTTTTTCATGCCAAGCACTTTCAAAAGCTGCCATCTGGAAGTGAACTAGCCGCTCAAAAGTCACATAGTATGCATACACACTTATGCTGAATCCTCGCACAAAAATGATTCAATTCTGGAATTTTGGTGGCTCTCAATGTCACACCCACATGCACTTGCTCCACTCAAAAGCTTTTGCCAAATTCAGCTGGGCAAACGCTACTAGGGCTCCCAATTTTAAGACGATGGTGACTCCAAAGATGGACATGCCTCATGCGATCCTTAGTCATTAAGTCACGTATCCTCACACGATTGATCAAAACTAGCCCTACCATTGTACGTCTCATACTTTACAAATATTACGTGAGTTATCTTCTTAAGTTGCATTGAAACCTTTTGAGATAAACTAAGGGAGTGAGAATTCAGAACCTATGAATCAAATACAAAAAAATGGCATGTACGATTTAGATTATCACCCACTTTTCATTTTACCTTGTTGAGTTGCCAAGTGATTTGATGTAGGATGGCAATTGTGACATTGACAAACCACCAGTTGTAACTTTGAATTATTTAGCTGGTAAAGATTCAGGGCCTCTGCACCTACTAGACTCCAATAATTTTGTGACATTTATTTGGACCCCATTGCTGTGGATTCAAGTACTGCTATTACAACACTACCTGCAAGCTTTTTGTTGGATGCAAGTCACCTATACAGTGCTAGAATATCAAAGCTGGAATCCTAGTCTTCGTTAACACTTGCAAGACTTGCAGTAAAAAGGTACAAATGGAGCATAGGACTGAACAGCCTATATCTTCAGGTCTCGGCTCGATGAGAGAAACCTACCTGTCATGGGGGGTGTATATCATTTTCTCTTTTCTCTGCTTACATGATAACTACGTAAAGAGAGAGAAAAAAAAAAACATACAACCTGTGACGTAACATGCAAGTTACTCTCCTATGCATAACCCTAGCTTGCTTCAGTTTTATAATATGAGAACCAGTTCAAACCAATATAGCAGGATTTGGGTACTATTAGAAACGTTTCTTTCCTTTGGCTTGGTTGCTTTTTGCTGCAGGCCAATCACCTTGCTAGCAGATTCTGGCGTAAACTGGGAGGCTTTCGTTTCACCAAGTCTTACTAAACGATTTCTGATAGTTACAAACTTATAATGTTTGTCTTCTACTTGTAAATCTTTCTCTGCAAAACGATGCATTTTGTAGCTAGGTCAGCAGCGCATTGGAGATCTTTGGACTTTCCGATGGATTTATTTTCGGTTGCATGCAAGAGAATCTCCGTGCGCATACTGATGTTTACACTCGAATCCCTCTTACAAATTAGGGTTCTTCCCAAATCTCATAATCATGCAATTGATAGTGTTATACAACTAAGGATAAGACTTGGGAGGTGGGACTGAACTGCGAAAAAGATTAAAAGCAGTGTTAGGATGAATCGCACACGTGCGTGGACTAATTATGAAGACCGAAATTAACTCATACGTGCACGCGTAACTAATGGTAGCATTCTCATAGAATAAAACGAATTAATGTGACTTCAGATTGTCTTGAAAGACATAAAACATCATAATTCACATTCGAGACATAATTCTAAGGTAAAACCAAATGTGACGTGTTACTTTTCCAGTGCTAATCCATAAGAACACAAGATTACAAAAGCTTTTCTGGTTATGGATCTGCAGTAATAATGCCTCATTAGTACTAGGGTTAGGGTTTTCCCTCTAATTCCTCTCCATGGAGTGGTGTGGTGGGCTCCATTTGGCCTCTCTTATCAAGTGTGTCTGATGTGCAAGACGTGCCATAATTCATAGATGGCTATGATGGATTTTCCATTTGGGGACTAAAAGAAAAAGGCTATTTATTCCTTTTCATGTTTAATCAAATACAGAATGGGGTCATGTGGGTGATATTTTGAAGATTCATGCTGTCTCCTAACCCTTACCAGAAAGTCTTTGCTTTGATTGTGACAACCATTTGGGATGTTGGAGGAGCTGGCCATCTTTTTAAGGCCTTGTATGCTTCAAGTAATTAATCAATATGTACACTGGGGGAGAAACCTAAACCTTGAGATGTTACGGTGATGGTATCTCAACCCGTTCACAAACTGTTATGTACTTTAACTTTCATGTATAATACCTACTTAAGTTATTTTCATTGTAGTCTTTATGTACATGGAAGTTCGTCAAGTGCATGAAAATATATCATTAACTACCGTTATTGTACCGCCTCAAGTGCATGAAAGTTCTTCTCGCATATCAAGTTATTGTTGCTGCACAATATTAAGATTGACTGACCATGGCACTAAAAGGATTCAAAACTGTGATGATCATGACATGCGGTTGTGTCCACCATCCGAAATACTGATGCCCTAGAATTTGAGTATTGAGGAGAAAGATTAGAATCCCTCATATTGGTGGTGGGCCTAGATATACCTTATCTCATGGGTAACTGTAGCAAAAGTGCAGGGCACTGTGGACCCACAACCTGTCAATCACCACCAAAAATATGGAGATAGTTTACTTCACCAGTTGAGCTTGGCCAAACACCAAGAGAAAAGCACAGTATATCACATCTCACCAGGGATGTGATTCATGTGCAGTTTTTGATACAAGCGGTGTTAAGGAAGAGAGATTCGAACACGAGTCGTTCAGTGGACAAGCAGACGCTCTTAATCATGTGAAGTGCAAGATAAGCACTCTTAATCACGTAAACAGCGCTTTCCGGATGTGAAGCCAAAGGCATTGTGATTAAAACTTGAAAGGGAGTGGAGATTGCTTTGGCTGCTTGGAAACCACTATCGTTTTTCCAACACTGCTCTATAAAACCACACTCCTGCCAAAGCCTATGGAGGCCCACCAACAAGAGGCAACAAGTTTGGTACTTGAGGCCCACCTAGTACTGTGGGTCCTCTTTGTGAGATTTCCTTTCAACATGTTCATCATTTTGAAAAAAGAAAATGTGAAATTATTACAACTACAAAACATGTTTCCTCCTAGTTAAAAAATATTATTAACGTTTCAAAAAAAGTTATCACACGTCCATCTGTTGGAAAAATTTAAAGAGAAATTGTACTCAAGAAATGAGAAGGGGGTTATTATATTATATAGGGAGATATAAAAGCGGAAAGAATAATTATTTAGAATAAAGCAGAAATTTTGAAAAGATAATATTTTGAGGAATAGGTGAAGTAGAAATTCGGGTTTACATTATGGTGTTTATTTCTTCATTAGTAAGTGCTTTAGCATGATATATCATCATCAACACCAGTTAAGAGTATCAAAAATTAGAATTATCCTAATTGTTGACAAAATTCCAATGCTTGGGATGAAGTTGAAGAAATTCTGCTTTTCAACTTCCGGATAAGTTTGGATTAGAACATAAATAGATTGCAACTTCCACTCCATTATTTGGTGACCCCACAACACAAAACTTCAATCTCAAAATGTTACAAAAACAATTGTTCAAAAAAAAAAAAAAAAAAAAGTTACAAAAAGGAGGATGAGATCCACTCTAGATTTTTATGTTCAAAGCTAGCAGACCAAGAGATTCAGATCATTTAGGAGAGAGAAGGAGATCGGGTAGTTCAAGTTTTATTTTTATTTTTGTGAAGTGGGTCAGTGAGATGACTAATGGGGGCTGTATTATTGAAATTGAGTAGTGTAGATCTCTTGGTCTATGGGCTTCTGACTCAGAGATTTGGAGTGGATCTCAATTCACAAAAAAGGGTTCTATCATGAATAAAATCATGGATTCTTTTTAATATGATAGAAATAAAAACAATGCCATTTAGCATTGTAGTCTAATGCTATTCCTCTTTACTTTTAAATAAAAAGTTTAGAACTTAATTTTTGTGGATCGTAAGTTTAATACCAAATTATTATAGTGTCGTACAATGTCATCCAGGACAAAATTATACATGTTAATGGAAATATATGGTTACTTCAAAACAGATACTGATCGTTGAAATTTACTGGTTTCAAAATCAATGAAATTCCTTGCATGCAAAGGTTAGAAGGAAAACAAAACAGAAAATTGATCTTTACCCAAAATTAATATTTATATTTACCAGAAAAATAATGAAGAAATTAGAAATGTAAATTTTGTGTTTTGAAAATATAGAAGAAATTAATAAAAAAAGTTTTTCTTTTTTTTTAATATTTCAAATAATAGGTTTTGTTAAATTAAATATTAGATTAGCTACCGATAAAATTTGAATCCATATCGTTATGCAATGATTCAATTATGATAAAAGGTCACTTGGAAAAAAAATTAAATAAAAATAAATAAAAATTGAGCGGAACCTGTTGCGAAGGGGTTGCCGGTTGCTTTAATGTGTAGTGGCATCCGCAGGGACACCACAAGCGTAACGCCGTTTGTCCCCCACCAACCCATCTTCTTTGTAACCGTGCAAACTTTAGTGCCGTCCAATCACTTCCTCTACTAAAATATCCAATTTGATTGACGGGATACGCACATGTTTGGAATTTTAAAATATCTTTTTTTTTTTTTTTTTACATAAACAAAAGAAAAAAAACGAAATATACGAGCACAAAATGTCGCATTTTGTGATTTAGTTAAATTGGTTCGAAAAATATATATAGTATTTTTGCAATGTGCATTTTTGCACCCAATTTTGATGATTAATTAATATACGTGAATTACTTTGTAGTAGTATGAGCTTAAATTACATTTCTCTTATCTCTCTAAAATTTAACTCGAGTTTTATTAACTCTTTAAAACTCAAGTCTTACCGCTTACATTGGCGGAGCCACGTTAAGGGCTATCCTGAGCTATAGCCCAAGTAACTTTCGGTGAAAAATAAAATTTTACATGTAATTTTTATTGATTTTCCAATATAATCCACCATATATTTAGTCAATAATCCGAATTTTCTTAGTTTAATTATATAATATAGTTTACAACTGTCTCTTTTTCTTACATTCTTTTTCTCATCCCTTTTTGTACATATACAAGTTTGGATTTGTTTGAATTTTAACATATTTGTTTAATAACGAAAATTCTTAGCTCGCCATATGAAAATTTTCCTAAACTAGCTGATACAGTGAAAAATATAGTATTAAGTTTTTTTGTTTATAAAGATTTAAATCTTTAATGACACACCCCGACCGAGATCAGGGCATGCTGGTCATCACACGGAGGTGACGTAACCATGTGCACGTGCGGAAGCTAATAAAATAGTAATAAAAAGTACGAATAATTAAAAGCTAGCATACAAAGTGAGACGCTAAGTTCAGAGCAATAAGTCTACAGCAGTCCAAAAGAAAAAGATGCGACAACAGTACACCCGAAGGTGACCCTACAATGATGAGTGTCTGTCAGAAATGCCGGAAAAGCCCTCTGGGAAACCACCGAATCTGCTAGACCACTAGAACCTGGAGGGGCGCAAAACAAAAGCGTGAGTGGGCAAAAACAAAGCTTTTCAAAAACCATTTAGTAAAATACATTCTAACCCCTCGCCATAAAACCTGTATACTTCCCAGAAAATAAATATACGTATAGTATATATGCCAATCATGCTCAAGAATATGCCAAACGTGTTCAATAATATGCCATGCCGAAATCTCATAATGATATGCAAGTGCCCAGGTATAATCATATCAATAACATGTAATCTGGCAGCCGGAGTCACCTAACGTGACCTGTACGGCTGCATCCAGAGCTCAAATCTCAAACTCAAATACTGAACCTGCCCACGAGTCGGAACCACCTAAAGTGGTCTGTACGACAGGCCTGGGTGTAATACATATATACGCTCTAGTGCTACGATCACGTGAAGGCTGTGCGAATAATCGTGGGTCACCTACGAGTCGGAACCACCTAAAGTGGTCTGTACGACAGGACTGTGCACCTAACTTGGATCCAAGCTGAGCGTGTGGTGCGGGAGGTGAACATCATGTGAAGGAATGTGCCCTACTCTGGGCGGGAGCACTAACACCGGGGGTGCAAGTTATGAGCTCTCTAAGTATCTCGAATCGCTACTGAATGTAAACATGGATAACACTTACCTGACATTTACCTGTGCGTCCACAACACCCAATATGCATATGTATATATGTACGCAACTAATAATATACTCACAATGCACAACCAACGATAATGTAATGCATGGCATATAACTAATAAACATTTAAATCCATTCTGGGAAAATATAGTATATAGGTATATACGGAAAACCAAAAGCCCACTCACTGGTATGTGGAAGGGTCGTAGCCCCCTGCCTCGAGTGACCACGCTCGTCCTCGGGATACGTATCACCTATATGCGAAATAACTATAAAAACGTTAATTTTAAAGCACATAACCAACTTCTCGTAATAACTTCTCATACATTGCTCAAATTGGACAAATGAATATACCAATGTGCTCTACATAACCTCAGGATCACACCTATATTTTTAGAAAAATTTTCCACCGCCGCACGTGCCCCCACGCGCCGGCCACGCGCAGGCACGTGCCTGGCACGCTGACGGCGTCAACTGACGCCGTTAGGAATATTCCGTCAGTTTTGACAGATTCCGTTAACGGCGTCAGGAATATTCCGTCAGACTTGACGAAATATTCCGTCTCCTTCTCCGGCGAACCTCCGGTGACGTCGCCGGCGCCGGAAACTGGAAAAACCTTCTAACTTCAATTTCTCTCTCGTTTCTCAACCATTTTTTGACGATTTTTGTACCAAAATGACGCCTGGAACTAGTAGAACAACGATATACCACTTTTAAAGGTCAAAAACCACGAGATCATACCTGTCCACACAATCCAAAATCGGCCAACTTCGACCACGGTGATCCCGACGTCCAAATTCGTCCAACGACCTACTCCGAGGCTCCTGGGAACCTCCCCAAGCTACATATGAGCTTCAAAATCCCAACAACACACTAAATTAATTTTGCATGAATAGTACTCAAATCGGACCACTTCGAATCGACGTGAAAACGTTAGAGTTCTCACCTGAAAATGATATGGTTGCACTCGCATGAGCCTCACGAGCTCGAAAATGTACTTGGTTCCTTCGATATGTGAAGATTTGAGTGAGTTGTGTGTGTGTCCGTACGTTTATGGTGAACGGGAAGGGAGAGAGAGACGCGGGACAGAGACAGAGAAAGGGACAGAGAGATAGTGAAAGTGACAGTGTATGTGTGTGTGGCCCAACACATGCCACACCACACCAAACAACCAATAATGTAACGAAAACGAACTAGGGGCAAAGTAGTCATTTCATATGTACGTTTGATGTTTTCGGGACGGGATGTCACATTTAAGCTAACCCAACCGGTGAAAAATTTCTAACTCCGTCATTGACCGCTTAGTATTCTAAAACTCAATTTGAGTCTCATTTTCCCTTCTATTGTCAAATTCTATCATAAATACATCAAAACAGTTTATGCGACACAAATAAAACCAAATTGTTATTAAGATGTAAGTCACATAAGTGTATTAATTAAAAATTCTTTTGTCAATACAAGTAAAATAAAAATGTTGGTTCAAGAACAATATGTCTTATTTATACCACTTACACCATTTTAATGATTTATTAACAAAGTTTCACTGTAAAATCCCACATCGTTCAGATGAGTGATCCTTATATGTATATTCTCATCTCTACCTAGCATGAGGCCTTTTGGAGCTCACTGGCTTCGGGTTCCATGGGAACTCCGAAGTTAAGCGAGTAGCGCGCGAGAGCATTCCCAAGATGGGTGACCCATCGGGAAATTCTCGTCTGATTTCCCAGAAACAAAACCGTGAGGGCATGGTCGGAGCCTAAAGCGGACAATATCGTGCTACGGTGATAGAGCGGACTCAGGAAGTGATCTCCCCTGAGCCGGAATGTGACATTCACGTTACAAGAAAAAATGAGATAGAATTTGAACTTGTATAATATTAAGTGACAAAATAATCCTTATAGAATTGAAGACCTTTTTATAAGATGATATTTGTTTTTCACAAAAAAAAAAAATTGTTGATAAATCCCGTTTTCTAATAACTAACTATTTAAATAACTAACGCACTTGTTCCACTGAATAAAATATCCCGCAACCAAAAAAGAAACAAAAATTCGTTTCATTTACTTTATCTAATATTTTTTCTTGGTTAGCAGATTAACTGGTGACATTGAAAATCCAAAAAGAAACATTTATTGTTTTTTCTTTTGTCTATGTGCTGTTTTTCCGGTAAAAATGAGTGTGCTTTCTTTTCAGCCACCCGTCTCTCCCGTCAAAATTTTCCGGGAAAGTTTTCAAAATTTTCCGGGCATCCAAACGACCGCTAGCTGTCGGGACGTACAAACACAAATCACAGAGAGTCACTTCCCCATCAACCCAACTCTCTTCCCAATTCATCAAACTGCCGTCTTTTTCCCCTTTTTTTTTTTTTTTTTTTTTGTCCAATTGGTCGTTTCGAGCATCTCCATCGGTGTCAGCTTTCTCACAAATTCTCTCACTTTCCCACCCGACTTTTCCCTTTCTTTCCCGCAATCCAAACACCGTATCCGCCAAAACAATCCCCCCCGCCCGGGATTTCCCTATCCGCCTTGAAAATTCCGACTGTTTTTTCCAGTCCCGTCCCTTTCCGTAATTTCCCATTGCCGGCCACACGTTCACTGCGCGGATACCAATTTTTCTATTATTTTTGAGAATATTTTTTTATTTTAATATTGGAGAATAATAATAAAAAAAATATTGAAGAATAATATAAAATTGGAATAAATAATAGAAAAGGAAAGTTTGCCGGGAACTTTCTGTGACCTGTCGGACTGGTTGCCCCCAAAAAAGGTTCTTATGGAAAATTATAATTTAGTTATTATTAATTTGTCCCCTGAAATTTAGGACTGGTTTCACTTTGGTCCTCAGACTTTTTTCGTCTTAAATATTTTTAAAATGTGGTAAATGAGGTCGATAGAGATTATGTAAAAAAAAAAGAACAATAACGTTATAGTGATGGTAATTATAAAAGTTGCCACAATTTTTTGTAGTTATTAAATTTGGTTGTGTTTTGTTTCGAGCAAACTACGTGCTTAAATTCTATTTTCAATTTTTTATAGATAAAACATACAAACCAACTGATTGATTTGAGTTGGTTGGTTTGGTATGTTTCATTATACAAAAGTGGTAGTGTGCTAGTAAATAGTGAGCATTAGAGCAAGTAGATATTCATAAAGTGATCACGTACTATTCTGTCAACTTTTGTGATAAAAATCATTTTATTATCAGGTATACATAGAAGTTTAAGAACTGATTTAAGATAAAATAAAGTTAAAAGATCAAATTGAGTAAACATCAAAAGTTTGGGTGGAAATATGAATAAAAAAACATTATAGTTTATATTATTATTGTTAAAAAAAGCCAAACCCAAAGGTTGGCACTTTTTATTTCTCAAGCTGTCTATTTAATAATCGACCAAAAAGAAAAGCTGTCTATTAAATTTTAATTTAATAATTCCCACATTTTCCCTGCTTTTTAAATTTATTTATAATTCTTTATTTTATTGATTTTCTCTGTTGCAGAGTACTGAGTACTGAGCGAGAAAGTGTGTATTTTATATACAAACAGGAGAGAGAGAGAGCAGCAAAACCCCAAAAAAGCTTCTCATTTTCTTCATCTTCTTCTCCAAAACACCAATTTAATCTGAAAGAAAAGCTCGCAACTTTTAATTTCTCTGGTTTTAAATCCATTTAATGCTTTCTGGGTTGATATATTTTGATGTCTATATCTTTGGAGCATGATTACATAGGCTTATCTCCTTCAATGGAAACCTCTACCAAGTCTGCTGCTTTGAACCTCAAAGCCACTGAGCTGAGGCTGGGTTTGCCTGGCTCTCGGTCTCCGGAGAGAGACAGCGGCGGCGGCGGTGGTGGTGGGGTTGAGGAGAAGGCTGCTGGGTTTTCAGTCTGTGGGGTTAAGGGGTTGGTGTCTGGGGCCAAGAGGGGCTTCTCAGACGCCATTGATGGAGCTTCTGGAAAGTGGGTTTTCTCTGGGAGTGGTGGATCTGCGGTGGAGTTGGGCAAAGGTGGAAACTTGCTCTCTCCCAGAGGTGTGAATGCTGGGAAAGCTCTTGCTGCTGGGTGTGAACCCAGCAATCAACCAACCGGTTTAGCTGGCTCTGCTGTGAAAGATGGTGTCCAGCAATCTCCAAAGCCATTGCATGAGAAGAAACCTCAAGGGTCTGCTGGGTCTACTGCCCCTGCTGCAAAGTAATTTGTTTTCTTCCTCTGCCCTTTTCACCTTTCTTTTACCTTTAGAGAAATTTTCTGCAGAAAGATGAATATTTTGTTTGCTGAATTGTGGTATTATATTTCTGATGGGTTTTAATTTTGTTCTTATCTTATTAATTAGTAGTACTAGAGAAAATTGTGGGGATTTTCTTTGTCTGTTCAGGTTGAATTGAAGAGTTGGTTTTGCATGCACTTTATTTTGTACATTGGTTGTTACATTTCTCATGTTTGGAAGAAGGGCATAAGATTGTGTTAATTTCAATTGTTTCGTTGCACGTATGTTTTTAAATTTGCCTCAGAACAGTAAGAGTTTTTCGTCTGTGCAAGGCTGCCAGCCAAGGCTTTAATCTGTTAGCTTGGTTTCATTGTTTTGAATTTACTGCTTTCTGGACTTCTCGACCCAAAATTGCACCGTTGTGTACTATATATAGTCGTAGATTGGATAGTGCGAAGTTATAGCAAATCTTATTTAAGATATTCTTTGTAAATTCTAACTTGTTTTATGTCGTGTGTTACAGGGCACAGGTTGTAGGATGGCCACCAATTCGTTCTTTTAGGAAGAATTCAATGGCTTCCGTTCCTTCGAAAAATGATGATGATGCAGAAGGCAAGATGGGAGCAGGGTGTCTGTATGTTAAGGTCAGCATGGATGGTGCACCGTACCTGAGGAAAGTTGATCTCAAAACCTATGGCAGCTATCTGGATTTATCTCTAGCTCTGGAAAAGATGTTCAGCTGCTTCACAATTGGTAGTTTATCTTTATAACTCATCCTCTGTCCATGTTCACCTGCCGTAAATTTCCCCTTCCGGCAGTAGTATTATGTGATTCAAATCATCTTTAAGAAGCTAGGATCAGATATCGAGAACAATTGAAGAATGTTTACCTTAACAAGAAAGTTGTTTTGTTCCTTCTTTAGTTGGAATATCGGAACTGTAAATTCGTTACAAGAGTTGGGTCGAATGTTTGCATGTCTCTGGGTATAAGTAATTCAACTAGTTGATATTTCGATACATGTAGACAACTAAGACAAGAATAAATCCTGATCTAACTTGAAACAAATTCCGATTTATTTATTTTATCTTTTAATTGAAAACTTGTTCAGGTCAATGTGGCTCACATGGAGCTTCAAGAGATGGATTGAGCGAGAGTCGATTGATGGATCTCCTACATGGTGCTGAATATGTCCTCACCTATGAAGACAAGGATGGTGATTGGATGCTAGTTGGTGATGTTCCCTGGGAGTAAGTGATTTTTTCACACAATTTGCAAATTACCTGTTCATATTCCAAGAAACATACAATAGTACCAAATAGGCAAATAGAATAGCTTTTCAAAGGAGTTTTCTCCATGCAAGAATGTTTACTTAATTGAGGATCGCATCTTAGTTTTGTGACTGTTTGTTCTTCTAGAATGTTCACCGACTCGTGTAAGAGGATGAGGATCATGAAGAGTTCAGAGGCTATTGGTCTAGGTATCTTCGGTGATCCATTTTTTTCCATCTAATTCATTTCTTTTCATGTCTATCACTATGAAGATCGGTTTTAATCTTTCTAAGTTGTATTCTTGCACGGACAGAATACCGAAAAATTTCATGATGGCATGGTGATTTTGGCTTTTGTTTGCGAAATGAAATCCTTAGCTACCATTATCCTCATGTTTTTCTATCTATTTCTTATAGCCCCAAGGGCCATGCAGAAGTGCAAAAATGGTAATTAGCGCCATCTCATCAACCATGAATGGATCAAATACTCTAAGCAAATGAGGTTGGAGGGAGCTGCTGTTATGATCGGGGTGAAGGGCACTGAACGGTTCGCAAAATCGGGCACTCTGTTTCTTATCAACTTGTGCTTCTAAAATATTGAATATTTAGTGTAACAAAATATGACATTCTAGTAGGAAATATGTTTCTGCAAACTGGTCTAGTTTAATTAGTTCTCTCTCTCTCTCTCTCTCTCCCTCTCTCTCTCCCTCTCTCTCCTGTATTTCTGATAGTTGGCTACTTGAAGTAATTGTATTGTGTATGAAAAATGGTTTGTTTGCCATGGCAACTCCATCAGGACCATGTCTCTACATAAAGCAGTGGAATTAACTGTGGTATTGGAATACTAGTTTGGTTTTGCTTTGTAGCCTGTATTGCAAGACTTGCCAAAAAAAGGGTAAGTTTGAGTATGACCGATGATGTTATTAATAATACGAGGGTATGATATGTTTATATTTCAGGGTTTAGGGTCACTGTGTTTGGACTCGGGATTGGTAGCACGGATGAATTGGTAACACCGCCGGTATTACAATCACTCTTCTCGCAAATAACAACAAAAAGATTGAACTGAGGAATTGGTAACACCGCGTGTTGGTGTCCAAACACAGAGACCGTTGTAGAATTTAAACCTTATAAAATTTATAAAAGTTAATCCTAAAGTAATATATGTACTTCTATAAAACTTACAAACTAGCTAAATAAATAAATAAAGCTAATTAGTCCCAGGTGCTTGTGAGGTCAAAATAAAATTTTACAAGAAAAATGAGAAGGATTAATAAAAAAAATTCCGCCAACAAGGTATCATATTTTAAGATATAAAAGAATTGAACTTTATCATCAATAACAATAAAGTCCTATCTCATTAAGTGGATCGGTTATATGAATTCTAGAACGCTGTTGCGCTTGGTTTTACGTCAAGTCTTCCATTAACTCCAAGTACTTCATTTTTGTTTTTTTAAAGTTTTTCTTTTTCCAAATCTTCCTAGGTCTTCTATCTCTATCTTGTTTCTTTGAGTCTTTTTCGTATTTTTTAACTGGAGTATTTGTAGGTCTTTTTTTCACATATCTAAATCACCTTAACATCTTATTTTCAATTGCGGTCACTATACTTTACCTTAAATTTCGTCGTTCCTAATCATGGTCATTTTAAAAGAATAGAATTGAATTACATCACATTTTAATAATTCTCTTGGAAAATCGTTAAAATTAGGGTTTATAGGGAAGAAATAAAAGGGGAAAAACAGTGTGTGGGGACGAGTAACTTTTGGGAAGGTGGAATCTTCGCTTCTCCCCGGCGTTTCGTCCCTTCAAAGCGAAAGATGAAGCTGAAGCAGTTGGAAGGCCACCTTGGCGGTCTCCAACAGTTCTCCAATCCAAAGGTCCCTCTCTTTCTCTCTCTCTCTCTCTCTCTCTCTCAAACACACGGAAACTGAATACTGATGGATATTCTTCTTCACTGCAGGTGGAGCTGGAGCAATACCCAACTGGACCCCACATTGCTTCTCGCATGCTCTTCACTGTAATTGCTCTGCTCCTTATTCCCTCCTTTTTGTTTCTCTGAAATTTCATAGGCTAAATTAATTAACTAGCTCATTGGTTCTTCTCAAAGTCTCTGACTTTTTGTTTAAAGTATTGATTATTCTGCTAAATTCTTGAATTTGGGGTTTATTTCGTCCCGTTGGTAACGTGGGTTTTCGATTGATTAGGCGGAGAATTCATTCGGAGACGTGAGTGGGAAGGTAGTGGCTGATTTCGGTTGCGGTTGCGGCACATTGGGTGTTGCAGCTGCACTCTTGGGCGCGGAGTGAGTTTCATCTTTCCGAATGTGGTTTTTACTTGAGTATTAGTTGAATTTCGACAGCCCCTTTAACTTTGTTAGTCGAAAATTGGAAATTGATGGGTATTACCGATCAAGTTTGTGAATTTTGTGTTCATTTTTGTCGGTTTAATGTGTTCTTGCTTTGAACAGACAGGTGATTGGCATTGACATCGATGCTCAGTCGCTTGAAATAGCTGTGGAAAATGCCGAGGATCTTGAGGTACTGTTACTTCCATGAATTCTACGGTAGTGATGTTCATAGTTTTTATGGTTTGCTCTGCTTCGAAGATGTATTCATATAATCGATTGTATGCAGTATATGGCTTTGGCTAGTAATTATATATTTGTCTTTAATAGAAATAGGCATTTCATGGATGAAAATAGCTCCGACAATTTGCTGTATTGAATCATTTTGTGCGTTGCTGCTGATCGTCTAATATATTGTTCTGTTGGTAATCCCACAGTTGGACATGGATTTTATTCAGTGCAACATTAAGAACTTAGGATGGAGAGGTAAGAGAACCCTACTGTTCAGTGGCCTTTTTACGTATGTATTTGTAGCGGAAACAATTTATATGTAAGCACACGTGTTGATTCTTTTATGTTTGATACAGTCTTTAGTGAAATTTTGGCTCCTTTCTCCCTTCAAAGTTTCATGTTTTGTGAATATCTATGTGATATCTGTTATGCGTTTTTTAGAATTTCATGTTTCAATTGGAGTCATAAACCTTCAAATTCTATCTTCATCTAATGGTCTTTATCCTTAATATAGGTAGCGTTGTTGATACTGTCGTAATGAATCCTCCATTTGGAACTCGGATTAAGGGTGCTGACATGGATTTCCTCTCAGTAGCCTTGAAGGTAAGTGCATCAGCTGATCTCTGATTTTCTTTTGTCATGTAATGTGGTTGGTAGCAGTTACTATGCTGGGTCAGGTTAAGTTGAAATCTTCTATCTTGTTTGTTCTAAATGTTTCCTCATATTGTTTCGTTTGTCAGATTGCTTCTCAAGCAGTTTATTCCTTGCACAAGACTTCCACAAGAGATGTAAATCACTTACACACATCTTGCGTTGACATGCAGTTATAATTTACTTTCTGATACCTTTAGTTTGGAGGGTTTTTTACTGTGACCACATGATGAGATCACTTCCCTTGTGGTAAATTGCAGCATGTGAAAAGGGCAGCCTTGCAGAATTTCAATGCGAGCAGTGCTGAAGTTATATGTGAGGTGGGTAACTACAGTTATCTTCAAATTGTCATTGCGCCACTGTGATCATCTGTTTAAAGACATCAGTGCGCATGCTTTTGTTGTTGACGTGATATTAAAGTTATCGTCTTCTTTGTTTGTCAGCTTCGATACGATGTACCACAGCTGTACAAATTTCACAAGAAAAGGGAGGTGGATATTGCCGTGGACTTGTGGCGATTCGTTCCCAAGAGTATCTAGCACCCCATCGAGATGATATATGGTGCATTTTAATTTTTCGGCCAGAGGTCACGTAAGTTGTATAATAGGTGAACAAACACGCATGTAAAAGTTGATGTAGGAATTTGTTCTGTTTTCGTCAAATTTTATTGGATTTCTTGTTACCTTCCGTAACAGTTGAACAAATTCTTCACCCTTTAGATTGTAATCTTCCAAGTTTAGTGGCACGTTGAAATTCGGTGATGAGATTCAATAGTTTCCATCACATTGATTAGATCCGTAATCTTGTTCTTAAATTGGATCAGAAGCATTATCAATTCTGATTTAAACGATATTGGAGATGGAGACTCGAACTCAAAACCCCGAGCGCAGGAGGTGAAATTCTTATCGAATAACTCAGCTACAAGCTCCTTGCATTTTATAAAGAGATTTGAGTCTCATGTAAAGATTATACAGTTTTTTGTTTCAAAATGCCTCAACAGAACTGTATTTCCATCACTGGTACAACAAAAAAAGTCTCTTTCCGACCGTGCAACACATCGATCAGCCCTAAGCTGCAGATGGAGACTAAAACCAAAACAAAACTCTCTTTCCGTCTAAAATTAGTTTTGCCAACCTTTCTATCCTTTCTTCGGCTCCATTCTAACTCGAAGTTTTTATCTTTTCTTCATGCTTCAGCTTCTGTGTCCTCAACCGTCTCAACTGCCTCCCCAAGAGTGAACCGAACAAACCTGCGTACTTTTATGTTCTCACCGAGAGCAGCAACAGTCTGCTTTACTAGGTCCTTCACCAAAATACTGTCATCTTTAATGAAAGCTTGCTCTAAAAGAGCCAGCTCCCCAAGCCTCTTTGAGATCCTCCCCTCCACGATTCTCTCTCTAATGTTCTCGGGTTTTGAAAGAAGGTCCTCCCTCTGCCTCTCAAGCTCTTTTTCCTTGTTCACCATGCTCTCTGGAATGTCTTCGATGGATACATATTGCACCTGCGGGCAGGCCACGACTTGCATTGCTAGATCATCAACCAACCCCTTGAAATTTTCACTTCGACCAACAAAGTCAGTCTCGCAGTTTACTTCAATCAGAACTCCAATGCGGGCGTCATGAATGTAGGATCCAATCCTGCCTTCAGCAGCAAGCCTGCTGGATTTCTTTTCAGCAGAAGAAAGACCCTTCTTCCTCAGGTACTCTTGTGCCTTCTCAAGGTCCCCTCCAGTTTCGGAGAGAGCTTTCTTGCAGTCCATCATCCCTGCTCCAGTTTCATCACGTAGTTGTTTAACCAACGCAGCAGAGACGGCTACAGTTGGTGCCCTGCAATATGTTGTTAAATACACATCAGCGACATACACAAAATATACATCCATACTGGCATGTGTTGGAACTCTCGTTTTTACCACAGTAACATAATAAAAATTCAATTTATTATATTAATGACCCCGTATTAGAGACTCTAATATAAAAGCAAGACATGACAGATGGAAAGCAGTTGCTTACTTCTCAACAGTTTCTTTGACTTCCACTACAGCAGGCTGCTCTTTTACTTCCGTGGCCACTGGTTTTGCCGCAGTTTGGGCAGCCACTTCAGCAGCAAAATCCTGACTCTTCTTCTCCAAGCCCTCTCCAAGATTGTAGCGCACAAACCTCTTCACTTTTATGTTTTCTCCAATAGTTGAAATGGTTTGTTTGACCAAGTCCTTCACCACCACCTTATCATTCTTAATGAAAGGCTGCTCAAGCAATGCCAGCTCCTCAAGCCTCTTCCTTATCCTCCCGTCAACAATCTTTGATCTAATCTGCTCTGGCTTTGACAAAAGATCTTCTTTCTGCATCTCAATTGCTCTTTCCTTGGTCACAAACTCTTCAGGAACATCTTCTGTAGCAAGGTACTGTACTTGAGGGCATGCAGCCACTTGCATGGCTAAATCATCAACCAGCTCCTTGAAAATGTCACCCCGAGAAACAAAATCTGTCTCACAGTTTACCTCTAGCAAGATACCTATTCTGCTATCGTGAATGTATGAACCTATTCTTCCTTCAGCAGTGGCTCTGCTGGCTTTCTTTTCTGCACTTGCTAAACCTTTCTTTCTGAGGAACTCCGTAGCTTTAACAATGTCCCCGCCAGTCTCTGACAAAGCATTTTTGCAATCCATCATTCCAGCTCCTGTTTCTTCACGCAGCTGCTTTACAAGGGCTGGTGATATAGTAGCTGTAATCCACATATAAAAACATACAATTACAGGCAGATAGATCTTGTAATAGAAGACCGCAATTGCAATGTGAAATGGAAAATCAATGACTTAACAGAATCCTTCAACATATTTAAGAGGATTTTATTCATCCTCACTCACCCACTACCAACATTATTCAGCATCAGATGGAACATGGTGTTGCACGGTAAAACAATATACATAAATATATATATATATATATATATATAAAATATTATTCAACCCAACAAATCAATATAACCATTCATTCCTTTACCCTATCCTACACATATTCTTCTTAGAATTTAGTCCAGATCCTCATAGTTTTCAATGGTTTAATTTTCATCTTGAAAGCAAAAAGTGTTCGGATCTCCTTGTACATGATATTCCATGAACCACATGCCATCAGTTTTCAGGCCTTTACTAATCGTTGGTTTACTTGGTTTACTGTAGAACTTTATGAATTGCATTAAAATGAGCAAGACAAAACAACCTTCAGGTTTACTTTCCTTCGGGGAAGGATTGTCAGATTGTCCATTTGAATTAGAAACACTGCCATTCTTCTCGGGAGAACTGTCCACTTTGTCATCTTCCACTTGTGTGATAGACGGCAATTCACTCTCAGCAGCAGATGTAATGTTGTCAGCTAGGTCTTCTACTACTTTGGTGGCTTCACTTTCTGTCAAAACGATGTCATCATCAGCTAATTCTTCAGAAGGATCAGAAGTTCTATCACTTTTTGTTCCATCTGTGTTTTTAAATTTTAATTTTGTTGTAAAAAAACCAATATGTCTCTATAGCATGAGTGTTTCAACGTCTAAATGTTAAATTATGCAAAGTTTGAGCGTATTTGGTCACAAAATAGCATATTATTTTGCACATTATAGGCATCTTATGTTTGTTGTTACCATCTCAGACTTGGAGCAAAATTTTGGAATTCAATTGAATGAATGTAAATACTAAACTTAAATAAAAAAACTTAGTTATGAACCTTTTGGTTCTTCAGTTAGTGCAGCAGAAGGAATTTCGCTCTCTGAAGTAGGTGGTTGCAGTTCAACTTTTGCTATGGTATCATCTACTTGAGCCTCTATAACCTCTCCGCCTGTTGGAATTTCTGAAGCCGATGTGTGATTAGCTATTTCACCAGACAAATCCGCACTTGCATTTTCCACTCCATCCGTGGTAGATATACTCCCTTCAGGAGCCAAGATATCAGAACTCACCTCTTCTTTTTCTATGGTTTGTTCTGTAGTTTCTAGTGCAGCAGAAGGAATTTCGCTCTCTGAAGTAGGTGGTTGCAGTTCACCTTTTGCTATGGTATCATCCACTTGAGGCTCTATAACCTCTTCGCCTGTTGGAATTTCTGAAGCCGACGTGTGATTAGCTATTTCACTAGACAAATCTGCGCTTGCGTTTTCCACTCCATCCGTGGTAGATGTACTCCCTTCAGGCGCCAAGATATCAGAACTCACCTTTTCTTTTTCTATGGTTTGTTCTGTAGTTTCTAGTGTTTCAATTGTACTAGAAACTGGGCTTTCCTGGTCCTCTGAAGAAGCACCACCATTTTCAACAGTTTCATCTACCGCTGCAGGGACACCAAGAGTTCCCTGCTCGCTGCTTGCTTTTTCATCCAACACTTCAGGAATACCTGACTCACTGCTTGGAATTGCTTTAGCTGCTTTTTCTATTTTCTCTCTTTCATCCAAAAAAGAAGCAATATCCTTGTTTTGGCGGAACGCCAGAACGAATGGGTTCGTTGCAGTGTGGATTACTCCCTGACTGACCTGCGAGTCCGACTTTAGAATATCTTCTTCTTTCTTCATTGTCAAGGTTACTTGTCCTCTTGTAGTACGCAGGACACGGACGTTTATTTCTTGGCCAAGCTGCAGGGAGGTCTCTCCCATGACGTTTGCAAATCCATCGTCAGGTTCCTCTGATGTAGGGAGGAATCCTTCCTCCCCCTCAGGAAGAGATATAAAAGCACCAGCCCTGCCGAAATTCTTTACAGTGCCCACTAGGTCCTGCCCCTTTTCAAACTTCGTAGTTTTTCTCACCTCATTTTTCCTATCGCCTTTCTTTGGGCCACTCCTTCTACCAGGTCCACCCCTATCACTACCAGCAGAAGCATCTTTCCTTTGCTGCGGCTTACTGCCATCGTCACGTTGACGCATAGTGAGAGAGATTCGCCCAGTCTCCGGATTGGCTTCAACTAATGTCACCTTCACCTCTTGCCCAACAGAAACGATGCTTCCAACGTCCTTGACGTAACTATCACTCAATTGTGAAACATGTACGAGTCCATCTGTGAAAGCTCCAAAATCAATAAAAGCACCAAATGGCTGGATTGATCTTACTTTCCCGGTAAAAGTTGCACCCACAACCAGCTCCTCATTCTTCACAGGCGGCATCTCACTTTTCCTAACAGGTTTTGTACGCTTTGGTTGAGCATCTTGAGATGGGCTGGGACTATCCTCAGGGGATTTGGCTTCACCAGAAGCTGCATCTTCAACTGGTGAGTCTGCTTCCTCAACCGCTACATCAGTTCCTGTAGCAGATACAGGGATTCTACATTTATGATGCACGGGGCACCTGCTGTGGTACAATGGAAAAGATTTGATAGAGGTCGAAAAAGGTAAAAGAAAACTCTGTGGGGATAGAGTATGTCTTGCAGATTTCCTCGAAAAACTGAATTTTGTTAAACAATTGTTCTTTCTTGCAGTAAAGGCAGTTCCAGGTATATGCGAGACATTGCTTATAGAATACGGAATTACAGGCGTCATATTGACTTGAAAAAGTAGAAGTTGAGTCCTGCTAGCATAAGACTTTCATTCCTTGCACACCTGCACAGCATATCAAAATGATAAACGAAACGAAAGGATTCATCCAAAGTACGATGAAAACAAACTGTTAGGAATAACGCAAAATGATACTGATATCGAGCAAGTTGTGTCATTATGAGCATAAAGATAGAGATAACATATCAATTCAAATGCACCTGGTTCACCTGAGTCATAAAATTCCATGTACAGAGAATGTTGTTTCAAAACATACATTACAAGTGCTAACGCAGCCGAAACCACGAGAATACATCCTCTCATGTTTCCACCGAAAGTACATATACAATTGCTAACATCCCAAGCCATGAGAATACATCCTTCCACAGTTCCGTCAAAAGCACATTACAAGTGCTAAAACATATAGACTTGATAGCTTCCACCAAAATTATCGTGTAGATTACCTAATTACGTTCAGTGGAGCAACGAAAAATTTGACTATTGAACAAAATCAACACTCGTATTTCGAACTAATTTATATCCATATCAAACCGAAACACTGAACAGACAAACAATCATCCCAATCCCCCAATCCTGTTTGCCGGGTCCATTCATAACTACCGCACGCTATCACTGAAAAACAAGAACCAAACTTTCTCTTCCATTTCAATGACACCTTGAAGTAAAACAAGAACACCAAGCAAACATTACAAGAATCCAGTATTTACAAACAGAACACAACCAGCAAAAAAGTGAGGAAAAAAAACAGAGAAATTACAATATCCAAAGGCAAAACCATCAAAACTAACAAAAAAATCAACACAAAATCAAAAACCCATTACTGAAAACTCATCGAAACACAGAAAGGAGGAGAATTTAAAACACCCATTTAGTAAATGGAGCTGAATTTTGTACCTTCGAAAAAAAAAAAATTGGGCAAATTGGAGTTCCCAAGTCTGAAGCTTATTCAATCTATATGCTGCTGGCGAATGACATGAGCCTACTGAAAGGTGGGGCTTTAAATCCTTATCTTTTTTGTGGTGGCACGGCGTCTGTATGCGTTGCTCAAAGATTAGGCAGTCTCTGCCCGGTCCGGTTTCAATCTGCTGCGTTGGGCCGTTTAAGCCGGAGCCGAAACTCACTAATGGGATGGACTCAAAAGGGTCAAAGCCTATTTAGGCCATACATGCTAAAGCTAGCTGGTCCATTTTATGATCACATCGGAAGGGTAAAATTTGTTGAACAATTTTTTTGTTTGTTTTGGTTTTTAGGTAAAACAGCTTCTGACATTAGCATAACTATTCATTTTGATCTCTGATAATGAAAATCGATAAAAGTGGTTCCTGAGTTTGCTCATCGTAAATTCATTTTGGCCCTTCAGTAAAAAAATATGTAAATATCCTCAATAAGTGAAGGGTTGGTTTAACAAAAAATACCCCTAAAAATGTCGTCACGTGACAATTTAATGAGAATATTAACAGATTTTTTGCAGAAGTACAAAGGCCCAAAGTAAAACAAACACAGTACAAAGTAAAATCCAAACCAATAGTGCTACTTGCACTTTAAACTCTCCCATAATCCTAACCAATTGCCCATTCTAACATAATATGCAATATCAGCCCAAGTTTAAAACCAGTTATTTCATTGTGGTATGTAAGCATTGAACTTCTTAAACTGCATCATGCGAAACCTTTTCAACACTCAGAAAATCAACAGAGAGAAACAAAGTTACATGATAAACAACTAGACCAATAAGTATAACGTTTATTAAATTGAAATGTGACCACATGCATGCATGCAAGCAAAGTATAAAGTTGTGAACTTTACAAAAAAAGAAAAAAAAAAAGAAAAAAAAAAAGGCATTGTTGGGTAGAAAAAGCAAATTCAATAGATTCATCAACACCAGAGTAGCTAATTAACAAACATAAGCATGGGTGAGATATAAATATACACACACACCCATATATATAACTATATATATATATATATATATAGTTATATAGTTATATAATTTAAACATGAAGATGACATCATCACTAGTATAGTTTGAATTTGTTAAGCAAAAAACTTTATAGTCAAGATATTCTCAATGTCATATGCCAATTTAAAAAAGTTTCCAACACGTGTAAAGAAAAGATATATATGGCACTATATTATGGGGTTTAGGCTTGTCTATATTCATATGCTAATAGTTTCCTTGTCTATCATTGGGTTGGATCGGGTTTAGATTCGAGTTTCAACTTAATTTGTAATTTCAGTATCATGTAATAATTTTTCACCATACGAGAAAACATTAGTGCATTTTTTGAGCATAAGTTGATTGTTTTTAACTTGAACACGTTTAAAATCAAGGGAGTTTTAACAAAAAACCTACGGTATTGTTCACTTTAACGAAAAACCACATTTTTACCCTAAAAAGTCAATCATGGTACTATTCACTTTACCCTTTATTTTGTCATTATCATTAAAACTCAAAGTTTTCAAGCTCTTTTCATTAGTTTTCCTTAAAATCAAATCATTTGAGAAATATAATTAGGTTGAATTGGGTTTATATTCGAGTTTTCATACGGAAGCTTAATGCTAGGCTCAATAAATTTGAAATGTATGATAGGTTGGATCCGGTTTATATTCGAGTTTAAGTTCGAGTTTTCATGAATGTATTATAGTAACTTTTTGTGACATGGGAGAATATTTGTTGCATGTTTTGAGCGATTATATAGATTGATTGTTTCGAACTTGAAGACGTTTAATCCCAAATCAGATTGGAAGATACAGGAAGGGAAAGAATTCCAATTATAATGAGAAATCCGCTCCAAATATAAACACAATCAAAGCACACCAAACAATGATCATATTGTATAGTGAATTATTATAATTTAAATTATTGAAGATTAGGGTAATCACAATTATCTATTATTAAATGAAAACAAGATCATAATTCAGAAATGATATCGAAGATAGATCATAAGAGCACTGAGTATGTTGGTTTTGTGATTAAGGAGGAGACAATGAGGACAACTGCATTAATATTATGCTTCATTTCCAAGACTTGCATATTTAAGAGAGATTCTTTAATGTATCGGGAACACGGTCGGGTATACTAAATATCATAATACAATTGGTTGATTTTTTTTTTATTTTTAAAAATTTCTAACCAAGTGTATTATGATACTCGATGTACTAAACTGTATTTCCGGCACATTAAAAAGTTTTTTCATATCTAAAATGAGGTGAGAGGCCAAGTGTTGAATTCTCTAGCATCTCCACATGTGGGTTAGGAGCTTTGTAGTTTCCAAGGTCCCCACATTCCGGCTGTGCCCCTTATACAAGTCCTTTAGACCCTTCTTGCACTTTTGTATTGCATAAAAAATATAAGAGGATCTCCGACCCAGGTTTAAACATTGATTCATGGGGTATTTTATAATCCAATTAGCTCACCATTTGGCTACAAAATTATTACTAGCATATATAAAAATAGGGTTTTGTTTAACTACTCAATCATGCATCTCAATATAAAAATAGGGTCACCAGCAAATCAAAGCAATATATAAAAGCACACCCCCTGCATAATCAACCAAAACCATAAGTTGTTACAATGGCATATATAAGTAATTTTCGATCCATACATGCAATATCTTGGGCCTATTCATCTTTAATTTATTTAGAAGTATGATTAGGGTTTTGTTTACTTTCCGTTTTTTCTTTGCAGTGAAACAATAGCAGTTTATTATAATAACAATAAAATGCTTCCAAAAAAAAAAAAAAAACAAGAAAATGTACAAATTTCAAAGGGAATATATAAGGGCTGATTTGGTATTGCTGTGCTTTGAAAAAAAACTGATTCTGCTGTGTTGTGAGAATAAGCGGCTGTGAAATAAAGCAGCAGAATGTTTGGTAAACTTTTTTGTAAAAGTGCTTTTGAAAAAAAAAATAGTATTATAGTGTTTGGTAAACTTTTATGTAAAACAGATGTGAAAAAAAACTGATTTTTCAAAGCTGGGTTTTGCAGCTTCTTGTTTTTGGCTTTTTTTCACCCAAAACTGTGAAAAAAGTTGAAGCTGAATGTTTACCAAACACAAAAATAGCTCCCAGTTTTTTTCAGAATCATCTCAGTACCAAACCAGATCTAAGTCTCTCCAAACCAAAAGGACTTGAAAAAAAAAAAAAAAAAAAAAAGGTCTACATGGGTGATAAGCACGAGAAGTAGCAGATAAACCCAATAAAAAAGGAACACAACTAGTCATCACTCATCAAGAGGAGATTAAAATGTCTCTATAAGTTTTTTCGGTATGTAAAAACGTATATTATCGAGATAAAACCATCAGCTAATCCTTTTTTTGGTAGAGAAAAAAAAAAAAAAAACAAATGGAACACAACTAAATTCTATTGATAAGATCATATGTTCTTTTCAGAAAATAAAAAGTGATTTCATATATTAATATTTTACAAGAGTTGTTATTTTGCTTTGAAGATCGTTTCTATGGTCAACGGATAAATACTTATAAAAGATTAAGTATGGCATGAGAGTAGTAGCAACAAAGCTAGTGTGACATTGGATCAAACTTTTATCAAGATCATCGATGATTCTTTTCAATTTTTAACTGATCCAACAAAAGTTTATGGGGAGACGGAGAGTTTAATTTTGTACAGAATATTATCAATCCCACACATACACACGTACGCGCACCAACCCGACCCATAATCCCTCGTCACTTGCTTTTCTCGAGTAATGCTAAAGATGTTATTTATTAAACTAAATTTATAAATTCTATGATGTGTTATTAATAATTAAATTTTAATTAATATATTTATTTTTTTATTAATAAAACATCACATGTTTTACAAATTTAAATTGATTAACGTACTTAATTTTCTTAATTATCCTTCCTAACATCCTTAACCAGTTGAGAAGTTATGGTGCAACTCCCCATGTGCTGTATTGGAATACTATTTAATTCTGGGAAATCCTATGGGATTAAGGCTGAATTGAATGGATATAGAAATGGTGGATGGTTGACTTGGCTAGATTTTACAACGTATTGTAACTTGATTTTACTTTAAAAATAAAATATATCAATTCAATCGTTTATTTATTATTTTAAGTACACGAAAAATCTCTCGTAGAATTAGGTTTTCAATTTTCGATCCCTGAAGATACAAAGAGAAATGCTAATGAGATTTTCTTATAATATGATTCTCTATAAATTCTCTAATATTTCACAGTTTAACATTATTTTTCGTACCAACATCATAATACAATGTGCTACAAATATAAAGTAGCAAAAAATTTATAAAAAAATGCTCTTTTAAAAGAGTCACATTAGCATTTTTCATACGCAAAACAAACACTGGGTTTTCCAAAGATCGTTTCACCTCTCCTTTTCTTTCTTTTTCTTTTGCTTTGCAAATCGTCCGGAGTAATCCACTATGTAAGTTTGCATGTGCCTACAAATCTACAGTAGATATCATATATTCCCTGCATCCCTCTCCACTTCCCTTTGTCTTTCTTTTTCTTTTTTTCTTACTATTATATTACTGTACTAACTCCATCACTCATCAAATCGAATCCAATTAACATATATATTCCCCCATTTTTCCACTACCCTTACTACTATTAAAATCCTTTTATTCTCCTGGTAAAAAGTTGTTTATGCCTTTTCTTTTTGGGTTTTCTAACCCAAATTAGGTTAAAAGCACTTTGAAAAAAAATTTAGGGTTTTTTTTTCCTTCTTCTTTTTGAGTGTTGCAGACAAATTCTAAAAGTGACTTCACGTGACTAATTGATTTTTTTTTCTTTTCTTTAGATCGATTAAATAAGAAAAATATATTTTAGTTTAAAAAATCACGTAACTATTTAAATAAGCAATTGGTGTGCATCAAACAATATTAAATATTCTATCATTGAACATAATCATGGAAAATGTGCTTGAATGAAACGCCTCATACAAAAACACTTCAAAATTAATAAGCCATAATTTTATAAGGTACATTACATACACAATTTGCATATGACACGAATGGTATGTTTACATAATCTAAAATCTAGTTTCTTGTACGTTTTTCTTTGTGAATATTGAATAAGAATTTCTTGTCAAATTGTCAAGGGAAATATGTAATATTATATGTATGTTTACTAAATATATGTTAACATTATTGGTAAGTAAGAATTGTGGACGTCAGTGCCCGATGACAACGTTACACATGGCACAGTATTAATAGGGCCCTCGGAAATCACACCATCTTCAAATTGATATAGGAACATACCAAATAAATTAAATTGTGTAATATTAAGGAGATTAAATTTGTAGATAAAATTTAAAAAAATTAAAGTACATAGAAGTTGATGATTGGTTTATTATTTACACGTTGATAAACATGTTTATTCTTATTGGTGACACATCATTTAGTTTACAAATTTAATTTTCAAATTTGATCTCCCTAGTATTACCCAATTAAATTATGTGACCATTGTAGATATAATTGTTTTTAATCATATGATTCACGACATGTATAATTTACTCAAGCAGTTGAATGTCATCATGTACATTACAGGCAGTCTACTTAGTGCTGCTCATGTGTTTATTATAATAATGTTTCTAATTAGAGATGCATTTTGTACCGAAAATGATTTTCTCACCTCCAAATCTCCTCATCTTCAAATTAATATTATAATAATATTAACGTAACTTAATTATAACTGTTCAAATAAGAAGAGATTCGAAGAAAGAGAGATTTGGAAGAAAACTAATCCTGCTTCATTTTACACAGTTGGTAGCTTCAAGCATCGGTTAACGAATATAATTTAAAGAGTTATGTTAGAGAGATTCAATTTGTAAATTAAATTTTGTAAACTAAATGACATGAAAGTTAGTGATTGAATTATTACTTAATCGTTGATAAACGTGCTTATTTTTTATTTGTGACACCTCATTTAGTTTACAAATTTAGTCTCCCTATTACTCTAATTTAAATAAATGGATATGGTTGAAATTGTTGCATGCACACCACAAAAATGACGTTTTGGAATTCAACGTGTTCTTTGTAACATCCCACATCGTCCAGGAGAGTGGATCATGTAAGCCTTATATGTATATTCTCATCTCTACCTAACACGAGGCTTTTTAGGAGCTCACTGGCTTCGGGTTCCATCGAAACTCCGAAGTTAAGTGAGTAGCGCACGAGAGTAATCTCAAGATGGGTGACCTACTGGGAAGTTCTCGTGTGAGTTCTCAAAAACAAAATCGTGAGGGTGTCTCGTGTGAGTTCTCAAAAACAAAATCGTGAGGGTGTGGTCGAGACCCAGGCCGGGATGTGACATTCTTAATTTTTTTTTTTTTTTCATTTATCTTTCAGTCTCGATTAATTATTCGCTTCTTTGTTTCAAAACCAAATATGAACGCTTTCCACAATTCCCCTCCAGCATGTTTTGGGCTCCATTATTTGACACAGGGATAAAGCTTGAGTTAGATCAGCTGAGCTTGTAATTATCTTCTAAATAGGTTAATGGTTATTTCATAATTTAGAATAAGTCAAATAAACTTAACTTTTAACCATGGTGGGGTGGCTTAGTGGTTGAGGATAAATTTCAAACATGTATTTCACATGGTTCAATTCCCAAAAACAAAGCCGTGAGGGTGTAGTAGGGGCCCAGACCAGGATGTGACATTCTTAATTTTTTTTTTTTTTTTCATTTATCCTTCAGTCTCGATTAATTATTCGCTTCTTTGTTTCAAAACCAAATATGAACGCTTTCCACAATTCCCCTCCAGCATGTTTTGGGCTCCATTATTTGACACAGGGATAAAGCTTGACTTAGATCAGCTGAGCTTGTAATTATCTTCTAAATAGGTTAATGGTTATTTCATAATTTAGAATAAGTCAAATAAACTAACTTTTAACCATGGTGGGGTGGCCTAGTGGTTGATGATAAATTTCAAGCATGTATTTCACATGGTTCAATTCATGGCATTGGTGAATCGCATGATGATAGTCATGAAGAGCTGAAATGCCTTTGTGAGTGTATCCGGCCTCCGAAAGAATGGATTGCCGTGACAAAGCCACCCGCTAATCTTAAAAAAAAAAAAAAAAAAAAAAAAAAAAATTGAACTAACTTTTCTCCCCAACTTAAATCAATACCACGTGTTAAAAATTCAAAATTCTCTACAATCTCAAAATTCTTAAATACAAACTCAATTATTTTGTTCTTTTTCATAAGATAGTATTTATAATAGTACGGGGAAGCAATAATAGAAAATAGATCAAACAAACCTTAGTCCACAAGTACTAGGGGAAACCTAGACCTTTAATAAAATAACATAAAACAAAACCTCTAAGTAAATATAACCTTTAATTTTTTTATATTTTCCAACACCCGTCTCAAACTCAAGATCATGAATTTGCCAGAAGAAAAACAAATATAACTTGAAACTTTGTAAATTCAGCAACATGCACTAGATATACGTATCACATAGTCAAGTACATCGTTTATAAAGACGATATTCTATTAGGTAGATATCTATACAATTATAGTCTCAATTATGTAGAAGATGTGATTCATCAATATGATTTCAAGACGAGGACCTAATTTACAAGGGATTTTTTGGGTACCCGAAGTTTTAGAACTCCAGGTGTTTTAACAGGTACTTTGAAGCATCTAAGAATTTTTTAATTTACAAATTAATATTAGAGCATCTTCAATGAACTTTTTAAATGAGCTCTTAACTAAAATTTAGAGAGGAGTTTTTAGCCAAATTAACTCCGATCATGCTCTCTATCTACATTCTAAGATAGAGATTCATCTGGGAGGTCCTAGATTTAGGGAGGGAGAAATGAGCTTTTAGTGGCTCTCTACAATTCTTGCTAATTGTTTTAAATAAATAATTAATTCCTACTAACTATTTTTTTTTCTTTAAAAAGGAGGTCAGCTGGTATCTTCGTCACGACAACCCATCTTTCCTCACGACAGTCTACTTCCAAAAAGACTCATAGGGGCATTTCCTATTAGCTATATTGACTCATAGCCATTACTACTCTCTAAAGTCGGGAGTATGATTGGAAAATAACTTTTTTAGAGAGCCCATAGAATAACTTCTTGATAATTTTAGCTAAAATTTTTCTATAGAATACAGAGCATTATTGGAAATAATTTTCTGTCTTCAACGAGTTAAAGCCGTAATGATCCAATTATGATTAATGACATACATGTAATTCTTATATACAATATTATATAATTACACTAAAACTGAGGAGCAAATTATATAAAACTCACCGTTGATAAAATTTGAACCTAAAATATCTAACTTACAAGTTGCATGATTTTTTTTTTTTTTTTTTTTTTGAACAAATGATATTATCTACACTAAAAGGGAGGGGTAGACTTAGCCTCATAATGGGCTAACAATAATGTGATTCAAATTTGCCTAACGAAAATCGAACCTAAGGCCTCTTACTTACAAGTGAAAGGAAATACCACTAAACAGTTAGATTAAGTAGTAGCTGCATAACATGTTTAATTTAAAGAAACCTCAAAATGAGGTTTTCGGTAATTGCATGAGTTCACATGTCTGTTTAAGAAAATGGAGCGTACTAGGATTTTTTTTTCCTCTCCTCTTTCCATCCCTTCCATCATCTCCTCTCACATTCTCTATTTTGTCTTTTTCTTTCTATAAAAAAATAATATAAAATATCAACGTGATTTTACTGTGACCGTTCAAATAGGAGAGGAAGAAAGAAAAGGGAAAAAAAGAGGATGTAGAATCATACTCCAAATGGAGCAGCCTCACTTTCCACCACACAACACATAAAATGTGACCCACAGATCGTCCGTGGAACAGCTTAATTAGATTTGGTCCCTTAAACCATTCACATATATATATGTTTCCAAAAAAAAAAAAAAAAAAAAAAAAAAAAAAACATATATATCTAATCGAATTTCTCACCATGTGTTGGTTAATTCTCCATATTTAACCATTCTTTTCGAGAAACTACTTAAATTTGAGAATTTTAACAATTTATATATTTTACATTGATCTCTCTTAATTATCTTATATGGAAAAGATTAAGGTGAAATTTAATTAATTAAATATATAAGATCGATCCGCAAGTACAGCATGTTAGCTGCTTGAGAAGCCAATATTTTTTATTATTATTTAATCCTCATCACTAATAGACAATCCCTATGAAGCTGCAAAAAAGATTTCTAGAATCTAAAATTAAATGTGATTTTTCTTTTTTGGAAGACAAATTAAATGTGATTTGGTCTAGCTTCCATAATGTGCCATATAATATATATTTTAAACCCTTCTCCTTTCTTAATAAGTTGCTTAAAGAAATCTGAAGTTGTTAACAGCTGGGGCTTTTAGGGCACCCGTAAGCTGACATACATACAATTTTATCATGGAACTGGAAACCACAAGTAAATGTGGAACCCACCTTAAGTTTAAACCTGCACAATCGGCAGAAATGATATGCTAATGGTGGATTGTTTGATGAATAAATTCAGATGATGATTTGAAGATTTTACTTAAAATTATTCGTTGTCGATTTTTAGAATTTTGTATTTATGGTCATAATCGATTCCTATTATAAATCATTATGTAAAATTAATTATGTTAAAAAATCAATTAAAATTAAGGTCGTTTAGTCATCGAACTATATTAAAACAGACGAACAAGATTGATAAAAGTATTACGAACCGTCTTTGTATTTGCTATAATAAATTTACTAAATAACTTAGTTTTAATTCATTTTTGTAGAGATTATCTTTACAGAGGACTTATAAATCAAAAGCACAAAACTTTGTAATTCAAACACGAAAAGTTTAAAGTAGGAGTTCCTATTTATATTTGAGTAGCCAAGTATTGTTCTAATGGTTTGATTGATAGAATCCTCGTTTTTAACTAATTGCATTCTGAATTATCCATAACCTCTTATTTTCAATATATTTCAAAATAATAATATCGTTTGTAATAAAATCAGAAAAGATATCCATAAAAAAAAAATAAGAAGAAGTAATATTTCTTTTTTGCATTCATTTGATCAAATAAAAGAATTTTTTTTGAATTTCCACCATCTTTTATTACCAATTACATATACCCGCATTTCCACATATCCTAAAGATGCTACTGTAAAAAATTATGTAATAAATATGACAGCCACCATAAAAAACTGTAGGATAATTATTATAAATTGTTCGGGAAGCAAAATGGTCATTGTTAATTAACTTAATTTATCATAAAAAATTAAATGTTTATAATAAAATTTGCAGACAGCATAAACTAGTGACATATGCAACTCATTTGCAGCGCGTGTTGGAGTAGTTTCTTGTTTGATTGATGCACAATATTTTAACACTTCAAATCACATTGACAATCGCTTTCAAGTAGTAGTCTATAAAGTCCACATCTAAAGGAAAAGAAAATATTTGATAAATGGAATACAATATTGTAGGACAATTATATAAAAAAATATGGAAAATATTAAAGTAATGAAATTATATGAGTTATGAAATTACTGGAAAAAAGAGAAGGAGCATAAAATCTAAGTATATAAACATAAGAATCTACATACAATCTGATCCAGCGATGCAATAATTACTGGCTTTGCAAGCCAGCTTAAAGGTCACTGGAGATCTCTGATTTCTCAGAGTAGCTTGCCACAAAGTTTTGGATTTGCAAAACCTATCTTCTCTTTCTCTCTCTACTTGCTATATCTCTCTCTCTCTCTCTCTCTCTCTCTCTCTGTGAAAGGGTTAGTCTGATACTCTCGTACATACATAGCGCGAGGAAGAAATCGAAATTAAAAAGATTGATCAGATGGGGAGCAGTTATTTTGTGGAGCCAAACATGGGAGGAGGTGGTGGTGGTTCTTCTTCTTCTTCTTCTTCAAGGAAAGGAAAGAAGAGTAATTCAGACAAGCCAAAGCAACCCCAGAGAGGCCTTGGAGTGGCTCAATTGGAGAAGATCAGATTACACGGTCAAATGGGTTCCACTTATCATCCTTCCCTCCACTCTCCATACTCCACTAGTTTCAACAACGTACGTACGCATATACTTTCTCTCCATCTTTGAGTAATTCGTAATTGGGTTCATTTGCGCAGAGAGAATTTTAAGTCTCATGGGGTTTTAATGTAAATTCATTATAATCTTGCAGGAGGACACCAGAGTGCAAACAGCTTATTCATCCCTACCATCATCATCTTTCTCTTCTTCACCATCCTCCACATCTTCCCCACTCTCTTATGGCTTCCCCCCCAACATCATGGTGCGTTTTGTGTAATTTTCCACAATTTTCGTTAATCGTAATTTCGTTTCCAGTTAATTTGTTGATGGGTCACCATGCACATACATATATGTTGATCAATGATTGTGAAATCGTGTCCAACTTCATCTATGTCATGATCATCACCACCCACAACAAATGCTTACAATTCAATCATTTTTACCCAATTGGAGCAATTTTTTTCTTCCCCCTTTTCTGAGGTGAACGATAATGGTTTAATAGAAACGATAGTGGTTTTATTAGAACAATAGTGGTTCCCCCCGCCCTCGTCCACCCCCCCCCCCCCCCCCCCCCTTTTTTCCTTCCTCCTCCTCCTCCTCCTAATTGATTGACTTTTCTTACATATAGGAAGTTACTTAATTTTATTCGTTATTTGGCTCCAAACCCTAGTTAGTCGCAGGCCATATGTTGCAATAAATCCAGTTTCTATAGTCAAACCTCATTACCTCTGAAAAACCATACTCTTGATCAGCCTTTATCAGCTGAGTTCTTAAGAAGCACCTTCTTAAAAACTGAAAACAAGTCTGGACTCCATTGGAGCCGGCCTCTGAGTTTCAATTGCCGATATGTGAATCTTCACGTGTGAACTACTAAATGGGGTTACACATGAGGGAGCATGTTGGCAGTCCCATATCGATGGGGGAAGTCAACAAGGGTGGCTTTAAATATGATTACCCTACTCTAACTAATACCGAGATTTTTTGTGGTAAAACTCCACACCTGACGGATTGGGCAAGTGGTAAAGTTGGGAACAATATCGGTGTCGTTAGAATGAGATCCCATGGGCTCATCGATCTAAAAACAATTTCAACAAGTAGTACTTCTGATCAATCTTATGGAGTTTCTAATTAATTAAATTCCTTAAAATTTCCCTGGTATTGCAGATGGGCGGTCTTGGTGAATATGAAAGAGCAAACATGATATATGGTGGTGATCATAATTCCCAACATAGTAAAACAGCAGGGTGCGTATGCTTACTCTCTCTCTCTCTCGAATTCTTTGTGACTTCTGCGAATTGTTTCTTCTTTTCCTGAAATTGTTTTTGTTTCTAACCCGTACGTGAAATTTCAATTTCTTAAAACCAGATGGGACGTCATCCTAGACACCAAACATTTTGTGCAACCAAGCATGACTGGAGACCTTCTAAATCAAACTCCAGTAGAGGTACTTGTAATTACATGCTTTCTCACCTATCAAATGTAGATCTACTTTGACACATTAATTCCGATAAAATGAAACAAAATTAATAGGTGATAGATTTCCGCACACCCATTTTTTTAACATGCACAATTGCACATCCCTGTCCATTTAGAATTTGGCTTGATTAAATCAAAAGAGAATCAATGAACAAAAATAAACAGAGATGTGCAAAAAGAAAAAAATTGGATGCAAAAATAATTTCTCAATTGGTAAACTATCTATTTCACATTTCTATATATATGCACTGGTGATCCAAGTTTGAATTGATTTGGCGATCTTATTATATCTGTAGGACTCTCAGCACAGGAAGACCGGAAAACATAGAAGTAGCTCCATGGGCTCAAGCAGTCACAACTCTGAATCAAGTGACACCCAAGATCTAGATTTGGAGCTCAGACTCTCACTTTAGTTTGCTCGAGTCTGTATGGGTTCATAACTACATGCGTACGTACGTTTTATTTGCAATTTCAAGCTGATCATCAAAATATGTGGCGCTTCAAATTGCGCATAGGCAACAAATTAATTAATTTTCATTTTCATGTGGAAAAGCTCATTTAATGCAAGTTTATTGACTTTGTCTGCATAATACAGTGATGAATTCTTCTTCTTGAACCGTTGAATTCATATTGCCTAAGAAAAGAAGGAACAACATTAGTACTAATATTTTCCTTGATACATAGTACAACTTTCTTGATTTCTTGGTTTGAGGAATGTTTCTATTCTCTCTAAGTCCTATTGATCAATAGTAACTAGTAAGCTTTTGTACGAAAGTTAAAAAGTGAATCAATTAAAATAAAGAAAATATGTTAAGGATATGATTAACTACTATTGAGTCAAGCGGATTCTAAATCTGTTCAGTAAAAGTGAGATCTAGTAATTAGTTTAACATCCGAATATAATCATTTTTTAGAGAAAAAAAACCACTATTTTTCTTCCTCATATTATGCTTATTCATGTCCATTGATTTCAAAAGCCAGAAATAAACATGATGCAATAGTGTGAAAAACACTTTCCATTATTTACACATATGCAGTAACAAAAAAAGAGCATAACACATGTTATTTCAGAAAATATGAGTAGAGAATCTTGTTGTATACACGACCTAGATCATACAATTATTTTCATAATACTCAGTGGTTTCTTTATCATGATTGTCGATTGACATTAAGAAAAGTGTGATTATACAAGATGAACGAATCCAACCCATAGCATATACATTCCATTTGCTTATAGAAAGTAAATAAAACTGTTGCCTTCTTAGCTTTCTTCAGATCATGTAGCAAAATATAGAAATCAACTTGATGATTACAGATGCAATGTCGGAAGTAAGTTGCAGAATCTTCATTTGGTTTCAAATTCGTGCAAAACATGCATATAAGGCGAACAGCTGGCTGCAATTAAGATCAAGATCTAGCTGTTTATGGGTGAATAACAACATGCATCAAGTCTTCATACTGTTTGTTTTCAACCAAAAAATGAAAAAAACATTTGGATTCCCATGGCTCACAGGTTGAGAGTGTTTTTCTCATGAAAAAAACTTGAAAAGTACCGTTAGGGTTCCGGAGTCCAGTCTTGCTTTTAAATTTAGGGTCCTCCCTGCAAAGCTGGAAAGTATATAGAAGAGGTGCAGAACAATACCTAATCGAATGTCTAACTTGGCAATCGACGCCCTTTTCAACAGTGTGTATTGTTCAGTATTCTTAGTTTTGAATGGATAATCTGTCAGAGGTTTATTTGTCGGCAAACTTGATGCGTTGCCCTGATTTCGTACAAAAACAATAATTGAATAACAAAGTGGGATATGGATTAGATAACGTTGTCTACTTTTTATGCGGTACCGGTTTGAGCTTAGGTGTCAAAGACTCAATGGTTCGATCAGTTAAAGGGTGAAGAATGAAGAGCCAAGATTGTGCCAGATGTCAGCAGATTATACAACTGGTTTTGTAAGTCAGTTAGGAGTAGTTAAAGAAGGAAAATAGAGGCCTAAGGATGTAGAGTTTGCTAGAAGGTGTTTGTTGAACAGGATCCTTTTCGGATTTTTTTTTTAATGATGATTTTGGAGATTCGTGAATCGTGTTCATTTATCGTACATCATGCGATAAGTTTTTGTCAAGTACTATTTATGTTTATTTTTAAATAAAAATATTTAAAATAATTTCTAATCGCATAATGTATGATAAACAGATACAATTCACGAATTTTCAGAATCTTCACAAAGAAGATCAATTGAGGATCCGGACTCTTTGCTGTGTGAGATATATATCAGTAACGATCTTAATAATTCGTTTTTCTGTTTCCAATAAAACTAGCAGTCAGCACGTATCCTCTGGGCGTGCAACTAATTCGTCTTTTTATTTTGCTACGACTTGTTGTGAGTAGGGATTGTCATTGAAAAACAAAAAAACAAAAGGAAAAGGGCAAAAGGAAAAGAAAAAAAAAGAAAAAGAGAGCAGTGAACTGATCCTTGCTTTTCTCCCACTTCTCCAAATTAGAATTCTCTCCTCTTCTCTTTCCATCTCCTTTCATCCTCTCTTTTCATATTTTCTTATTTTGTTATTCTTATGTTATAAAAAATTGCTATAAGATATTGACATGACTTAACCGTGACCGTTCAAATAGGAAAGGAGGGAAAGGGAGAGAAAAGAAGAGAGGAAAGAATCCAACACCCTCTTCTCCGTCTTCCCACGTCCATTCGCACCGTATCAAACAACCGCTCCCCCTTACTCTTCTTTTCGTAAGCCTATTATTCTATTTTTTGTATGATTGGAGGTTGTTTGCTTATGGTTTTTTAATTTAATTTTGAATTTTTAAATAGGGTGTGTTATTATTACATGGCTATAGGCTCATGTAAAGATAGTAAAATTCGTGTTTGTGTAATTAATAAATTGCTTATAATTTTTATTTATATTCAGTTTTAATTAGAGAATTATAATGGTAATTTCTTAAAGTTTTGGTTGACAAACGGATTCTATTAATAGGTAGTTTAGATTTAGTTCTCTTCCTATGACATGTTTAACATAGTGTCAACACATGTTGACTCACCTATAAAGTTCAACGTACACACGTACTTTGCATTATTCTTGGTCTGTGGTTTTTTTTTTTTTTTTTTTTGGGGTTTTCTTCCCTTTTCATTTTGTGGAACTTTTTTAGAAAATTATTGTAGTCTGACATATTATTCGATGTACACATTAATTCGACACATCACTAAATACTCAACTAATTTAGTTAGTATTATTCGATGACTATTTATCCTATTCGATAGAAATAGTCAGTACGGTTCGAGTTGTCAAATGAGGCATAATAAAAAATATGTGCAACATTGATTGCCAAATTTATCATTTGTGGAGGGGCCTCCAGTTAAAAGTCACTGTTTTCGATTAAAAAAAAAGGAAAAAGAAAATTGCTGTCAACTTGTTTGGATACCATATATATTAGACCCAGCTATTAGAGCAAGTCCAGCCCGCACATTTTGACTGGCACCCAGTTTCACATCCCGACCCGGGACAGATCACTTCCCGGGCCCGCTCCACCACCGTAGCACGATATTGTCCGCTTTGGGCCCTAACCACGCCCTCACGATTTTGTTTTTGGGAACTCACACGAGAACTTCCCGATGGGTCACCCATCCTGGGAGTGCTCTCGCGCCCTTCTCGCTTAACTTCGGAGTTCCTAAGGAACCCGAAGCCAGTGAGCTCCCAAAATGCCTCGTGCTAGGTAAGGATGGAAATATACATTTAAGGATCACTCCCCTGGGCGATGTGGGATGCCACAATCCACCCCCCTTAGGGGCCCGACGTCCTCGTCGGCACACCACGGCCAGGGTTAGGCTCTGATACCAAACTAACACACCCCGACCGAGATCGGAGCGTGCTGGCCGTCACACCAAGGTGACGTAGCCATGTGCACGTGCGGAAGCTAATAAAGTAGTAATGTAAAAGTACGAATAATTGAAAACTAGCATACAAAGTACTAAAATAAGTGTTAGTAAGTGAGATACAATTTCAGAGCAGGTCTATAGCAGCCCAAACAAAAACGACAACAGTAGTACGCCCGAAGGCGACCCTACAATGGTGAGTGTCTGTCAGAACGCTGGAAAGCCCTCAAGGGAAACCACATCAACGGCTAAGCAACTAGAACCTAGAGGGGCGCAAAACAAAAGCGTGAGTGGGCAAAAACAAATCTCTTTGAAAACCATTTAACAAAAATACATTCTAACCCCTCGCCGTAAAACCTGTATACTTCCCAGAAAATAAACATATAAACGTATGTATAAACATGCCAAACATGCTCCAGGGTATGCCAATCATGCTCAAGATATGCCATGCCAAAATCTCATAATGAATGTAAGTGCCCAGGTATAAATCATATCAACATCATAACGTCTGGCAGCCGGAGTCACCTAACGTGACCTGTACGGCTGTATCTAGAGCTCAAATTTCAATCTCAATATCTGAACCTGCCCACGAGTCGGAACCACTCAAGGTGGTCTGTACGACAGGCCTGGGTGTAACATATATATACGCTCTAGTGCTACGATCACGTGAAAGCTGTGCGAATAATCGCGGGTCACCTACGAGTCGGAACCACCTAATGTGGTCTGTACGACAGGCCTATGCACCTAACTTGGATCCAAGCTGAGCGTGTGGTGCGGGAGGTGAACATCACGTGAAGGACTGTGCCCTACTCTGGGCGGGAGCACTAACACCGGGGGTGCAGGTTATGAGCTCTCTAAGTATCTCGATTCGCAACTGAATGTAAACATGTATAACACTTACCTGGCACTTACCTGTGCGTCCACTGCACCCAATATACATATAAATGTATGCCACTACTAATGTGTGCAATGATGCACAAACGATAATAATAACATGCAATGGCATAAGGCAAATAACCCTTTTTAAATCAATTTCTGGGAATATAAATGTATATAGGTATATACGGAAAACAAAAGCCCACTCACTGATATGTAGAAGGGTCGTAGCCCCCCTGCCTCGCGTGACCACGCTCGTCCTCGGGGTACGTGTCACCTAAATGCGAAACAACTATAAAAACGTTAACTTTAAAGCACATAACCCATTTCTCGTAATAACTTCTCATACATTGCTCAAAATGGACAAATGAATATACCAACGTGCTCTACACAACCTCAGGATCACAACCATATTTTTAAAATAATTTTCCTCCGCCGCACGCGCCCCCACGCGCCGGCCAAGGCACGGACCTACGCGCCCCCCACGCGCGGCCACGTGCCATGCACACTAACGGTGTCAACAGACGCCGTCAGGAATATTCCGTTAAACTGACGGAATATTCCGTTAAACCTAACTGACGCCGTCACTGCCGTTAGGAATATTCCGTTAAACTTAACGGAATATTCTCCTTTCTTCTCCGATCAGTCCCCGACGCCGGCGCCGTCGCCGTCGCCGGAAAACCTGCAAATCACGATTTCTCGCTCGTTTTTCCACCTTTTTCCACGTTTCTTGCACCAAAATCAACCCTAGAGCTAGTAGAACATGTCCCAACAAGTTTTAAGGCCTAAAATTATGGGATTATACCTGTCCAAATCTTCAAAACTCGGCCAACTCCACATCCAACGATCCTGACGTCCAAATTCACCCAACGAGCTACTCCCAAACTCCTGGGAACTTCACAAAGACAACTACAAGCTCAGAAATCCCAAAAACTCAATGTATAACTTTTGCATGAACAGTACTCGAATCGGCCATTGTCGAATCGACGTGAAAACGATGAAGTTCTTACCTGAAAATGGTACGATCGTGCTCCTCTCCGCTTCACAAGTTCAATGGTGTACTTGGTTCCCTCGATCTGCAAAGGTTTGAGGGTTCTTGGTGTGTGTCCGTACACTTACAGAAGGAAGAAGAAGAAAGAAGGGAGAGAGAGAGACACGGGACAGAGAGCAGAGGGAGAGGGAGAGTGAGTCAGTGTGTGTGTGTGGCCCTACACTTGCCAACACCACACAAAACTACCAAAAACATCATGAAACCAACTAGGGGTAGAATTGTAATTTCACACGTACGTTCTAATAATCCCGGGACGGGATGTCACACCCAGTGAAGAAATTAGCCCGGCTTGGCATTTTTGAGCTCCAGCCCGCACAATTGACTGGCACCCAGCCCATGCCAGTCAACAGCCCAGCCCAAAATGGACAGACCCATGAGCCGGTCAATTGCTTGGCGCGTGCAACACACGCGGGTGCCCAGGCGAGTAGCCGACAGGCTTTGCAGGCGCTGGGGCCCGCGTGCAGGTCCACTTGCAGCCATCTGGGTGAGGCCTACGTGGCCCTCCTCAGAGCCGTTGGATTTCCAACAGCTAGTTTTTTTAGGCCGTTGGATTTCCAACGGTAAAAAAAATTTAAATTTAAAATTTAAATTGGACCGTCCGATCACAGATCAACGGTCCACGTTTATTTCACCAAAAAAAAAAAAAAAAAAAAAAAGGGCCAACGGTCAGAAATTTGACCGTTGGCCACGTGTCATCGTGTTGGCTGTTGGATTTGATTATTTTTCAAATCCAACGGTCCAGATTAATTACAACATTAAAATTTATTAAAAATTAATTAAAAAATGTCAAATTTTTTTTAAAAAATACAGAAAAATTTTAAAAAATTAATTTTTTTTTCTATAAATACCTAACCCTCATCTTCCACCTTACACCACATTTCAATATTTTCTACACTTTCTACACTTTCTACATTTGAATATTTTGTACACTTTGAGAGAAAAAAATGACTTCGTGGAAGCTCAGTGAAGATGTTACGTTGTGTGAATGTTGAGTTCGCACTACTCATGACCCGATTACGGGTAATGAGATGGATAAGCGAGAAATGTGGAGTAAAATTACGAAATCGTTCAACGATGTACATGGAAGAGATGTACATGGAAAAGATACCAGATCTAGTCAAGGTCTTCAAGGTCGTTGGAAAAAACTCAACGCATCCTTTACTTGTTGGAAAAACGCCCTCTCTCATGCTTCTGGTAATTTGCGTAGTGGGACAAGTTTAGCGGATGAGGTAACAATATTTTTATTTATTTATATGCATTCCACCCACATCAATATTTTAATTTATTTAATTTCTTATGTAATTTTTATGTAATATGCATTCCACAATACTTATGTAATTTTTATGTAATTTTTATATAATTTTTATGCATTCCACAATTCTTATGTAATTTTTATGTACTTTTTATAGACACTACAAGCACAAGCATTCTACAATGCAAAGAACCATAACAAATCATTCAACAAATGGGAATGTTGGCAAATTGTCAAAGATTGCCCTAGATACAAAATTGTGGCAACCGGTCCAGAAGTTGTCATGTATGGTATGGGTCTACACAGTTCGCCAGAAGCAGACACAGCCGAACAAGAAGCCAACACATTTGAAGACACGGAAGGGATGCCTGAACAAGTGCCAGAAACCCAACCGACTCGTCAGTCCCTCAGGCCTCAAGGTAAAAAGGCATCAAAGAAAAAAAATGTAGTTCTTCCAAAAATGACTACGCTAAATATATGGAGGAACTTACTCGTCAAGGTGAACTGAACATGGCATGGGAAAAGGCTAGAGATGAGGAAAAAGCTAGAGATATGGCAGCAATTATTGCAGCTACTGAGGCTCGTGATGCGGCGGCTGAGAGACAAAGAGAAATAGTTAATCGAGAGAACGAGATGATTAGAGAAGCACTTCATCGAGAGAATGAGATGCTTAGAGAAGAAAGGATGGCTCAAACAGATCGTGACACTATGAACAAGTCTCTAGTAGGACTGTCTCCGAATTCAAAATATTTTTGGACTTCAGAAAAAAGAGATGTCGTGCGAAGGAGGCGTGCAAGAGATGCCGAAACAAGTCAAGGGGGTTCCAGCTACAGAAATCCTAGCAACCAAGATCCTAGCACCACATATCCTAACTCCACAGACTTTATTTAATTTCTTATGTAATTTCTTATTTATTTTTAGAACTTTATTTAATTTCTTATGTAATTTCTTATTTATTTTTAGAATTTTATTTAATTTCTTATGTAATTTCTTATTTATTTTTAGAACTTTATATAATTTCTTATGTAATTTCTTATTTACTTTTAGAACTTTATTTATTTTTAGAACTTTATTTAATTTCTTATGTAATTTCTTATTTATTTTTAGAACTTTATTTAATTTCTTATGTAATTTCTTATTTATTTTTAGAACTTTATATAATTTCTTATGTAATTTCTTATTTACTTTTAGAACTTTATTTAATTTCTTATGTAATTTCTTATTTATTTTTAGAACTTTATTTAATTTCTTATGTAATTTCTTATTTATTTAATTTCTTATGTAATTTCTTATTTACTTTTAGAACTTTATTTAATTTCTTATTTACTTTTAGAACTTTATTTAATTTCTTATGTAAACTTAAAACACCAAATAAAATTACATAAAACACCATTTAAACTTAAAATTACATAACCTCACCATTTAAACTTAAAACACCAAATAAAATTACATAACCTCACCATTTAAACTTAAAAAAAAAAAAGCAAACACACTAAATAAGATTACTTAAAAAAACAATACACTTTATTCTTCAACCACAAGCCTTATTTTAATTATCTTCGCCTTCGTGCAATCTCCACTGATGGTCAATCAAGTCATTCTGGCGGGCTATGTGCCAGTACGGCTCTTGCAATGAAGTGTATCGTTGAACGATCAATTCATTGTAACGTCCATCCCGTTCCAACGGCTCGTGTTGCACGGGATCTTCGGTCCGGTCATGAGCATAGTAGATTTGTGTTCTTGAGTTGTTCATCGGATCCGGCTCGTATTCATCGACGGCATCATAATCATACTCGTCTTCAACAATCATGTTGTGGAGAATAATACACGTCATCATGATGGATCGACGAGCCTCGACATCAAACATTCTAGCTGCAGCCCTGACAATGGCCCAACGAGCTTGCAAGATACCAAAACAACGCTCGACATCCTTCCTACACCCTTCTTGACACTTTGCGAAGTGTTTCTTTTTTCACTCTGCGGGTGTGGCACTGTTTTGACAAATGTTGACCACCTTGGGTAAATACCATCTGCAAGGTAGTATGGTCCCTCGTACTTATTACCATTAACCCAATATGTGCATCTCGACCCACGCCCTTGTAGCAGTTCGTCAAACACTGGAGATTGGGCAAGGACGTTTAGGTCATTCTGAGCTCCTGGAACACCAAAAAAAGCATGCCAAATCCATGTATCAAAAGAAGCCACCGCTTCCAGAATGATGCTTTTGGCTCCTTTTCTGTCGCCATAAGCTCCTTGCCATGCACTTGGACAATTTTTCCATGTCCAGTGCATGCAGTCGATGCTTCCAATCATGCCAGGGAAGCCTCGCATCTCACCCTTCCTCAGAAGCCTTCGCATGTCCCTTGTCGTGGGTTGCCGAAGGTACTCATTGGTGTAAAGGGCTTCAATTGCAGAGCAAAACCGCATCAGGGACTCCAGAACTGTTGTTTTTCCCATCCTTGCGATCTCATCCACTTGATCTGCAGATGCTCCATATGCAAGCATTCGCAAGGCAGCCGTAATTTTTTGCTCAGGAAGAAGACCTAGAACATGAAAAGCATCCTCTTTTTGCACAAAATATGGATCATGGTTGCAAACATCACTCATGATTTTAGCGAACAAACTTCGTTGCATTCTAAAACGACGTCTAAAAACATGATCTGGGTAAACGCTGTTGGGAATAAAATAATCTTCCAAGAGATCTTTACCTCGTCTTTCCCTTCTTCTATCGATGTTTGCCGCACGTCCGGGTTTGGCTATCTGACCCATAGCTTCCATGATACGGCGGAAATGTGAGGCCCTCCGCCTTCTATGGTGATCATCCTCATCCTCCTCCATTGCGAATGCCTCATCTCCACCTCCACCTTGGTCAAGATTGACCAATTATTCCTGTTGTGCCAACAACCTTTTCTGCTGCTCTTGCAACTGTTTATACGCTCTCCTTGAAGAAGACATTGTAAGAACTCAAGATTTGAAAACGATAAAGAAGAATTCTGAGCTAAAAAAAAGGATTGAGTTTAGTGTGAGGATGGATGTAGGGATGTAGGGTTTATATGGACAAAAAAGAAGAAGATGAGGTTCTGGACAATGCCATGTGGCACTACGTGATTGGTTGAAAATCTTAGCGGAAATCTATTCAAAAAATAGTACGTTCGGATAATGACACGTGGCGTGACGAGATTGGTTAAAAATCTTATCGAAATCTTGCCTAAATTATTGTAAACAGGAAGTGACACGTGGGTTGTCGGGATTGGTTGAAAATCTTAGCGGAAATCTATTCAAAAAATAGTACGTTCGGATAATGACACGTGGCGTGACGAGATTGGTTAAAAATCCTATCCGAAATTAAAACTATTTTTTTTTATTATTTTATAAAAAAATTATTTAATATTTTAAATGGACTGGGTGCCAGCGCATTTTGTAGGGGTGTAGATCGTTTGTGCCAGCGCATTTTTAGACTATGTGCCAGCACATTTTTTTTGGGGTGGAGATGCTTTGGCCTATTACTGTTCATTGAGTCTATTACTGTTCAATTAAGTGGATAAATGGGCTGGGTGCTGGCGCAAAGTGGATAGGGGTGGAGTTGCTCTTAATTAAGTGTGGCATCGTTTTCTATAAATTAAAAAAAAAAAAAAAAAAAAACCATTTTTTGTTGTACGGTTGAAGTTTATATAATGAATATTGTTATTTAAAAAAAATTTGTACATAACACATGTTGTTGTAAAAGAGATATGACATATTCAAAGGCAAATAATATGGTTCAAAAATTGTCACTCAATACTATGGTTTGGTAGTATTTCTTTTCACTTGAAAGAGAGGTATTAGGTTCGAATCTCGTAGATGGTGAATTCGATACCAAATTAAGTTGCCCATTATGTGGCTTAGCCAAAAAAAAATTGGAAATTACTTTACGATGGGATTAAGGGGTAATGACCAAAAATTAATTGTCACCACAAAAATAGCAATTCCTTCTTGATCGATGGAACTGCTATAAATGGGTTTTCACCATAGCCATTAGTTTACACCCCTAAAACGAACTGGTGCCTTTGAATTGACATTCAAAATTAAGGGACGATACAAATTGAGGAAATGGTGATAACCGATAAAAATGATTAGTAGTCACGATTAGGGGTGCCTGCAAACAAGGATTAACAACCACATTGCTATTTTTGCAAAAGATCTTAACCGATTGGTGGCGATATATACTTACAAATTATATAAGGAGAGATGGAGGGTTAAGCTGGGAATCAAAACAGAGAAGCACAAAGCAAGGAAATTGAAGAGCTATTGGAGAAATTTTGAGTTCTTCAATGGCTGCCTTGCATTACAAGCTTCTCATTTTTCTCCCTCTCCTCTTTATAATTAATGGGATTGACGCAGAACCTCATTTTACTCATTTGCCTCATTTCCCTCAATTCCCTTCCTTCCACCCCTTGGGTTTCGATGAACGAGATGGCAATGGTCGCATAGTTGAGGGCGCGGATTTTGCTTCTGCTGAAGGCTTTGATCCAAGGCCTGATAGGCCAGAGCCCCATAATGGTCCTACTGCCGGTAGGGCAGAGCCCGCTGCTGATCTTAAACGCAGCAGGCAAAACTTCCACAATAAGAAGCGTGCCGCGCGTCCCAAGCTTGACTTGCCGGGACTTCCCGGTGTTCCTCAGCCTGGCAAGCCAGCGGCAGATGTACCTTCACATGACTTCCCAACCCAATTCACTGGGGCGTGGCAAGTTGTTCAATTGAACTCAGGCGTGTCGGCCATGCATTTGAATTTGCTTCCCAACAACAAGATCCTAATGTACGATGCCACTGCCTTCCGTATTTCCAACCTTAAATTGCCTAACGGACAATGCATACCCTTCAAGAATGACAAGGGCGAGCAGTTAACAGATTGTTGGGCTCATGCAGTTGAATATGATGTTCAAACCAATGCAGTCAGGCCGCTAAAGGTTCGGATCACATGCACATTGCACTCGTTCAACTTATGCATATATAACAACATGAATAACGTTTTTTTATCAGACTTATATTGGTGTCGTATAAATGCTTACATTTTATTGATTGTGAATCTTGATCATATATAAGCATTTTATGTTGCTATACAGTCCATGCTAGTTCGCATGCCAACGCTCAAAAATAAGGTTTTGAGTTTATCATTTTACGAATCTATTTCCAAATACGGGCTACAGTGACGGTGGTGATCTATAAACAGGTCCTTACAGACCCATGGTGCTCCTCAGGAGGGCTGACCGCCGACGGTAGGTTTATAAGCACCGGTGGTTGGTTGGATGGAACTAGAAGTGTTAGATACTTCGATGCATGCCCCACATGTGACTTTAGGGATCTCCCCGACGCTTTGGCAGAACCAAGATGGTACGTATACATTATTGGACGATCCTATTAGTTTCTTGTGCACCAAGAATTGGTTTAGGGTTTCCACTAAAACACCTCGAAACATTAATTAAATTAAATATTTTCAAACAAACGATTGTTTAGTGTTAATTAAGATTTTTGTTGTTTAAATCATAGGTATTCAACACAAGTTACCCTGCCTGACGGTAGATTCATTATAGTCGGTGGCCGCAAGGCATACAGCTTTGAGTACGTTCCACGGGAAGGACAAGCCAACAAGCAAGCCATCTTCTTGCCAATGCTCGATGAAACCACCGACCTAGACGAAAACAACCTCTATCCTTTCGTCCACCTTTCGACAGATGGCAACCTCTTCATCCTCGCCAACCGCCGCTCTGTCCTGCTCAACCCTCAGACCAACAAAGTAATCAAAGAGTTCCGCGTGTTGGGTGGTGGATCGCGAAACTACCCGGCATCAGGGATGTCAGCCCTGCTGCCGATAGACCTGAGTGTCCCCAACCCTCAGCTCGTCCCTGCAGAGGTCATTGTTTGCGGTGGTGCAAAGCCCGGGGCTTATGCCCTTGCAGGCAAGCAGAAGTTCATTCCCGCGTTGCAAGATTGTGCCAGGCTTCGGATTACAGACGCTGACCCTAAGTGGGTTAAGGAAAAAATGCCCTCTCGCCGTGTCATGGGAGATCTACTTATCCTCCCAACTGGAGACCTCTTGCTTATTAACGGTGCCCAACTAGGTATGCTTGCCTCATTCTCGTAAAGGTTTTTCTGAACTTTATTTTCCCTGGGGTATTTAGATTTTCATCTTTTGGTAATTAAAATGGTTTTCTTGATTAAGTTCGGATGTTAAATTAGAGTTTGATTTATGTCATTTGATTGGTAAGTTATTATGATAATGATGGCTTGCTTGGAATTACTTCGGTAGAAAACACTTACGCTGATTGTCTTGGTGCTCCAAACGAGAAGAGGAAAACACTCACGTATAAGCACTTTTGTTAAAAATATTTTTGTTAGAATCACTTTTAAATTAAAGCTTAAGTGCTTCTAATGCAATTGGGGGTGTGCTTCTATGACGTAAAGGTCCTTTCATTTTTCCAGAAGTAGTTTCAAACCTTTAAGAAAAACCCTAAACATACATGCAATCCTTATAACAATTTACTTGTACCCTAAGAACCATAATCAAAATCTAATCTCAAACTAAAGGCATATTCTAAATTTCTAATATATCAAGTAACATAAGTCTGTCAAAAGAACAATATAAATACAGCAATTTGTAACCCTAGGTTTTTTTCAACAGGTGTGTCAGCATGGGCTATGGCAGAGCAACCCAACTTCACTCCTGTGCTTTACAGTCCCAACAACAAACCAGGAAACCGATTCAAGAACTTGCAACCGACTCTGATTGCAAGAATGTACCACTCAACCTCCGCACTCCTCCCTAATGGCAAAATCCTTGTAGCAGGCAGCAACACCAACCCAGGGTACCAATTCCAGGCCAAGTACCCAACCGAGATGAGAATCGAGCACTTCTCGCCGCCTTACCTAGACCCGGCATTGGCTATCCACCGCCCTGCCATCATGGACAAGAACTCCGACATCAAGTTGAAGTACGGCAAGCCATTCAACGTCCAGTTTCAGCTCCAAGACAACCCCACGGCCATTGCAGACATCAAGGTGACAATGTACGCGCCGCCTTTCACGACTCACGGGTTCTCGATGAACCAGAGGTTGGTTATTTTGGGAAAGAATGACTTGAAGAACGTGGCACGGGGTGTTTACAAGCTTCAAGTGGCGGCGCCACGTTCGAGCATGTTCGCTCCGCCAGGGTACTACCTGCTTTTTGTTGCCTATCGCGGTGTGCCTAGCGTGGGAATTTGGGTGCAGATTCTGTAATTAATTAGGGCTGGCTTAATTTCCTAGCTTCATGATCGCCTGCTTCACTCATGTTTAAATCAAAATTAATTAATTATTTTGATTATACCATGATATCTTTCTCTTTTCTTAATTTGCTTCGTCATATTAATTTTGATCGATGTACGTCAAATTTATAACGAAATTACAATAACAACAACAAAACATTTTCCCACTAAATGCGCTAACTTTTGGATGACTAGACATCATTATGCTAGTCCAAACAAAAATTTTAGTTGAAGGGGGCCAAAATTGGTGTGATAACTAGAATTGAGTTAAAGTTGTTGATTAGTGTAACATTCTCACCATTTTGAACCTTCCATTCGAGGTTAAACGGGTACATATAACCCTAATTTATAATTATGATACTCTTAACCAACAATTTTAAAGGGTCGGATTACCACAAACACTAGTATCTATGATTATTTTGCTCATGATTAATAACTAAAATATAGATTATCTTTCATTTATAACCCAAGAAAAAGGAGTTGACTAAAATATGCTGGAAGAAGTTTTACGGTCGAATCATCTTCCTTCTGTCACTCACAGCGGGCGCCAAGCCGTGCAGGCTCAACCAGGCAAAAGGGAACTATTTGATCGAATTCCTTGAACAAACCTTGTAAGCACCAAATATATAAATAGTTGAGAACTTTGTATGAAACCTCTCTGCAGGGCTGCACGTCAGGCCAACTGGCCAAGCAAATTATGAACTCGTCATTTCCCAGCTGGCCAGCTCAGCTGTCCCCACTACTAGCATTAGTCCCAAGCACAATTTTCTCCTAAATTCCTAATCGCACCGCGTCCCAGCTAATGACACCCATTCTCTCCTACTCTTACAACATCTATGACATTTGCACCACGACCCCACGAAAACATTGGAAATGAACAAATAATTAGAAGTCAAACGTATTAATCAATAATTTTAGCGTTTATGGTCATTTCGTTTTTAGTTTCATGTTTAATTTTTGCATTATAGATATATGAGAGAAACGAAATTGACCTTGGAAAATTATGTCGTGTGGTCACAAAATGAAAATGAAAAATGCCAACGACGGTTGGCTCGGTTATATACCTATCTTGTGGGTCGCTCCACCTAGATTCGAGTCCCACTATCAACAGTCTTCGTTAGTGCACGACTTGTAATTCTTACGTAAATATAATTCATACCCTTGGCAGCTGGTAGTTAGGTGCCAAGTGTGAGTTCTCCATGCTCGAGCTTATGGGTATGCTTTGACATTGGTGTTGAGAGTAACCAATCTCTCCCTAAACTTTTTGTTACAAAAAAAATGAAAACTCACTTTTAAGATTTTGCTGTCAGTTATGCATCTTTGTTTCTTCCCCTCCTCCCTACCACCTTACTAGGGCAATGTCCCCTTTCTGCGCTCAAATTCAAATCCGGCTAAAATAGTTTGACAATGTGCTCTTCTCTATATCCAAGTTCGAATCCCTCTCCTCTAGTGTAAATTATATTAGAATGTATCGCTTGAATATAAATAAATAAAAAATGTATTTGCAATATAATTGGTAAGTTTTGACTTTTTTTTTATTTTTTATTTTTTACTTTTTGGTGAACTGTAAGCTTTGACTTTTGAGAAGCATGCTTCAACGTTTTTGATTAAAACAAGAATGTCAAAAAATTATGACTACGTCGTAGGAGAGCATATTTTGCACACTGCAAAACAAAAAGTTATATGAAGCCATCAAGAATCCAAAGCAAGACGCATCGATCGATCCCATTTCCAACAAGTAAATTGTTGTCCTAGAAAAAAGAGGAAAATCTAGTTGGGACTGAAGTCGAAATGGCAGTTTTGCAAGCATTCCTGGTAGCTCTATGCATCACTGTGTTCCATCAAAATGTAGCTGATGCAACTGCTGCAAAGAGCATGTACCTCACCTGGGGTACCCAACACGCTGTGATTCAAGGCGAGAATCTTAACCTCGTGCTCGATCGAACTTCAGGTTAGAACAACTTACTCCTTAAATTTCTCGTGCTCTACGTGCTTAGATCAAAGAAACCAAGCAAATAAATGCGTAATGATCAAGTTATCTCCTCTAACCAGACTACATTAATACTGCCTTTGCTTTGCAGGGTCTGCTGCTATGTCAAAGAGAAATTTCTTATTCGGAAGCATCGAGATGCTGATTAAGTTGGTACCTGGGAATTCCGCTGGGACAGTAACAGCCTACTATGTAAGTTAATTACTAACTGAAGCAAGATAGATAGCTCATAAAAACACCGAAAAAAAACCAGAGCGAGATAATCTCTCTTCGTTGACAATGAATCCCCAATTCCAGGGACCTACAGAATAAACTAACGTGTGCTAATTTGTTCATACTCGAATTTGTGCAGCTATCGTCAACAGGAACCAAACACGACGAGATAGATTTTGAATTCCTAGGGAACGTTTCTGGACAACCTTACATTGTCCACACAAACATATATACACAAGGAAATGGAAGCAAAGAGCAGCAATTTTACCTCTGGTTTGACCCGTCTGCTGATTTCCACAACTACACCATACATTGGAACCCTACTGAAGTTGTGTAAGTTAACTAACGACCGAGGCGCCTTTGCTTTCAATCTCAACAGGGTGAAAAGAAATCATCCTTAGTTCTATGAGTCATGGAACCAAACAATTTCTAAACTTCAATTCATTTTTATGATTTCAGGTGGTATGTCGATAGTTTGCCCATTCGTGTTTTCCGAAACTACGAAAACCAGGGGATTGCTTACCCCAACAAGCAAGGGATGCGGGTTTACTCCAGCTTATGGAATGCTGATAACTGGGCAACTAGAGGTGGGCTAGTGAAGATAAATTGGACCAGTGCGCCCTTCACAGCCGGATTCAAACACTTCAGGGCAAGAGCCTGCAAGTGGAATGGAGCTGCCAGCATTAGTGTATGCGCCGCCACTTCCCAGGCTAACTGGTGGACTTCCCCTATATACAGCCAGCTGAGCAACAGTAAGCTCGGCCAGCTGCAATGGGTCAGGAATAACTACATGATCTATGACTACTGCAAAGACACCACACGATTCAATGGAAATACGCCACCTGAATGTTCTAAACAACAATTCTGATTTGAGGCTAAGCAATCAAGCTACAGAAAGAAACCCGAATCCGGTTTCAACCAGACGACTGATTCTGCAGCCTTAATTGGCTTTCCTCTTCCAGTTCACAACTGACAAATAAATTTTCCTCGCGGTTTTTATCTGTTTCAAATTTTCAATTATGTTGTATTCTGCTGTTTTGTACGATTCTTTTACTTGTATTCCAGTTACATGGATCTATAAAGTTATAAACTTTCAGAGAAAAAGAAGTATCAATTAAACGACAAAGTTCCTGTTGATTTTCCCTTCTTTTCTCAGCAGCCAAACACTCAAACATCAATAACCAAACAAATCAAGCATACTATGCCCCTTGGAACTCGATTTTAATCAAACAAATCAAGCTTGCTATGCAACACAAGTAATCTAACGGATATTTAACAGAATAAAATCGAGTTCTACGGCATATCAAATACTGAGCCTAGACTTTATACAAACCTAATTCATAAAGTAAATGAACCCAATAAGTAAAATTTGCAATTCAAAATGTTAATCAATCATTCACATTTGTTACATTCTATTACCTTTTCAGTTCCTCAGATTAATAAATTTCAGAGAAAGAGCATGTATTAATAAAATGACAAAAATTTCCTCTTGATTTTCCCTCATTTTCTCATCAGCCAAACACTCAAGCATTCAGTAATCGAACAAAACAAGCTAATCTACGCATAAAGTTTATGCAAAATTTTAAAATCCAATTAATTGATACAAAGCCAAATGCCCAAAACAATCAAAGCCGTACCGAACATAGCGAGGCCGAGGTGGGTCTGCTCCCCCAAGAGCAAGCCAAACACGGCGGTGGCGGCAAACGTTGTCGCATTAGTGACGGGGACGGCGAGCGAGATCGGAGTGTGGCTGAGTATGGCGAAGAAAGTAGCGGAGGCGGAGAGGTTGACGAAGAAGGGGACTGTGTACTGCCAAATTGCGAGGAGCTTGAGCCAGCCCGTGAGGGAGGCGAGAAGCTTGTGGTGGATTGGGCCGGGCTGGGCACGGGCCTGGGCTGAGGAGGAGGATTTGAGGGCTTGATCCCAGAGAAGGGCGCCGCGGCGCATTAGGGCGTTGGTGGCCCCCCAAATGAGGCCCACTCCGATCATCTTCTCGACGTCTCCGATCATCGGCGTTGATCTGATCTCTCTGTGAGTCTCTGCTCTGTGTTGCAGCTACTTGACCCGTATGGTCCGGTGGTGGGAAATCAACGAAAACTACAACTAAATGCAACCAAACGATGCCGCATTGGATGATTCGTTATTTCGGTTGTGTAATAACTTATACGGGTGAATGTTTTGGGGAATGATAATCTCCGGATCCTATTTGTGAGAATTATAGAGATTTTTAAATTGTGTGTGTTTATCGTACATTATGCGATCAGATGATCCAGAGAGGATTATCATTCTGTTTTGGGTAGTGCCATTCACCCAATCTTTTTTAGGTCTCACAAACTCTTGTTAATTTTTGTCCATTGATTTTTTTCAATTCATTTGATTTGAAAATCGGAGAATAAGAAGATTTGTGAAAAATAAAAATGAATCTGTGAATAGCACCGCTCACTTTATCTTCGAAAATGTGAATTAGACTAGCTGATCAAAACAATTCATTACCTGATTGCATCAAATTTCAAGTGTATTTTTGTTCACCATTTTTAGTGGTTAAATTAATTTAAATTTTAAGATATCTATCTATTCACTACACATTTCGAAATTTAAATTCGTTCAACCATATAATTACGATTTTAGACATCGCCGTCAATTGAAATTCGTCACCGAGAATCCCCAAACATAAAGTGAAGGGTAGCATTGTAAACCAACTCACATGTTATTGCATGTTGTGGTCCACGTGACCAAATCTAGTTGGCAATAAAACAAGACCGCGACGGCGGTAAATCAAGATCCTCTGCAAACGCTTCCATTTTCCCGAGAACACCAACGCTTCTTCTCCAACCAGAAAAAAGGTACAACCCATAAGAGCGCGCATCCAGAAAGGAATCTACAAACGACGGCAGAGGAATGTACCTGCGCGGGAATCACGTGGTTGCACTCCCAGATTTACCCGCCATCTACCAATTTATTTACCGAACTGACACCGACACATTTGGCGGTAAAACCACGAGTTGACAACAATACCCTTAGTGAAAAGCAAAAATCCCCAAAACTCTCTCTTCGAGGGGTGAGATTTGTGTTTCTCAAGCGGAATGGAAATATGCTGCTCATGGTGTAGCCTCATATTACCTCGCATGAAAGTGTTTTCTGTTGAAATGTTCTTGGTTCAGAGTTTTTATTTAATATGTTTACTGAAGATGTAAACGTTTACATTAGAATTTAATAAAAGTTATCATTTGACCAAAATAAAAAAAATATCTCCGTCCAATTCCGACACAAATCTCTACAAAGTCAACAAGTCAATGGCCTCCACCAACCCAAAGTTCCGAAACTACCCTTCTGCGTTCGTTCTTTATCCATGCCACAACAAGTCAACAAGTCGCCAGTGTGTGGCTTCAGTTATTCAGTTCCAACGTATAAAAATACAAATTTCGAAAATTAAATTTTTATTTTTTTTCTCGATTTCTCTGGTTTCCGATTCGGATCCAAAATCCGAAAGTCTATGAGTTGAGTGACCCGATCCGGGAATTCGGACATGGAGCGGGTCATCGGCGGCAAGTACAAGCTCGGCCGCAAGATCGGCAGCGGATCGTTCGGCGAAATCTTCCTAGGTGAGTGTCGTGTTGAATCTGAGCCGTTGATCGTAGAAACAGTGGCTGAATCCTGTAAATTGTTTGAATTTCATTTGCAGCTACTCACACCGAGACGTTCGAGATCGTCGCCGTTAAGATTGTAAGCTCCTAATTATCTCTCTCCGTTTTTTTTCTCGATTCTCAGTTGAAATTACTGATTTTTTAAATTTAATTTATGTTTATGCGCTTCAATTGTCATCAAATTTGAAGTCTTTTGCCTACTTAATTAGTGAAGAAGCATTTTTTTAGCTTAATTACCAGTTAATTCAAGTAATTAAGTTGATTTTAATTTCTGCTCAATGCAGGAGAACAGCAAAACGAAGCATCCACAGCTGCTTTACGAGGCGAAATTATACAAAATCCTTCAAGGAGGAAGTACGTGCTGTATACGTATACGTATATTTTATATTAGTACTTGTTGGTTTAGTGTTCTGTGAGCAACTGAGCGTTACTGTTTTGATTAATTTGAGTGTATGCAATTGTTCAGGCGGTATTCCGAACATAAAATGGTCGGGAATCAACGGCGAGGACAATGTGCTGGTTCTTGATTTGCTGGGACCGAGTCTTGAGGATTTGTTTGTGTATTGTGGGAGAAAGTTTTCGCTCAAGACCGTCTTAATGCTTGCTGATCAAATGGTAATACATTGTGACGGGGTTTAAGTGGAGCTTGCGCAGCGCAGCTCATGCGTTATATTACATGCGTTTTGCATATGGTTAATCTGCTTTGCTACCTTACTCTTTTCAGATCATTTTCGTTATGAAAGTTACAATTTTTCGTGATGAAATTTCTTCCCTTTGTGAAAGTTGAAAATTTTTCAAAGAAAAAGTTCATTACTTTTATTGAGTTTCACTTTTGTAATTCACATTCTTCATGTCACTTAATGATATAATGTTTATGTGTCCTCGTATCAAGATTACGAGGATAGAGTTTGCGCACTCGAAAGGTTTTCTGCACAGAGATATAAAACCTGATAATTTCCTCATGGGTCTTGGTCGAAAAGCAAATCAGGTGATGCATCTTCGTTGTCTTTTTATCGTTTAAGATGTATTTCGAGTTTATATTGCCATCAATCTGTTTTCACTTATCTTATTAGGTTTACATAATTGATTTTGGTCTTGCGAAAAGATATCGAGACGCGACAACCAATCGTCACATCCCATACAGGTATTTCCAGTTTCATATCAAGGCGATCTCTTATTTTCTTCTCTGTGTGCTGAGACGCTTGAGGAACAATTGAAATATAACATACAACCTTTTTGGTATTATATTGCTTTATATTACTATTTTTAACACTTGCCTCATACAGGGAGAATAAGAACTTAACAGGAACCGCACGTTATGCAAGCTGCAATACTCATCTTGGAATTGGTAAGCTGCTCGGTGTTAAAATCTTTTAATCTGTTGGCATAAATACTCATTAACCTTATTTATTGTTTTGTTCTTAGAGCAGAGTCGGCGGGATGATTTGGAGTCTCTTGGATATGTTCTTCTATATTTTCTCAGAGGAAGGTACTTATTCTGTTTCCACCCATTTTTTACTTTTAATTTGTAGAAAGGAATTGAAAAACTTATACAGTAGGAGAACCCGATGATATATTGTTCATGCCATATTATGTTTCGACCCCCTTGTCCCCTGACAATTTTACTTTTCCTGCTTATAGCCTTCCGTGGCAGGGTTTAAAAGCTGCCACAAAAAAGCAAAAATATGACAAAATTTGTGAGAAGAAGTTATCAACCCCTATTGAGGTTTGTGTCAACTACTCTGTGCACTTTAATTTTTATCTGGTGTCAACTGGTCTGACTGCTGTTTTCTAAAGGTTCTATGCAAATCTCACCCGGTGGAGTTCGCATCATATTTCCATTACTGCCATTCACTGACATTTGATCAGCGACCTGATTACGGATTCTTGAAACGCCTATTCCGTGATTTGTTTTCTCGTGAAGGTATTGGTGTTCTAACTTTCCTGTTTTTTCATATGTTGTGAATTAAGTCCTTCACGTTGCTTAGGTCCTCTTAGCCTGAAGTCAATGTGCTTTCATATGTTTGATTTCCCAAATTTCCCCTTACCTAAAATTCCCATATGATAAATTATGTTATATACGAACTATATATCTCATATACTTCTATGAACATTTTAGAGCTTTATTTTGATGCGGATTCAGTATTCTGGATGTTTGTCTCCAAATGGCAGGGTATGAATTTGATTACGTATTTGATTGGACCATCATTAAGTACCAGCAATCACAAAAGAATGATTCTGTAAGTGCAATTGCTGTTCAGTCTTTTCAGATTTTTTTAGTTGTATGACTCTGAGAACGTTGGGTTACTGCTGCGCTTCTAATTTGAGTCCCACATGTTCAGCCGGTTCCTGGAGGAAGCAACAGTCATGCAATGCCAGTGCGGGTAGATAATCATCAAGGTTAGATCTTCGTGATGGACTTTTGCATATCTTAAATAACTGACTTCTCTAGTACAGCAGAGCGAGCATTTTCCTTTGGTGACCTTTTGCATATCTTACCCAGCTGAGGTCACAGATCGAATTAGATCAACCAATCCCACTGGTCCTGGTGTCCGCATGCAATTTAAATCTCCAACAACGGGCCGGAATTTAAGTTATGACAACCCTCTTGAAAAGAATGTAAGTCATATTACCGTCCAGTAACTACTGTGATGAAAAGAAATTTTTTCTTCTCGCTCCTTTTATGCTGCATCTTTACTCTGTTACATTGTTCAAAACTTAGTTCCGAATATAACTCACGGATAAAAATTTCCCTTTTTAGATTGCGAATGAAGCATGCCCTCCTCCGTCTACTTCATTTTCCGGCACCTCAAGAAGGAACCCCACAAAACCTCTTTTGCCCACTGAAGCTACAAACACTGGTCATGGACATGGCAATAAAGTAGGTCGTTCGAGTAGCTGGATTCAATCACTGCAGCGCATCTCTTCAGCCAAGTGACCTTTATGGTAATTCATTTTATTCATACTTGGGGTCATCATTTGGTTGGCTGCTTTTGTAATTGCGGCTAATGCTCTCGTCTATCTTCTTAAGCATTATTGTTGACCGGGTGCTTTCCGCTGTGTTTTAGCAACAGGTTTGCTCTATAAGATTCGAGCACATCTTTGAAGCTGCAGATGTACGGCGATTTAATTGTCAAATATGCAATGTGTCTATTCAGGAAGATCTTACGGATGCATCTTTGTAGACATTGAGTTAGTTCCTTGGTTTGTGCTAGTTTTTTTCCATAAGGTGACTAGAAATGTGTTGGTTACAAGATACAGAAAACCCAAAGCTTGGATTCTGTGCTGTACATAGTTCTCATAAGTGACACAGCCGTGTCTTGTATTTAAGTTTTTCTCATAACACAAATGATGTGTGATGCTATTTTTTTTCATTGTTGTTATATAATACGGAGTCTCCATGCCATTTGATGTTTATTTACAGTCTCTTTATTTTAAGATTCCTAAAATTCGTCTGAAATAAATTTGTTTTTCGAATGAAGCAGCTTCAGGAGCTGATTGGCTTATGATGGACCTTCTTTTTTCTTTTTGTGTGTGTAACTAAGTTATCGGAACCAGACATTTCTATTTGACATTTTCATATGTTTTCGGCTATATTTTATAAACTTTGCGAGAAGTTGAAAAAATACAGAAAACAGGTCAGAGGCACTTATGTTACATACAGGTCTTTTGGCAGGTATGGCAGATTTCTTTCCCAAATTACTCGAATTCCTATTCCGCTTCTTGGATGTCCATAGTAAGGTACGCATCTCTCTCTCTCTCTCTCTCTCTCTCTCTGCTAATCATTTAATTGATCCCAGTCACACACAGACATACAACGTTTTAATCGATCATGTATGTGCTTGAACTGTAGATCGTATTGGACTGCCCAGGATTGTTCAATATTTCGTCTTTAAATAAAGTCGATCTTTGCAATTTAACTTTCACTTGCTTGAGTATAAACTAATGGCCTTTGTGCGACATTGGAGCGGAGTCTGTTTTTCTTTTATATATATTTACTTAGGCAATGGAGGCTTATTTGTTGAAGTGGTATTCGTTTGTTGGGTTTCAGGGACATCCATTGAACTAGGAGAGTGCATATATAGGCGATGTTGGTGCTGGTGCTCAAGTACCTCATCTACGGGAGATTCTAGCGTACACCCGAGGACATATCTCCCTCTTCCTATACAGATTATGTATAGGAAGAGGGAGGGCCAGGACAGCCAAGAATCACCTATCAAACACCCTGTGGAGCTCCTCATCGTTCATTTCTAACGGGTACTATGATTGTTTGCCTCTTATTTAACTATTCCGAGTCTCAGTTTCCTTATAAACTTCAAATTTAAGCTGTAAATCTGGTTCTGTAATGCATTTCGACATCAAAAATTCACGCGTGGGAGTGGTTGATGAACCTTTCTGCCATCGTGAAACAATACGTAAAGAGGAGTAAAACATAAAATATTCTTCAAAATTGGTAACCCGCTTATACATTATAATGTATTTGTACAAAATACTAGGAGCAGATGCAAAATTGGGACAGGGCATGTTCCATCTATTGGCACATAAACAACGGCTTCTCAGACGGAACAACCAGCCCTACTCCCGGAGCTGCATTACCTGGTATGTCATTTGTGGAACACTAAAATTGGTCTGTTGAATCCGGTTTTGCTGCCCGACACGCTTGAAGTGATGTCCTCCACTTTTCTGAATCCTATCTGTAATCATATGAAACATCAGATATTCCCAGATCTAAACCGATAATTAGCAAAAATACCACCTGAATTCGAACTATAAGCCGATTGAAAATACCTTATCCAGAAGTAAGTCTTGAAAATCTTTCGGGTACACCATAAGATTCAATAAGTCTTGAAAATCTTTCGGGTACACCATAAGATTCCTATAATTTTCTTTAGTTGTCTGCACAACGGAACAAATAAATATTTAGAATCAATTCCAGTAAAGCAATGAAACCTAAAACTCGAAAATTCACAAATGCCTTAAAAGACGATTACCTCAGAAACTCTATAATTCTTTTCGTAGGACGTCCAAGGTTGAGGTTCCAACACAAAAATTCCGCCCTGCTCATACGAAGAAAAATTCGTCATACTTCTCTCCGCAGGGTTATCATGTTACTAGGGAACGTTATAAATCAAGTTTATCTTAAACTAAAATTCCATGCTTAGTTGACAGAAGGCGAGAAAAGAAAAACGAAACAAGCATGGTATGCATCAATGGTTATAAGAATTACCGGACGAAGTAGACTCCAAACCCTTGTAAATAACCTAATCAATCCATCGTCACCCCAATTCAGATGAATCCATTTCGACACGCTCAAACTGTATTCAAGAACAACACAATAAGGAATGTAATGTTATACTAGCAAATGCGACGTCATGACTGTATAGAAAAGCACGCGTCGAGACGCAAATTTTGCATAAAAAACACCAGTTGTCTCATGAGAGGTGCTTGTTCATGGAGTACTAATACAACTCTTCGATGGTCGATGGATAGACAATAGCTCGTTACTTAGATGTAGAAAAATCTGAAATTTCAGAACTCGATGGCGATCTATACTCTACGTTATTCTTATTTGGTCAACCCGTTTAGTATCATAGCAAGTTTTCACATACTATTGATATCCTTAGTAGGACTGAAACAAACATAATATATCAGAATAACTGAGAAAAAGGTGGCGGCGGAGCTCACCATATAATGGTGTCGTAATGATTTTTGTGTGGATTCCGACTGTTAACAAAATCTTCTTTTCGGAAAGATACTGTGTCGAGCAGATCTTTCTCCTCCGAAGAGCCATTTACACCCTCCAATTTAGAAGCCTTTCCGGGAGTCTTCCTAGCATTCTCCGTTCTCAAAAATTTCCTGGCGTGCCAGTACGCATCCTGAATTCGATCTGAAAGAAAACAACATTGAGATATAATAACGGAATTATGCATACACGAGCAAGCTGACTACATTTAGAGAACAAAGTAAAGAATTTTAAACTTGTTTGAACTTCAATGAGATTATATTAAGAATCTAACACATGATCAGAATCTTACTGGCGTCGATGTCAACACCGAGAATGCTCCGGCAGCAAAACTTTTTGGCTGTAGGCAAGCACATAAAGATGTCGATGCCACGGCAAGAATAATCACACTCGAGAACCACATACGTAAAGAAAGCATTTCAACCCGCAACTACAAAAGAGCCTAAACTCGACAAAACCAAGAAATTCACTACATTTTGCCGACTCAGACCATGAACTTCTATCCAAATAAGAATTAAATTTACCATTTGTTTACGAAAGATTAACAAAGACAACAACAACAAAACCTTTTCCCACTAAGTGGAGTCGGCTGAAAGATAAACAGAAACGATACAATATAATCAACAAAGTCGTAAAAAATAAATTTCAAATACGATTTAAACTGAGAGAAAAGTACCAATTTGAATGGTCATGATTCCAGAATTGCAGCCAATGTCAAGACAATCCTTTCCTTCGAACCATTCCTTCTTGAAAACCTTCAATCTAGCATCTTCCTCCATTTCTTGACCAATCTAAAACACAATATAAAGGCACTAAGATTTCACATTCTTATCGAGCGAACAAATATCGAGACGGTTAAACAAATATCCGTTGTCATTCAAAAGTGCACGTCACAAACAAGTTTATCTTACAAACATACAAAAAAAGAAATCATTCATCCAAATTCTCTTCATCTAAATCAAAGGTAATACCACCTTCTTCGTTGCCAAGTCTCCATTAAAAAAAAGGCACAGTCGGACCATGTCCAGTCGAGTTTAAGCCAACTCCCGCTGGGCAAAGGTGTTTTCATGTCGCCTTGCCTCCAAAGCCGCCTAGCCGCGTTTTTTAAAACACTATTCATGGGTGAAATTTAGCTTAAAAAATTTTCAAAACATAAATCCAAACAGTATCCATAATATCAATCCGACTACTTAGAAGTTTCACAAATGCACTGCATTGATAATCCAGAACACCAATTCCCACAGAAACTCGAACGAAATACCATAATTTTAATCAAATTTGACACAACACCTAATTGGGTACCCTTAAACTCAATTATACATAAACCCCACTTCAATATCAGCTTCAAACGACCAAATAAACAAAAAAAACCCAGAAAATCCCAAACAAAAAATCGAACCTTTAGTTGTCTTTAAACTTGTATAAGCTTTCCCTGACAACCCATCAGAGCAATAACAACATTCAAAAGTACAAAATTGTGGGGGAAGGAGGGGATTCGACTTACCCGATAGCCGTAGTAGCTTTTGTAGTTTCCGTAGTGGAAAATCTCTTTCCGTTTCTTATTACTGATCTGCCCATGTTGCTGTTCGCGCTCCTCTGCGCCCTTCTTCTCTTTATGTGAGCTGGACATGGCCAAAAACGGAATTTCGTAGCCGAAGCGGAGTAAAGTTACAGTCTTTCAGAGTTTCTTAGGTCGAAGGAAGGAGGGTGAGAGAGGGGGAATGGGGAGTTTAATTGCTTTTATATGAAGGTTTAGGGTTTTATATGAACACCTTGATTTAATTTTAAATTTTTATCGGGGAAACAAACGGAAAATAATAACGGTAATTTAAAATTCCTACGCAACGCTACTTCTTTTATTTGGGTACGCGCCAAAACTTTGGTTGGAGTGTAAAAATAGAGCAATTCTTACACGAGAAATGTTAAAAGAAGAAAGAATCTCTCAAAATGGACTTCTTTTTAAATTAACATTGTGCAAATATTATAAAATATTATGCAAAAAATATGAGATAATGGAAAATTCAACTTTTAAGAATCTTCTTAGTATTTCTTTACTTTAAGTTGGATCGACGTATTTTTACGTGCAAGGAATACCAATTGAAATTATTTTGATTCAGTTACCTTTTTAACTTTTCCTTACTTTTTTACTTACGAGTAATGAATAAGAAAAGTGTAAGCTTTCTTTCTTTTAAAATCCGTAATGAAATACATTAAAATCAAGAATTAGATCGGCAAAGAAAAACTAACTGACCTGACTTCCTTTCCTTACGTCTCCTATTTTTAAGCTCTCCAATTCCTTTCTTTTCCTTTTTCCGTGATCCATGATTGCAACAAATTTCACACCAAAAGAAATACACGCCCTACTCACTTCCCGCCAACCGAAATTACAACAAAATTAGGGTTTATGTTGTCGCTACTCTCTTCTCACCAAGCCCCCGGGTCCAAGGAAAGATCGAAAGTGGCCATCCCATACACAACCATATTCATCTCCTAGTAAATATGCTAATCTCAGACCGCCAGGAAAGGTCTCTGGCGAGAAAAAACCAAGAGGAACATTATGTATATAAGCCTGTGAAACTAAAACAACTGCTTGAGCAGAGTCTGAATCGATCAGAAGTTTTGAGAGGATAACTTCCCACAGCAACAGTGACAGGTGAATTACGAAAAAATAATAACGATATCTCAAACTAACAATACCATTGCAAAACTAATCGTTGTTTTCCTTTTTCTTACAATGTCTGCAACGCTAATCGTGAGATCAATATTTGTTACAAAGGTTATTCAAAGCTAATTATAATTTTATCTACAAAACAGAATTCAACACGTACGTTCAGGAGAACCAGCTTCATAGAATCATCTTGGCCCGAGATTTCAGTTTTCAGTATCACAGGCATGGGTACGTGTAAGCCATCTATAACTCACTCCAATTCCTTGAGGAAATCAACATTATCCACGAAAACCTGCAAGATGAAGATGAGAGATGAGACCTTGTAATCATGGGGTAATAAGCCGCCAACCAACTTTCGGTTGTCAGGGTGCATTTAAACGTAAAGCTTAAAGGTATGAGCCATACCGACTTCCATCCGTCAGGATCCAAGCAAGCAGTGATCTTTGTGTTGAGACCAGGTAATGGCCCAGGTTCCCGGGTAATCTTGCCCCCACAGAGTTTAATTCCTTCGGCAGTTTTATAGACATCATCTGTGCCTATTGCTATCTGTTGAGAGAAAAAAGAAACCATTTTACAACAGAAGAAGGGATGTTAGCAAAAGAAGAGGTGGGGAGAGGTCCGGTGTCTACCTGAGCATAAGCATTTCCTTTGTTATATTCGGTGACCCCATAATTGTATGTCAACTCCAGAACGGCGCTTTTGTCTTCGGGACCATAACCCATCATTGCTATAGTATACTAGAAGTAATGAGCACAATTGTGTCAATAAGGTATGGTGCAAAAGAGGATTCCTGTAACTAGTGACAATTGTGGCAACATGAAAAGTACAAATCTCTAAAAATATTGGTTGGGCATGCTGCTATGTTCTTCTGTCATCACGCTTCAATCTAGAGTCTCACGTTACTATCTTATCATACTTGATCCATCTTTGTGGGTGAGAGAGGCATCAATCGGGTATTCTGATCTGAATCTTAATTCCAACAAATCTTTTGCCATCAATCAGTGTACAAAAATAAAAGGCTATCGGTCTTGAGAAAAATGCAAAATTACCTTGTATTCCGGATTATCTCTTTTGCAAAGGAGCTCCATGCCAAAAGCCTAGATGAATGGAAAAGGAAACAAGGATTGAGAACCAAAAGTAAATGAGTTCCAAAACAAATTAGCAGTGAAGAGTAAAAACATGAAAGGCAAACAGCATATTTCTGTCCAAACTCCTCCTACCTTCTCATAAAAAGTTATGGATCGATCAAGATCACCCACACGAAGCATAACTTGACACAAGGGCTCTGGGGTAGGCCCTCTTTCCAAAAGTTCAAACTTATAACCATCAGGATCTTCAACAAACGCGATTACCGTATTGCCCCCTTTGACCGGACCAGGTTCGCGAGTAACCTTACCACCCTTAGCTTTTATAAGCTCCACAGTCTTGGCAACCTAACCACAATAACATATGTAAGGTTGTAGAAGACGTCCTTTAAGAACAGACAATCCCGAACAGTCTACAAAACTAGTAACAGGAGAATACCAATTCTCATAAAATTTTGCCGCATCAGGCATGCTTAAAGAACAAAATTTAACAAAAAAACAAATGACTTACATCCTCAACAGCAATACCAAAATGACCAAATGCAGTTCCAATATCATACTTGTCAACTCCATAATCTGGAAGTGCCATCAAATGAAATGAACATCAATCGTATGAATTTACTTTTAAGGAAAAGTGCTTATGGAAGTAGTTCAAAGAAGGTAATGCTTTTTATTTTGGAAAAAAATTGATGAAAACTAGTTGGTTGTCTTACTGTAAGTGAGTTCAATAACAAAGTGGGAATCCTCTGGCCCGTATCCAAGAAAAGCATTGGTGTATCTTTCCTCGGGTATGTCACGTTTTCGCAACAATTTCATTCCCAAGCATTCTGTGTAGAACCTGTGGGGCACAACACATATCTATGTTTGAACTCTGCGTTGTCTCATTATAATCATATGAAAACAGGACATAGTATATCAAATCAACAGGATGGTTCAAGATGTATTGAGCAGACATACTTTATGGTCCTGTCCAAATCTCCAACGCGGTAAACAACATGGAGCATCCTCCGCTTGTCCTGTTTGACCCACTCAAGGACATTTTCAGGGGAAGCTGTCGTGCTAGCTTGTGCGGCATTTCCAGCAGCAGCCACCCCCGTGGTTTTACCATCTCCTCTCAACAGCTTAGAAGCTTTCAGACCGACAGACGGCGACTGAGGCACAGCTGGTATACAATTCAAAATCATCAAGCAGGTCGAAATGATCACAAAACCTTATCAAATCACATTGTCGATGCCGTAACTTGATTGTCAAGAACAAATAGAGTCTCAACAATTAAATCCTAAACTTTCTATAAAATTTCCAATCAAGTACTTCCACACTAATCAAATTACGCATATATACAACCAAATTAACATCCCCACAACCCCAATTCAACCAAAAATCGACGAATTCAGATAAAAAGACAGCAAATTTAGGATTTAACACAAAAGGGTAAGCAGAAAAAGGCAGACTTCGTATATATATTTACCACTAGCGAGTTGGAAGCAAGCGAGTCGCCGTGAAGGAGTGAAGGAAGCGAGGGAAAGGCCCAGACGAGAAGCTCCGGCGAACCTCAACGTCGAGAGCGAAGGTCTGATTGAAGACGCCATGGGAATTATCCCCACCATCTCTCTCCTCTCTCTCTCCTTCCTCTGTGAGCGTGAAGAATTTCTTTTTTTTTTTTTTTTTTTTTTTGGGAAAAAAGGAGGAGAGGGAATACAGAAGGCCTGGAGGTCTGGTGACTGGTGGAGTGAAGTGAGAGGAGAAGTATTGCCGCTTTGTATTCCGATTCGATTGTGATTTTCTGGAGATCCAACGGTCGTGGACGAGGTTGGCTCTGATATGATATGCGTCCCCCTTGTGGGGTAGGGTGGAGCTACTTCTGGTTTGTTTTCAATTTGGGCCCAGCCCAAGGCCCAATAATTTTTCAAGTGTAATGTTATTAAGAACTTGTGTGTGAAAAGCACACACATAAACATGTATAGGAAGCCTGATTAGTTTTATTGGGCTCCAACATTGAGTATTTGACTCAACTAATACCATTTTTTTAACAAATTTATTTACTATTACAGAGTAAAGGAAATTTTCGAAACTGTTACATTAATGTAGAATATAAGAGTGTTTCAAAATTGAGACTGCAAGATACATGAGTAGAAATTTAATACCATATTTATGACGACATTAGAGCACATGTCTTGACTCAACTAATACACATGACAACATTTACTTAAAAAATATAGTTAAAACATCTGCACCTTTAAGCTAATATATAGTTAAAAGATGGATGTGTGTTGGTAAAAACATTTGCTTTTACACTCGAGGTTTTATTCAAATTCATCTCTCAATATTTTAAATGAATTCGTGTAGATCCTGTTAACAAATTTTTTAGGTTTAGCATGATCCACCACTCTATATCACCAATATTGTCTCAACTTAACCATCTACTGCTGGTTATTGAATTTTATCACAAAAAACTTCGGTAATGTCATTAGGCATAGAAACTCTTATATAGTAAACTCTCTCTCGTTGTACCGAAACCGAAATAGAGATATGATTTAAACTACCAGGTGCAAAATTTGTGTATTAATTTGTCATGTCTGATGGAGATCCTATTCTCCAACCCCTAAAATTATATTGTTTGTGAAAAACAAGTGACGTACTTCCCATGCAATATGCATGAGTTATGACCGACCAATGAGCAAGAAACACGTACATGCATATATCATATAACATATATGTGCATGCAGATGTTGATCTAAGTAGCTAGGTCATGGCTGTGGCCATAAATTTAAGTTGGGGGTGGGAATTGTGGGGTTTAGGGTTTGTCCAAAGCTGATGTGATACACGCAGCAAGACGGTACTCTGATGAGGATTGACATCTACCCTGGAGTTTTATGTTTAAAGCTTGTGGATCTAGAGGATCAGGATACTTGAATTTTAATTTTACGACTACTATTAGCTTATTCTACTAATTCATTTCACAAAAATTCAAAAAATTGAATAACCTAGATCACCTTCTCTCTCTTAAACGTTCCACATCTCTTGATAATCTAGAGCGAATCTCATTCCCTCTCATGAGTCACGGCTCTGATCACTTCCATTGCACGGAATGGTAGGTCACTCATCTGATCTCCACCGCCATTGCAATTGACACTGACTCGCAATTTGGTCACAAGACTCACACAACCCTTACCCAAACTATGTCATAAAGTCTCCGTCCCACAATTTAGACATGTCTAGTATTATCAAAATTCTTTATATCACGTCTGACTTTTAGCATACATGGATACCTAAATTATCTAATCAACTTTTTAATATGTCGATACGTGTCGTAATTGACATGTTATTTAGAAATGTCATTTGTGCTTGCTTAATAATACATCTATCATTTGCGTTTTTACTTTACTTTGTTAGAGAGTTTCGAATACTGAACGTTGCGTATTCCTTCATTAATCAGCCTACTCTCACTACTAGCGGCTTAACAATATGTGCTTATGCTAAAGCGTATACAATGTTTAGGGAAGAGCTGCCGATTATTATCTATTTAATCTAATTGAAAATCATGATGACAACTTTATTACAAAACCCTATTTAATTTGTTACCTGCTGAGTGTTCACTCATTCATTTGTACTTGTCCCTTTCTTTATAATTTTTCTTCCCACATAAAGTAAAGTAAAAGAACATTAAGAGGCCACGCCATCCACAGCTGCGCATTTACCCTTTTTTCTGGTTGCTCCACCATTTTCCCACGCCCACAGGAATGCGATCATGATCCATGTTCTCGTCTTAAAAGTATACGCTAAAAAGCAGAAGCAGCGTCACACAATTTCTTGTTTTTATAATGTGCACGTAACTTATAAGCTCACCACAGAAACATTTACATGGTTTACTTGAACATATCATGAAGAATCACGATGCAAGTAAAGCAAAGAATTTAGTTCTTATCACTTGCTTGCAAGCAAAGTCTAAAAAGGGAACAAATCGCAAATCTCACGTAGTCAAGTTGGTTAAGGTAACATGTCATCTTATGCACAAGTTCACATTTTTAGTAATTTATATCAGATTATAGCTAGTATCACTTGAATAAAAGAAAGATCAGACCATTTGTTTGTTTGTTTTTGTCGAAGCATGAGGTATCCCACACTCGATCGGTAGTGTATAGGACTAATTTTAAATAGGATTTGAAAAGGCTAAAGGCATTTCTGCCCACCTTTAGTCACATTTAAACTATACACGAATTTTTAATTTTTTTCAAAAAGAAACTAGCTGGCGGCTTAGTTACTACAATCTACTATTCTGGAACCTGAAAAAAAATTAATGAAGGTTAATTCAAGGGGGGCATGCATATCTTTTTGAAGTGAAGGGCCACTAGGGAAAGTTTATGTGATTACGAGTGAACGTGGGAGGCTTTCTCATTCAAAGTATGGAAGATAGTCATATGCATACACACTTTTGTAAAAGCATAATTCAATTATTGCATGAAAAAAGAAAGCGAAGTGTGACAAGGGACGCATTCTACAAAGTCGTTTTCATTTCCCATAGAACCACTAAATTTTTAGTTTACAGATCATATTTTGTAAAAGTGGTACTGACGGTTGATTGTTGAATTCATTGTTTAAATAATTAAAAAAAAAGAATATAATCAACAACCGTCGTATCATGTGATTTTCAAAATATAATTTAAGTAGATGATCTCTCAACATCATTCTTAATCTACATATGCAAGAAAACCTAGAGAATGGTCGCATCATTTTTCATCTATCATTTAAATTATATATAGAAAAGAATTTTTATGAATTATTATGAGGAAAAAAAAAAACTAATCTTTTTACAAGACAACACTAAGTTACAAAGATAAAATTTGAAAAATGTTAGGCATTGTCGTGACCAATAAGTTGGATTGTCGGAATTATTATTATAGTTTGAAAATTTTCATTTTTTCATGATTGGATGCTATTTGGCACACACTCTCATGACTAGACACCATTTGACACCATTTACTAACAAATTTATTAACAATTAACCTAACGGAAGTATGACTATGGAAGAAAAACGTAATTTTAGGTATGAAATTGAAATATAAAAAATTTAATGAATAAAGGTTAAAAAAATGCGATACTTTTAGATAGTGAAGTGATTATTACTCTAAATTTACTTTTCCAAACAATCATACCATAAAAACATGAAAGTGAAGAACACTTCCCGTCACGGCGCGTGGAAATAGCATCGTCTACAAAAACGCATGCAGAGTGACATTTGCATAGGCCAACACTGACACGTGACACCGGCCTAATCCGTAATCCGCAACCCGCACCCCCACCACTCCCTGTCCCCACGCGCCTTCCCTTTCCCTCTTCCCCCGATCCCAAACTCTTCCTCAAAGCAAAAGCGAAGTACCTGCTGAGTGAGTCACTCAAGCAAACAGATTCTGGGCTTCCTCTGCAGAACCCAACTCTCTGTTTTCCAATATTTCACGATTCAGAAGTGCTTTTTCCAGAAGTGCGTTTACTTGCTTCTATTATTGTTGTATTTTATTGTAACGGTTGTTGTGAGAGGCACAGTAGATCAAGAACGTCGCTTTCCAATTTGCTGTACAATATCTAACAGTTTGAATATCTCATAAAGGCTTTGGAAATTAATACTTTTGGGGGGGGTCGGTTTCCTTTCATTCTCTGAAAGTGTAGTTTTCTGGGCAGCTGTGGAAGATAAGGCCGGAGAAAAATCCAACAAAATCTCATTTATTTTGCTCGAAGAAGCAGAGGAAGCAGAGTCATTGAGCTCGTTCGAACTCGAAGGCTCGAAACTGATGAATTTTCAGCTAAATTTGGCAACTGGGTTCGATTCAATTTGCATTTCTGAATGATGGGTTGTATAGTGATTGAGCTCGTTCAAACTCGAAGCTGATGAATTTTCTGGTAAATCGGCATTTGGGTTCCTTTCGATTTGCTTTTTCGAGCGATGGGTTGCAGAGTGATTGAGCTCGTTCGAACTTGAAACTGATGAATTTTCAGGTAAATTTGGCATCTGGGTTCGATTCAATTTGTGTTTTTGAATGATGGGTTGTGTGTATTCGAGAGTTTGCATTGGAGAGGCTTGTTCTCCAAGAGGTCCGAAATTGAAAGAGAATCAGGATGTGAGGAGCGCTGAGATCCCAGTGTTCTCTCCTACTTCCTCCAATGGAGAAGTAGGTGAGCTTCAAGACCAGTTCAACCAGTCTGGCTTAACTGGGGATGCTGAGGTGGGTATCACTAGGCTCCGTAGGGTTTCATCACAGTTTCTGCCTCCCAATGGGTCAAGAACTGTCAAGGTTCCTTCGGGAAACTTCGAAATGCGGTATTCTTATTTGTCTCAGAGAGGTTATTACCCTGATGCTCTTGATAAGGCTAACCAAGATAGCTTTTGCATCCACACGCCATTCGGGACAAATCCGGATGACCATTTCTTTGGGGTCTTTGACGGTCATGGAGAATTCGGAGATCAGTGTTCGCAGTTTGTGAAAAGAAAGTTGTGTGAGAATTTGCTTAGGAATAGTAAGTTTCAAGTGGATGCTGTCGAGGCATGCCATTCTGCGTTTATTGCAACCAATTCTCAGTTGCACGCTGATAGTTTGGATGATAGCATGAGCGGGACAACTGCAATTACAGTTTTGGTTCGAGGTAGGACAATATGCATTGCGAATTCGGGTGATTCAAGGGCTGTTATAGCAGAGAGGAAAGGGGATGACATCGTGGCTGTGGATCTTTCAATTGATCAAACCCCATTTAGAGTGGACGAGCTCGAAAGGGTTAAGCTTTGTGGTGCAAGAGTTCTTACATTGGATCAGATTGAAGGGCTGAAGAATCCAGATGTGCAGTGTTGGGGAACTGAAGAAAGCGATGATGGTGATCCACCTAGATTGTGGGTGCCAAACGGAATGTATCCTGGAACAGCTTTTACGAGGAGTATTGGTGATTCGACTGCTGAAACAATTGGGGTTGTTGCCAACCCTGAAATCGTGGTTTTAGAGCTTACACAGAATAATCCTTTCTTTGTGCTTGCTAGTGATGGAGTTTTTGAGTTCCTTTCTAGCCAAGCTGTGGTGGATATGGTAAGGTATCCTGCTTTCTCTTTGTTGCAATTCAAGTGTGGAATCTGTTAAGACTTATTTATCTCTGATTATTCGACGCTTATAAGTTCGTTGCCACTGATTATGATTGTTTGTTTGCTTTCTTATTGTTGGGCATGACGAGTTTAGTTTGGTTGAGCATTTCTTCATGGTCTTTTCTATTTTTTCCACTTCTCTTGATTCTGTTACTATATTTACAGGTTGCAAAATTTAAAGATCCCCGTGATGCTTGTGCTGCAATTGTAGCTGAATCATATAAACTCTGGCTGCAGTATGAAACTCGTACAGATGATATTACAGTGATCGTTGTGCATGTGAATGGGCTGACTGATGTAAGAGGACTTGCTGTCCAAACAATGATGTTTTTTTGTGCATAGTCTTCATGTAAATATGATTTGCTGAAATGTAGTCAACTAATAATGTCTTTTTATTATAGATGTCCATCGGTCAATCAGTAAGCTGTGCTGCTGCTTTACGACCAACTGTTCCTCAAGTTGTAGAGGTTACAAGATGCGAATCTCCTTCACCCACTGGGTGGAACTCTAGCAACCAGCGCACCAGACATGATTTGTCAAGGGCACGCCTTCGTGTGATTGAGAGTTCTCTAGAAAATGGGCAAATTTGGGTTCCTCCACCTCCATCCCACAGAAAGACTTGGGAGGAAGAAGTATGCTTTCTGTTTGTTGTGATTTGTATGAAAGAGCGGAAATGATACCAATTTCTTTACCGCGAGTTCTTACTTTGAAAATTTTCTTGTGGTAAATAGGCACACATTCAGCGGGCTTTGCATGACCATTTCCTCTTCAGAAAGCTCACTGATTCTCAGTGTCAGGTGTTATTGGATTGCATGGAAAGGGTTGAGTTCCAGCCTGGAGATGTTGTTGTTAGACAGGTTCGTTTTCTTTAATTTTTCCTTTTTCTTGTTTATAGTGATAGCCTTTCATAGCTCTTGCGCATAATTGTAGTGCTTTGGGCAGAGTCATGAGTGGCAGCCATGGACTTATGACATCACCAATCTGAAAAGAATTAATATAAGTAATAAACTATCAATTCAGGTGTAGTTGAAATTTACTTGGAATGTTTTCCAACAGCAGGATTCAGGATCGTGAACTTCTACAGAAAGAAGAAAATAGTATATACAAACTAATGATTACCCCTATGGCCAAGAAATTTATGTAACTAAAACAGACTTATTTACAATTTATGTAACTAATTTTCTGGACCTCCTGCCTAGTAAATGAGTGGTCCGTAGGGTTGCAATATTGGTTTAATTTTTGAAGTTACATTCACAATGCTGATCCATTGCCAAAAACAGCCTACAGACTCCATGTACAAAATATAGAGAAGTTAAATGTTACGATTTTGTGTGGTTATATTACTTGTAACAATTATTGTATTTTGTAGGGTGGTGAGGGTGACTGCTTTTATGTTGTTGGCAGTGGAGAATTTGAGGTGTTGGCGACCCAGGTTTTAAATATATCCTTTTTCTACTTGAAATTCATTTGGGTCATTTTCATGAGACCCCACAGCTTTTTTGTTGACTGGATACGATCATGGCAGGAAGAAAAAGATGGAGAGCTTCCGAGGGTTCTGCAGCACTATACAGCTGATAAGCTGTCATCCTTTGGAGAACTAGCGCTAATGTGAGTTAATTATTTCTACCTTTTTTATCTGTTGGTTTAGGAAATGGTTGTTTAGGCTTTCCTTGGTCTGTCTGATTCGCCTTGTAATAGTGCATCATATGTTTTTCTAATTTCTATTTAATTGATTCTGGGATATATGGTACTACAGGCATAACAAACCACTGCAGGCCTCCGTTCATGCTGTGACCAGTGGAACTCTTTGGGCTTTGAAAAGAGAAGACTTTCGTGGAATTTTAACGTCAGAGTTTTCTAATTTGTCATATTTGAAGTTGCTTCGATCAGTGGATCTTCTATCGAGGCTGACAATCTTACAGCTAAGCCACATCGCTGATTCTCTGTCTGAAGTTTCCTTTTCAGAAGGCCAGACAATAGTCAGTAAGGTACTTTATTTTCGTTAAGAATATCATTTACTCTTTATTCCTGTATATAATGTGTATTTCACGCGTATATGCAGAGTGAAGACCAGAGTGAAGACCTAGTTGGATTATACATTATCCGGAAGGGAAAAGTCAGGATTACTTGTGATGCAAATTCAGCTAGTAGTTCAGTTGTCCGGAGTCTCAAGTCTGACTATCAAAAAGAAGATGATCATCCTCAGAGCAGTAAAGAGCTCTCAGTGGAGAAGACGGAGGGAAGCTGCTTTGGTGAATGGGCACTTCTTGGAGAACGTATTGATTTGTTTAGAGCAGTTGCTGTGGGAGATGTCACCTGTGCTGTTTTAACAAAGGAAAATTTTGATTCAGCCGTTGGCCCTTTGACAAAGATTTCTCAGGATGATCAGAAGTATGTTACTCTGGAAGTCTCAGTTCATAAATTTTACTAATCTACCTTTTTGAAGTCCATGGTTAACACTGGAACTCTCTAATGGCATATGACAGTTTCTTAAAGTTATTTTTTTATTAAACAGGATATCTCATGACTGTTGCATATTTCTGATGCTGTTGGTTGATGTCATTTGTAGGTCGAGGGATTATTCTTCAGAAGTTCCAAAGGAATCTGCCAAGAATATTGATATGTCTGCTCTTTCTGACGTCCAGTTGTCTGATCTAGTATGGAATTGAGTGTCCTGCTTGTTTATACGTTTCCGAGTTTCTAAGGATAAATGCTTAATTGAGTTATTGTGTCATTCGTTGATGCTATATATTTTTCCATTTTAGGAATGGAGAACAATTTTGTATAGCACTGACTGCAGTGAAATTGGAGTTGTTCGTTTAAGAGATTCAGGTTGGTTGTTTGTGTTTTAGGGTTCGTTTCATTTTTTGGTTTTATTTTGTTAGATTGGGCTTCTACATGATGCAGGATTTATGTTGAAGTAATAAATGATGTATCATTTGTTAGACAAAGAAGTTGATAACACATACTGCATTGAATGGGGGAGACCAATTAGTAGATGCAACATTTTGAGAAGAATTTATTTTTGTTTAAAACAGTACATAAGCTGACGGGAATTCTTCTTGTTAAATCTGATTGCCTATCAGAAAAATTGTTCAGTTTGAAAAGGTTTTCAAAGCAAATGGTCAGAAGGATGGGAAAGGAAGCGCAAGTGTTAAAAGAGAAGGATCTAATCAAGAGTATGAGCTCTTCAGCGTGTGTGCCACAGTTTCTGTGCACGTGTGTTGATCAGACACATGCTGGCATACTGTTTAATACTTGCCTTGCTTGTCCGTTGGCTTCGATACTTCGCACTCCCCTTGATGAACCGTCTGCTAAATTTTTTGCAGCCTCTCTAGTTGCTGGGTTGGCAGATCTCCACAAGGTCCATCGTCTGGACATAGCTTATTCCACCATTTTGTTTTAACTCCTAGTCCCGTGACTGTTTAAGTAACATCTATCTTTCTCAACATCTCTCATTTTATTTTTCTTTGTAATTTGACTTTCAGAATGACGTTCTCTACAGAGGGTTGTCTCCTGATGTTATAATGTTGGACCAAACAGGATATTTACAGGTTTGTAATGTTTTGTTTTTCATACCGAATCGTGTTCATTCATAGTATCTGGATTGACGCTGGAATAATTGAAGAGGAGGAAGATGAAATATGCTTAATTACTAAAATTTTGCTATATTGTAGCTAGTGGACTTCAAGTTTGGGAAGAAGTTATCCGGCGAAAGAACATATACAATTTGTGGAATGGTGGACTTTTTAGCTCCAGAGGTAGTCCAGGGAAAAGGCCATGGTTTTCCATCCGACTGGTAATAAGGCAATACATTCTTTGTTTATCCTAAACTAGATATTCTATACATCAATAAAAAAGTTTATGTAGCTTTTCATGAAAATGTGAAATAAATTGTGGAAGTAAATTATTCAGGATTAGACAGTATGGAGGCTTAGAGAATTTGCGAGAAATTCGAGGAAAATGCTCGACAGAAATATTCATACAACAACAACAACAAGGCATTATCCCACTAAGTGTTGATATAAAATTCTCGACAGAAATATTCATAAAATTACAAAATCAGTATTAGGATTAATGGTATAGTGAGAATATATGCTAGAGGACTTGAGTGTATATTTGCTAGAAGATGTGATTCTACTAGGAAACCCAGTGAGATTTGCAAGTATCTAGATTTGTTTAAGATCTCTGGAAAAAGTTTTAAGATGGAAACAGACCCCTTCCTTTGTTGGTAACGGTGGAATTATTGCAGTTTTAGGCATTGAGATCTAAGTTGTATATATATTTCATATTGTTTTATTTTATGGTTGTCTTGACAGTATCTTTCTGAGACCTCCTGCAGTCCTGAACTTGTTTGCAAATTTGCAGGTGGGCATTAGGAGTGTTGATATACTTCATGCTACGGGGTGAAATGCCATTTGGCTCATGGAGACAAAGTGAGCTTGATACATTTGCAAAGATCGCAAGGGGACAGCTAACTCTACCGCAAACTTTTAGTCCTGAAGTTGTTGATCTCATCACTAAGGTATTGTAGGAATCTTTAGTCTCTCTCTCTCTCTCTCTCTCTCTCTCTCTTAAGGAATTTTCACACGCTTCTATTTATAATAATATGTTCAGTTACTCGAGGTTGATGAAAACACCAGACTAGGGAGCCAAGGTTATGAATCTGTCAAAAGGCATCCCTGGTTTGATGGCACTGACTGGGAAGGGATCAAAGACCGTAGTTTGCCCGTTCCTCATGAGATCACCTCTCGCATAACTCAACATTTGGGAAGTCACTCCGAGAACTGTTCTGTTCCTCCAGCTTCTCCATCTCGAAATGGAGAAGAACTCGACACTCCTGAATGGTTTGACGACTGGTAGAAGGATAAAAAAATACACGAATTCCCACATTTGTAAAAAATTTCCAGGTGGGGGTTCGTCTCTGCTGTGAGATTTGACTCGCAGGACATACAAAACCCATAAAGGAAATGCAGAACGTACAATCCTGAGATTCACCTTGCCTGTGGTCCTGTTATATTTTACGTGATTACATAGTAGCTGCATTAGAAGAGCATATATCTTCTGGGATCACAGGCCGCTACTGATAGCCGTTTGACTAGTTCATGGAGAGGCCGGTTCATGAATTTTCTGTTCCTTTCACTCTTTTTCTTTTCGGCGAATTTCTCCCCTCTGTAAATACATATATGTGTAGATGAATGAGGGGTAATTCCTTGATGAAATTATAGTTTTCCAGTTGTACTTCTGCGGCTCGCGAGTCTCCCAGTATCCATTGTTCTTATCGATTACTATTGGAATTCGCTTGTAACATTTTCTTATGTGTTGTAAATACTTGAATCTCTGATTTATGGAAAACCTTACTGATTGATCTCCAGCAAGTTTTATTAAATCTTGTTCTCATTTTCTCTGATGCTTTGATTGTTCAAATTCTCATATAGCTTGTCAATTTTAAGGGCCAAGGTTTAAAAATGTTTGGTTGTTCGGCCATAGGGTGGGGACACCATCGCGGACTTGGGTGGTGTTGTGTGTGGGGCCGAACATGTTCTTCAACTCTTGACCATGAACTTGCTTCACTTGTTGCAAGTGCCACTTGGAGCTCCAAATGGAACCACAAAAACTCTTGGGTGCTCCGGATGTTTTAATCGTTAAATTTTTAGTTTTGTATTTTTAAATAAAGATATAATGGTTAGAACAACTTAAATATCAGGTATGTTAGAGCATCCTAAAGAACCGACGGAACCAACCTCACCACCTTTAAATGTGGGTCTGCGACATTCATCAACATGATGTGTTTATTTTGTCAAACTAATTCGTTGGTGTTCTTTTTGATTTCTACGTATTTCACCGCTCCATCAGAAATTCTTTCTACCCCTACTCTACTCCAGTTTGGTAGTTTCTACTGTCTGTCCAGGATTGAGCCTAAGCTTCAACGAAGGACTTAAAAAAGTCACTTACATACGCTTTATGCACAATTATTGCGAGTAATGCTTGCTTTTGTATGATGTACTTGCATTTATACGGGTTCAATGATTCATGCTATAAATTATCTTGGAGGGCAACAATTTTTGTTTATTTATTTATTTTGTTTCATGAAGAATCTAGTGGAAGTATTTCTTGAAGAAGCACATTGTCCACAAAACATCGAAAATTGCTTTTAGAATCAAGAATCGCCTTTAATTATTTTTGCCAAATATTGCTAAAGCATTTTAGTTATCAAAAAACGCTCTTAACTAGAAGGATTTTCAAACAAAGAGAAGAGAGCACCTATTGGATCCTATTCCAATTAAGTATCGAAGTACCATCACAAATGGGGTCATCATATATTTATATAATGCATGAGTTTTTTTATTTTATTATTATTTTTGTTTAAAATAGATAATTGGTGGCAAGTCACGGTTATTCTGAACTTGTTTGGAAATGCTTTAAAATATGTGAAATGCTTTTGGTGAATTTTTTAAAAACCAATATTTAGTAATATGCAAGTGAATCTTGAAAAAAATGTGCTTTTAAGTGTTTTGATATTCAAAAATATTTATATAAAAACGCTTTCAATCATTTAAAAAAAATACTTCAAAACGAATTCTAATCCAATAACTAATTTCATAATATAAGAATTGCAGAAAAATATAAAATAATAATTAAGAGGATCAAGCCGACGACAACTTGTAAGGACAAAAACAAAAAATTAAGATTAATACATAATTAAGATAAACATGCAAAGTTGATTAGTGACTGCTTTCCTTGAGGACAAATGAAGCAGACTAAGCTCTGACATCATTACCACAACCGTGACCAGTAATTTTGTTGACTTTTTAAAAAATAATGATAACATTTCAGGATTCTAAATTTCATGAGAAAACAACAAGTGACAGATGAAAGTTGAATTTTTCCAACCAAAGAGATCAAAATGGTCCGTCCGATGGTTTCAAAGAGCATCTTCTTTAATCTTTTCATCAAAGTCGTTTTCAGATGTGATCATCATTAGACACGATTAACCATGACGTTTTAAGTTTAAGGACTAATTAGATTAATTTACTTGGCTTAAAAATGTGGGAGCTGTAATTTTATAATTTTTTTTTAAGTCAACTACAAATAAATTGATGTTGGCTTGGTGTAATTTTAGGAGGAATTAGAAAGAGACTCTAAGAAAATACAAGGAGTACTTAGTTAACAAAAGACCTAGCGCAAAACTGAGTGCAGTGACGTTCTAAGATTCATACAGTAAAACTCCACTTAGTGAAGTAAGGCTTTGTTGTTGTTGTTGTTGTTGGTTTGTGTAAATTTAGGTGGCTAACAATTTCATCATTATTTCATCAAAGAGTTTGATATATAAAAAGAGATTTCAATCATTAATTGTTGAAACTGAGGGAAATAGCATGATTTTTGTTCATGGAACAAGGGTGGTTTTCTTGGAAAAAACCGAAGTTCGAAGTCCACACCATGTAGATTAGAGTAGTTTGTGATATTGTCTTGTCAAAGTAAAAAAAAATGGACTCAAGAAGTTGGTACTTGAAATTTGATAGCAATTATATTGAACTAGTGAATGAAGTACCTAAAATCTATGGAAACTGAAGGCATGAATTGATACCAAAATCATCATACATCTATGGACACCTTTTCTCTCTATTGGCAAACGACTGGACTGTTCTTCGGGCAATCGGCATCCAAAGCCGTCTCATTCTTTCCTCTTTCGCATTGTTTTCGAGCAGTGAAGGCTCTCTGGTCCTGTCCTTGGAGCCCAAGTTCCCAAATCTCGGAAGAACAGTGATTTCGGACATTGATCTTTTCCCTCCTAGATTCGTAGAACTCAAGGCATGAGCTGAAGATGCTGTAGTATCTGATGTAGAGGGAACAATTGACTTTGTTGCTGGACAGTTTTTGTTCATTGTGCTAACTTTGTTCTCAAACAATCTTTTCATCTCCATCTCCTCCCTGATCTTCATAATCTCCTCATTTCCCGTTGCTTTCGCGGTCAAAAACTGCTCATCGTTTAATTTTGTGGGAGAGAATCTGTTGCTTGACACCGTGTTGAGCATCTCCGAATTCAAGAACATAAGATCAGATGGACTCAGATTGCTCCATCTGTTGTTGAACTCGAGAGCAGAAAAAAGAATTTTGTGTTTGTGCTTGTGCAGGATTTTGTCATCCTCTTTTGTCACATCACTACGAGCAGCTTCTTCCTTGATTAACAATTCATCTTCCTTCTCAACCACCTTTTCGCTTTTTCGAAAGCTGCGTCCTACGTTGAATCTCGAAGAACCGCGGTGATCTTCCTCTCTCTGAACAAAGAGATCTATGCTCGAGTCATGTTGATTCTCTGATTGGTTATTCGACAAGATCCTCATGCTATTTGAGAAGGTATCGAATGTAAGATCCTCAGAGCTAACCCTGTGCCGGCAGAGAGGACAGCTTGAGTGCTTTTCCAGCCAGTGATCAATGCAGCTGATGTGAAAAGCATGTTTGCATTTTGGCAGCAATCTAAGAATCTCAATATCTTCAAATTTCGATAGGCAGACTGCGCATTCGAGACCTTCCTTTGACCCTTTGAGAGAAGAGAATCTGAAAAAGGGAAGTGCCTCAATCGCTGTCTTGTCAATCCCAGAGAACCGAGAACTACTACTGATAAGTCCTGTTTCCAGGAGACTGTTTTGTCGAACAGGAACTCTTCTATAGCAGTATTTGGCATACACTAGGAGCACAAAAGTTAATGAAAACATGATAGATAGAACACCGATAACCATATGAACACCTGATTGATATTTATTTCCTTCATCAGAAGACACATCTGGGGCTTGTGATTCAACATGGAAGACCACACAGTTGAGAAGCAAAACAAACAAGCTTGAATGAAACATTGGAAGATCAAAATATTGACAACCCAAAATTTTAATCATCTTTTCGAAGCATTCTGCAAACGAAAAAAGGAACTATATAGACATATATGCTTGTGGGAGAAATTGAAGTTTAATGGAAATATCAATCTGGTTTGTAATAGTTCAGCTTTCTTGGTTTCTTCTTTGGCAGTTTTTGTGTGTCCTAATTCGATAAGTTATTTTCATATTGCAGTATATTAGGGTTTAGACAACTGTGGCTTCTTATGGATTTTCTTTTGGAATCATCCTACACTATAAATACAATCACCAGCTGCCACATGACATCAGTCACGTTAATACAAACCATTAAGCTAATGCAGTCATTAGCTCGACGGGTGAAAACCCGTTGCACAAATTGAAATTTTCGTTATGAGCTTTAGAGAATTTTTGTGATGGAAAAGGAGGAATATGCCTGCTAGGAAAAAGAAAACATTAACATATCACGTTAAGATAAGCTAATGCAGTCGTTAGCACGCAGGGTGAAAACCGGTTAAAGAGATTGAAATTTTTGTTACGAGCTCTCGCAGGTAACTTGTCACCTCTATGTTTCAGTTCAGTTTTGTATGTGATTTATTTGTCTTCTAAAAATTTTGGTACTGTCTTGCAGTTATTCAAATTCCTTTCTTGGCAAAGAAGCAATATGTTCTCGAAGCAAAAGCAAACGACAACATATAATTTCATTGATTCAAGAAGTTGATATCTGTATAAGACTCCTATTGACATCTATAGAAGCTACATGTGTCCTTAAAATTTTAGAACGATGTATTGTTACAAAGGAATCGAAAAATAAAACAGTGTTGAAAGTGCGTGTATTCCTCTAAAACTTCGAAACAAACTACCTAAATCCTATGAAACCTAAATCTTCTCTTGATCCAACTTATACATCTAAAGGCCGTTGAGGCTGTGGAGACCTTTTCTCTCTGTTGGCAAACCAGTGGACTGTTCTTCTGGCAATCGGCAACCAAAGCCGCCTTGTTCTTTCTTCCTTCGCATTGTTTTCGAGCAGAGAAAGCTCTCTAGTCCTGCTCTTAAAACCCAAGGTCCCAAATCTCGAAAGACCAGTGATTTCGGACATGGATCTTTTCTCGCCTTGATTCACAGAACTTGAGGCATGAGCTGACGTCTCTATGCTATCTGAAGCAGAAGGAACCAAAGCTGAACTATGTTTGCTCATTGTATTAAATTTGTCCTCAAACAATCTCTTCATCTCCATCTCCTCCCTAATCTTCACAATCTCCTGATTTCCTGTTGCTTTCGCAGGCGAAAACTGCTCATCCTTTAATTGTCTGAAAGAGAACCTATCGCTTGACATCGTGTTATGCATCTCAGAATTCAAGAACAGGAGGTCAGAGGAACTCACATTGCTCCATCTGTTCTTAAACTCAAGATCCGAAACAACAATTTTGTGCTTGTGCTTGTGCAGGATCTTCTGACCTTCCTCTGTCACATCAGCAACTTCTTGGATCAACAGTTCCTTATCAATCGCATTTTCAACTTTTCGAAAGCTGCTTCCCACACTGAATCTTGAAGAACCGTGGTGATCCTCCTCTCTCTGAACAAAGAGCTCTATGTTCGAGTCCTGGCGGCACTCTGATTGATTAATCCATCTCATGCTGTTTGAGTAGGTAATGGAAGTTAAGTCCTCGGAACTAACCCTGTGTCTGCAGAGAGGACAGCTCGAGTGTTTTTCAAGCCAGTGATCAATGCAGCTGATGTGAAAAGCATGTTTGCATTTGGGAAGCAGCCTGAGGATTTCAATATCTTCGAATTTCGACAGACAGACTGCGCATTCGAGGCCTTCTTTCGACCCTTTCAGTGAAGAAAATTTGAAAAAGGGTAGGGCCTCAATCACTGTCTTGTCAATACCGGAAAATCGAGCACTTGCGGTGACAAGTCCTGTTGCCTGGAGACGGTTGTTTCCTACCACATAAGCCCTTCCGTGGCAGAATTTCACATATACAAGAAAGAAAAAAGTCAGTGCAAAGAAGATTGCTAGAACTCCAATCACCAAAGCAACACTTGGTTGAAAGTTTAGTTGTTCATCAGTAGAATATTCTATGCCTGTAGGTTGTGCTTCTACATGGAACACCAGAAAATTCAGAAGCAAAAAACCAATCAAACTTGAATGAAACATTGGAAATTTGAAATTTTGAGACTGACCCAAAATTCTAATCATCTTTGGAAGCTAGAAGGAACTATAAATATACATATGTATGTATGTATGTATATGTGTGTATATATAGATATATGGTTGTCGAGGAGTTGATGTTTAGGGGAAAAGGGTGGAAATGTCTGTTCCTGGAAGGGTATATATCAATCTGGTTTCGTGATGTGTTCGTTTTCTGTTTTACTTCTTGGGTTGTTCATGTCTGTCTAATTTGATAAAACCATTTTTATAGTATTGGAGTTTATTAATTATTAATTAACAAGATAATTGAGAGTTGAGCATGTAAACAAATATTGCTTCTTATGTCAGGCTACATTATTTATATAAGCACCACCTGCAACATGACATCAATTATGTTAAGACAAATCATAAACAAATGTGTTGCATATACACGACGGGTTAAACTCCGACTAAAAGAAAAAAAATGCTAGTCTCACCGGTTTACACATAAGTTTCTTATACTATTGTTGCTCACGATTTATCATTAATTTACAGTTATTCATGCTTGTGTGGACAACTGATGCTAATATAACTCGACTAGTAAGGTGAAATTTTGTTACGAGGTTCACATGTAATTTGTTCCCTCCATTGGATTACTTTGTCTTCTCAAAGGTTTAGTAATGAGACTACTAATTTGTGATTTGACTAATTTTAAAGAGTTTATTAGGGTTTTTAACTGTAGGATGAAAGTCAAAGTTCTTAGTTGCGTATGGTGCATGCAAATAACCTGAGAAAGTCAGAGGGTTGAGTTGTTGAATCGAGCTTTGCTGACCTCATTGCATAGAGCATCAATTAGGGATGAAACTAACTCAAACAATGCTTTTTGTGTTTTCCAACTACAACCTTGAACTGGTCTGAATTTGATATTGAGTTGACATTCCGGGATAAACAAACATACCGTGCAGGAAGAGAAAACGGAAGTGAAAACCACAGTTCGAAAAAAATAATGTTGAGACTAGTTTAGCTCTTTATTCGACAAAATTGATGATAGAATTCTTTACTATTTTGCATCACGTAATTACACCTTGACGAATGTGTTTAGTTTTCAATTAATTACGAAGATACTATTTTGCATCACGTAATTACACCTTGACGAATGTGTTTAGTTTTCAATTAATTACGAAGAAGAAGGGCAAACATCCTGTCAAAGATTACAATTAAGTTCTTCAAAAAAAAAAAAAAGATTTACAATTAAGTTTTCTAATGTAAGCATGCAGATAAATTAATGAATTAAAAAAAACTAAAGCCAAGTATTTACTACCATGTAGTGATCTTCACTTTCTCGTTTTCTTCATTTGCAGCTTTGTGTGTTTTCGTTTTAATATTTTGATTCTCTTTTGAATAATATAATTTAATGGCTATGAAGAAAAATAGATGCTCAGAGATAGAAGGTATGCTCCGATTGTGGGATATTGTTGGTTGAGAAGAAGGGACTGTAGACATCGAAATTTCAGTAAAACAAATGTTCACCCAACGCATTAAAGTTTTGACGTGTCAAGGCATACATGGCATACGCCACGTGTCGTACAAATTGTACACATGGCATGTGACTCAACAAAATAGGAAGAAATACCCTTGGATGATTAAACAAGGTTTTTCTTCTCAATTTGGGCAATGACAAGGTAAGCACACTTCAATCCATTACGGATCAAAGCAAGTTTTTCTCATTTGGACAATGACAAAGCATACACATTTCAAGTTTAAAATGGTATTAAGTGGGAAATTAGGCCATAAGTTACACCACTTCAATTTCAATATTGCATTAAGTGGGAAATTAGGCCATAAGTTAGACCACTTCAAGTTTAAAATGGTATTAAGTGGGAAATTAGGTCATAAGTTACACCACTTCAATTTCAATATTGCATTAAGTGGGAAAATTAGGCAATGGTGCTTGGAAAGGAAAAAAATATTTTGTGGTGGTGATTCATTCTCAAAGCCTATAAATAGGCTTCTCCATCAAGGTATCAAGCATCAAGGAATTCACAAATACATTTCTCTACTCCCAAATTGGAAGAGAATTCCCCAAATCCTTGAAGCTTTGAAACTCCAAAGCTCTCAAGCATCCAAATTCCTAAGAATTCCGAAGGATCAAGAAAGCACTCTTCGTTCTTCGTCAAATCCTCCTTCAAGATCAAGCCCCAACGGCCCTTGAAGAACTCCCACCAACTCAAGATCAAGCCCCGACGGCCCCTTGAAGAAAGTGTTCATCATTCATCATCCGTTCATCCTAAGATCAAGCCCCAACGGCCCTTTGGATCAACAACCTCAACAAACCCATACACCCATTCTTCAAGATCAAGCCCAACGCCCCTTGAAGATCCGTTCAACAACTGTTCATCCAAGATCAAGCCCCGACGGTCCTTGGATCAACAAACAAATCCACACATCTATTCTTCAAGATCAAGCCCAAAAGCCCTTGAAGAAAACCAACTGTTCATTCAAGATCAAGCCTCGACAGCCCTTGAAGAAAACCAACCGTTCTTCAAGATCAAGCCCAAAAGCCCTTGAAGATCCGCTCATCCATCAACATTCAAGATCAAGCCCCGAAGGCCCTTGAAGAAACTTACAACTGTTCATCCAAGATCAAGCCTCGACGGCCCTTGGATCAACAAATCTAGATCTTACGGAGATAGAATCAGAGGACCAAATTTAAGAGAGATAGTAACCCCAAAATCATAAACACAAAAATATTATTTTGTACACGTTATTCTGGTTTCTTGTTTCAAGGAAACTTTCGTGTTCACAAATTTGGCACGCCCGGTGGGACAATCTCTACCTCTCATCTCTGTCTCCGTTCAAGATATTTAAGCACAGTCCATGGCTTCAAACAAAGAACAAGTCATGACTATCGGCACTACCTCCATTGAAAAACAGTTGGTTCAGATGAAGGAAACAATTGCAAGGCTGCTAAAGACTGCAGAGGAGAAAAACTTGCAAACCGCCGGACTCATCAACCGTCTGGAGGCGCAACATGGTGTCAAAGTGAAACCAAGCTCTCTTCCAACTAAGAAGACCGAAGAAGGCTTTAACCCAAATGCCTACGAACTCATGTCAAAGGCTAGGCATGACTTTGCTTCCTCTTCAAATCTTGGAAAGAAGGTTTCAAACACCGTCAACGACAAAGATCGTGACCTCACCAAAACTCAAAAGAAGTTGAAGGAGCATGGTTATGGAGTTGACAACAACCAAAGCACACCTCCAAAATCAATGGCATCAAGCAAGGGACAAGCCGTTCTTGCAACCACCAAGGGAAGAAGCATAAGCACTTCCGCCGCAAATGGAGCATCCATTGGTGCCACAACCACTTCTCAACATGCCGCTGCAAAGTTGGTACTGCTAAGCAAGCAAGAGCAACATCAAAGGCGCGAGTCGGTCATCCACCTGACCTTGATGGGGGCACCAAAGCATGCTATTGAGGCACACAAGATGACACCCCAAAATGGCCAATGGGGTTCTTCATCAGCACTATGGATGTCTGAAGGAAAGTCATGTCTATTGGTTGCACAAGTCATGACCATCGGCGTCACCTCTGTTGAAGAACAACTGGCTCAAATGAGCGAAGCAATTGCAAAGCTTACACAGACTGTGGAAGAGAAGGACTTGCAGATTGCCGCACTTGTCAACCAACTAGATGCGCTGCCCGACGTGAAAGTCGACCAAAATGTTGGCCTATTAAAGAAAGAAGTCGACGAAGAAGAGGAGCCTCCAGTGGAGAAAGTCGAAGAGAAGCTGAAGCTAGACCAAGCAACGGCGTTCATGGAATCTCTCTCTATCCAGCAGCTACAGGAGATGATCGCAAGCACTGTCAAGACACAGTACGAAGGAAGCTCGCATGACTCCGTACTGTACTCAAAGCCTTACTCCAAGAAGATTGATGCTTTGAAGATGCCAAGGGGTTATCAGCCCCCAAAATTCATGCAGTTCGATGGAAAAGGCAACCCGAAGCAACATGTCGCCCATTTCATTGAAACTTGCAACAATGCTGGGACAGAGGGAGACTACCTTGTCAAACAGTTCGTACGTTCGCTGAAAAGTAACGCTTTTGACTGGTACACCGACCTCGAACCTGAGTCTATCAACAGTTGGGACCAGCTAGAAAGGGAATTCCTCAACCGTTTCTACAGCACTCGTCGTACTGTAAGCATGCTAGAGCTGACCAGTACGAAACAGTGGAGAGATGAACCTGTCATCAACTACATAAATAGATGGCGCTCCTTAAGTCTGGATTGTAAAGATCGGCTTTCTGAAATCTCTGCCATTGAGATGTGCGTTCAAGGCATGCAGTGGGGACTACACTGCATCCTTCAAGGCATTAAACCACGAACATTTGAGGAGTTAGCCACCCGCGCCCATGATATGGAGTTAAGCATTACCCGTCATGAGAAGAAAGAACAGATCGCCGACTACAAGAATGACAAAGTTTTGGGGCCCAAGGTGGATAAGGCTGTGTGGAAACCCACCAAGGAAGCAATGACGGTCAACACAACTCCAGTCAAAACCCATACACGAGGCAAGGCGATTCAAACCGAAGCTTTTCGTGATCAAGAGATACGTAGACGCACTTTGAAGGAGCTTGAGGAGAAGACATATCCATTCCCCGACTCTGACGTGGTTGCCATGTTGAAAGACTTGCTTGACAAAAAGGTGATCGACCTACCTGAGTGCAAACGGCCGGAAGAGATGAACCGTACTGACAGTCCAAGGTACTGTAAATTCCACCGCTTCATTGGTCATCCGACGGAAAAGTGCTTTGTGCTAAAAGATCTCATCATGAAGTTAGCTCAGAAAGGGATCATCGAGCTAGATCTTAATGATGTGGTAAAGTCAAACTATACCACCGTCACTTCTGGCTCTTTGAACTCAAAATCTTCACCTCAACCGCTGGGGGCATGCTCCAAAACCATGTCAGTCACGTCAAGTGAAGTTGAAGGATGGACTTATGTCACTCCAAAGAAAATGCACAAGAAACATAGGTCTCCTCCACAAGTTCACCAATCGGAAAGGGGGCAAAACAGCTCTTGTCAACCTCCAGAACAATGTGAAAGTGTTGAAGATAATGAAATCTCGACACAAAGATCGTCCATCCCCATCACAATGTGCGACCTCTTCCCAGAAGACTTTTTCAATTACTCGGTCAAGGCTTCTTCCTATGAAGATTGTGAGGAACGCCTCTCCCAGATCGCTTGACAAATCCACAACAACAAACAAAAGCTCCTCGTTCGCACGAGCCTAAAAGGCGACAACCAACGCTCCTCGTTCGCACGAGCCTAAAAGGCGACAACCAACGCTCCTCGTTCGCACGAGCCTAAAAGGCGACAACCAACGCTCCTGGTTTGCACGAGCATAAAAGGCGACATCAATCGCTCCTTGCCTGCACGAGCTGAAACTGCAAACGGCACCAAAACGCTCCTTGCCTGCACGAGCTGAAACTGCAAACGGCACCAACGCTCCTTGCCTGCACGAGCTGAAACTGCAAACGGCACCAAAACGCTCATTGCCTGCACGAGCTGAAACTGCAAACGGCACCAAACGCTCCTGGCCCGCAAGAGCATAAACTGTGTACGGCAAAATCATCAAAAAAAAAAAAAAAAAATCATCACTCATTTGAACTACGTCATGACTTGATCCCTCCTCAACCAAGGGTACGTAGGCAACTTGAAACTTCAAAACTTCAAGTACAGTCACATCATCAAAAAAAAAAGAAAAAAAAGAGGAAATAACACATCTTGGTGATGTATATGTTTTATCTGTATTTAGCACAATACACTAAATAAGTAAAGCATGTTCATTGATCTCCGAGAAATTACAAGTGCGTAAAAAAAAAAAAAAAAAAAAGAGATGGAGCTTTCATAAAGGTTGTTCACGTGAAGGCCCACTACTTGGGAAAACTATAGAAGCGGGAGGCATCAAAGAAGAGGCCTCAATACTTGGTGGAACGCTAGATGAGCCAGGAAAAAGGTGCCTCTGGAAGAAAGCAGCAAGCCTTTGACGGTCACTTTGAATTCGACCACTGGATTCTTGCAGCTCATCAAGCTTCCTCTTCATGCCCGTCGAATAGTTATTTGCAAGCACATGCAAACTTCTATTCTCGTGCTTAAGCTGTTTGATCTCTTGCTTAAGAGTTTCCACCTCCGCCATCAATGATTCCACTTGGCGGGATCGAGCAAGTAGGCGTTGGCCCATGTTGGACACAGAGCCTGCGCACTGAACACTGAGAGTTAGGGACTCTTGAACGGCCAACTCATCGGACCGTTCTGAAAGCAGCCTACTATCTTTTGGAGTGAGGAAGTTCCTAGCTACTATCGTAGCTGTTGTTGCGTCCTTCATCACAGAATCTTCACCTGTCAAATGGCCATTAGAAGATAAGAAAGAAGGGCACCATACATTTACCTGACGCGGCGCACTCGGATCACTGCTGAGACTCAAATCTAAGCAAATGTTAGACGGGTTAGCCATTGTCAAAAGGTTAAAAGAGAAAGGTGGATGGAGTAAAATCAGAAAGGGCCGAAGACGATTTTCACAAACGGGCGATCTTCAAAGTGTGCATGTTGGAGGTAATCGATACCTCTATAAAAAGCCAAGGCGACACGACCACCGATTCAAAAAATCGGATTTTCCTGCGTGAAGTTCGGCGACGCTTTCGCGGCTTTTCAGATAACGCGTTCAACTTTGTCAAAAGATCTCTGACAAAGTTGAAAACACGTGAAGGTTATCATCCCAACTACGCGCCTTTGCCAACAAGCGTGGTGACAGAGCCGCACCCGTGACTACTTTTTCGAAGAGGCGCTCGCTCAGAAATCGAAGAGACGCTTGTTAAAAAATCGAAGAGACGTTTGTCGACAAGGGTAAAAGAACATAACCACCACTTGCTATTGGGAAATCCCTATATATGTCGACCTTCATCTTTTATGGCAAGGCAGACCTGAAAAAAAAAAATGCCCAACTCTTCCTCACCTCTGAGGGCGCACTCCCAGCAAAGCCTTTCGAAATACTCAATTTTTTCTTCTTCCCCAAAGAAGATACCAGATGCCTGGAGTACAGATGACCCAGGAGGAAACGGTAGATTGAAGTATGTGGAGACAAGCACAACAAATACATGTGCTGATCCATTCACCGCTTCTTCAAAAGCAAAGGTATCTCATATCATCAAGGTCGAAAGCAAAGGTATCTCATATCATGCTTTTTCCTTGTCTTTTCCTTTGTCCTTGTTCTTACTCGCATGGCAAAGTGAAAGAAGCAATCAGCCGGCACTTGGAGTCAGTCTTCCGATCTGGAACCGACTGCCTGGAATCTATTCCCTGGTTGCTTACCTAGCGTTGCTCTCGAGTAGTCATCTTCAACGGTTGATACACTTCCAGAGAAGGGACCACTTCTGCAAAGGGGAGCAAGTAAGGCAAGTGAAAATGATACATTAAAGCATGTGGAGACAAGCAACAACTGCATATGCTGAGCTATCCTCTAACCCTCTTCAATACGAATTGGAGAGATTGAACAAAGAAACAGAAAAAAGAGTAAAGCTCAGACCTTCGGGGGAGACCAAAATTTCCTGCTGCCCAGTTCAAGACTAAGCCTGTGGAAAATCAACGATTGGAGGAAACCAAAAAATCTTCCAGTCAAACTCAAGATCAAGCCTCAATGGCCCTTGAAGAAATTTCCAGCCCAGTTCAAGACTAAGCCTGTGGAAAATCAACGATTGGAGGAAACCAGAAAATCTTCCAGTCGAACTCAAGATCAAGCCTCGATGGCCCTTGAAGAAATTTCCTGCTGCCCAGTTCAAGAGTAGCACAAAGGAAAATCAACGATTGGAGGAAACCAGAAAATCTTCCAGTCGAACTCAAGATCAAGCCTCGATGGCCCTTGAAGAAATTTCCTGCAGCCCAGTTCAAGAGTAGCACAAAGGAAAATCAACGATTGGAGGAAACCAGAAAATCTTCCAGTCGAACTCAAGATCAAGCCTCAATGGCCCTTGAAGAAATTTCCAGCCCAGTTCAAGACTAAGCCTGTGGAAAATCAACGATTGGAGGAAACCAAAAAATCTTCCAGTCAAACTCAAGATCAAGCCTCAATGGCCCTTGAAGAAATTTCCAGCCCAATTCAAGATCAAGCCTCGACGGCCCTTGGGTTGACATCTACATTAAGGGACTTCAAAACGCATCTTCTACACGTGACAAGCACATGTCTACGACGCGCCTTGAAGTGGGGGCATTTGTAGACATCGAAATTTCAGTAAAACAAATGTTCACCCAACGCATTAAAGTTTTGACGTGTCAAGGCATACATGGCATACGCCACGTGTCGTACAAATTGTACACATGGCATGTGACTCAACAAAATAGGAAGAAATACCCTTGGATGATTAAACAAGGTTTTTCTTCTCAATTTGGGCAATGACAAGGTAAGCACACTTCAATCCATTACGGATCAAAGCAAGTTTTTCTCATTTGGACAATGACAAAGCATACACATTTCAAGTTTAAAATGGTATTAAGTGGGAAATTAGGCCATAAGTTACACCACTTCAATTTCAATATTGCATTAAGTGGGAAATTAGGCCATAAGTTAGACCACTTCAAGTTTAAAATGGTATTAAGTGGGAAATTAGGTCATAAGTTACACCACTTCAATTTCAATATTGCATTAAGTGGGAAAATTAGGCAATGGTGCTTGGAAAGGAAAAAAATATTTTGTGGTGGTGATTCATTCTCAAAGCCTATAAATAGGCTTCTCCATCAAGGTATCAAGCATCAAGGAATTCACAAATACATTTCTCTACTCCCAAATTGGAAGAGAATTCCCCAAATCCTTGAAGCTTTGAAACTCCAAAGCTCTCAAGCATCCAAATTCCTAAGAATTCCGAAGGATCAAGAAAGCACTCTTCGTTCTTCGTCAAATCCTCCTTCAAGATCAAGCCCCAACGGCCCTTGAAGAACTCCCACCAACTCAAGATCAAGCCCCGACGGCCCCTTGAAGAAAGTGTTCATCATTCATCATCCGTTCATCCTAAGATCAAGCCCCAACGGCCCTTTGGATCAACAACCTCAACAAACCCATACACCCATTCTTCAAGATCAAGCCCAACGCCCCTTGAAGATCCGTTCAACAACTGTTCATCCAAGATCAAGCCCCGACGGTCCTTGGATCAACAAACAAATCCACACATCTATTCTTCAAGATCAAGCCCAAAAGCCCTTGAAGAAAACCAACTGTTCATTCAAGATCAAGCCTCGACGGCCCTTGAAGAAAACCAACCGTTCTTCAAGATCAAGCCCAAAAGCCCTTGAAGATCCGCTCATCCATCAACATTCAAGATCAAGCCCCGAAGGCCCTTGAAGAAACTTACAACTGTTCATCCAAGATCAAGCCTCGACGGCCCTTGGATCAACAAATCTAGATCTTACGGAGATAGAATCAGAGGACCAAATTTAAGAGAGATAGTAACCCCAAAATCATAAACACAAAAATATTATTTTGTACACGTTATTCTGGTTTCTTGTTTCAAGAAAACTTTCGTGTTCACAGGGACCTCTTCAACGTTGTTGACGGCCAAGTCCTTTGGATAATTCCACCAAAACTGAGGGCTTTGTATATGACCGTATCCCCTTAGAACACAGAGAGAATTACAACCTTTCCGAGGCCCCTAAAAAAAAGTCAAAAAATCGGTCAAAAAGATAAAGGGTGCGTAGATCATTTTCCTTCTTTCATAAACAAGAGAAATGCTTTGTCGTTGCCAGTAATTAAACAATTCTTTATATTTTATTTCCAAAAAAATACAATTTTTCAGAGAATCATTTTCGTAACATAGAAGCAACAAATCCGCCAGTGTTTCCATCATGTTACATGGAGGATGGTGAGTGAACAGAAAAATCCAAGAGTTAAATGATACAAATTAGCAGCTCAACCCTAACCTAAGTGTTGACTCTTAATCCATGAATTCTCCATTTGTAAAGTGTCTGTAGATTGCTAATCTGAAACTAATAAGAATCATTAATCAACTAATCATCTTTGCAGGTTTACGTATACAAGTTTCCAGTTTTTGTATTTTCCGGTATTATATGTATATATATATATATATATATATATATATCACAAAATAGAGTAGAACTGAAATACTTGGCCTTCATATCACAATAGAATAATGATGGAATATTATTACATACACCTGCAATTCCTGATTGCAGCAGTTGAGACAAAACTGAGAGGAACTGAAGAAGGTTATTACTACACAAGCACAACGACGAGTTAAGCGTTTAAAAACATCGCCAGGATTTCCAGACCGAGCATAAATATTTATTAGTCTGGTTAAACGTACTGCGAACATGGTACAGAATCAGGTCTGAGCCGAGGCAGCGGGATTGCCATTTGGAAATGTTGCCAAACCAGTGCCGCTTTCTGGATTAGAAGGCTCTTCGCTTGCATGACGAACAAACTCTTCAGGGGACATGTGCAAGCCATGGCAAGCACAAACTATTCTGATTTGGTTTGCACTGTATCGGTAAGTTACACCAGAAATTGTCTTACCATTTGGGCCTTGACCTTTGGTAGAAACCCATGGCAGATTCGGGGAGGAACCAGATCCCTCAAATTTTATGTCTGCAGCAATACCTGGCTTTATAGATGAAAAATTAAGAGATAAGTCCTCTGCCGTTGGGCGGTCAGGTACCTCTTTCATCCTGAGGTTCGCGCTGCTTATTTTTGTGTCTTCTTCTGCCTGAGAAGATGCATCCTCTTCAGTGACATTCTTTTTGCCATCACCTCTCGCCCGTTCTAACATCCTCCCAGCATATTGTGCAATATCAGATGAATTATTTGAAGCGACATGCATCATAGCTGCATCAGCACAAGGAGGATAAGAATCTGTTCTCAACCATCTGGACTTAAACCATACTGAACAGATCACATTCAACCGGAGAAGAAAAAAAAAGTATCACTAATATTATTTTCTTTTGGTCAAGTATCACTAATAATATCAGTATAATTTTTGACAAAAGAACACCCCCAGAGTGCTATTCATGTATGGAAATGGAAAATATCTATCAATAAGATATAACATATCCAACATAAAGAGATGCATCCAATACGTTTTATAAAACAGATGAGTACACCACAACCGTAAGGTGTTTCCATGCTCTCTAGTCCAACGTGCACAAAGAAGTTCCAATCCATATTATTGTCACCTGAATTTGGAGGATTTCTGCCAGCATAGGCAGGATGGAATTGTTGAGTATGAGGAATCGCACCCCAGGCATTATCTTTATCCAACATTGGGAGCTGGACAGGTGAATAGCCAAACATAACTGGCAAGTTTTTAGGATTCACAGGTTGAGTCCCTGTTTGCTCACCAGTAACCGTAGGCATCGCCTGCATCATCCCATGCATTGGATGTCCTGATGTGGTGGTCGCACCAACTGAATTAGATTCCTTTGTCGGGAGAGAATAAGGCATGTTCATCATCTTTATTGATTGCACTGAGAACGGACTCCCATACGCCATATTCCCAAGCTTGTATTCATTTTCTGATGAGATATTGAACCCCTTCTGTCCATTTAGGTCCACAACCTTGGAATCAGCAAACCTGCAAACTTCCTTCTGAGCATCAGAAGAGTCACCAGATCCAACAAATCGCTTGGCACCCTCAACATGTTGAGAAATTGGCACTGAGGATGAACCCTCCAGTTCAGAATCTGCCACGTCTTCATTTTCAGCAGTTGAGCCATCTTCTGTAATGGAAATGTGTGATGCTCTTGTCTTGTCATGCATATCAGAGTAATGAGCTTCTCTCTCATGCTTCTTTTGATGGTTCATCTCGTCAAACAAATTCTTGCGTTTATTAGCAGCTTCAGTCTGTTTTTCCTCCTCTGTTTCATCAGACTTGTTATTGTTTACACCCCAGACTCCTCTCCCGTTCAAGGTTATTGATGCATCAGCATCAACACTGGCCTTGGAAAGGTCATTGAAGAAGTTTTCTTTAGGTTTCACTGAATCACTTCTTTGAGAGCTACTACTAGATTCTTGTTTTTGAGCCCCACCATGAAGAAAGTCCTTAAAATCATCCACTAGTTTGTTGCTTCTATCACCTTCTTCTGCTCTAGCATTTGGGGAAGCACCATTTTTACCCTTGGCTTTGGCAGATGATCCACCAAAAGAGAGACCCAAACTAAGTTCAAGTCCATTATCATCCTCCATTTTTTTTTTTTTTTTGGACAGAGAATAACTGTCAATAGAAATCGAGCATAACCCTTTCCGATCCTCTATTCTATTCAGAAGATATCCCCAACCACACTGACACCAACACAAAGAGCAATCATTCCAAAAAGTAATTCCTGCACAAAAGCAATTTGACAGAGATGAAACCACATCATGGTATGCATTGCAAAGAATAGAACAAAAAGTAAACATATGAAACGATCAAAGCAATCTAAGTATCAACATATAACTAAATGTAGCTTGGTTAGGCTAAACTCTTAAGCATTAACAGCAATTATAACATTGGGGGCGATTCGATCATCTGGTATAATGGGACTACCACCGAAAGAATGGCTTTTGCAAGTGTTCTAAGACTAGAACATTAGCTATACAACCAGGTCCAAACTTCAGAATGGCAGAAATCGTTAAGGAGGTTCCCGATATCAGTCATATGCGAGCCATAATCAACCATTACAGATATTTGGACAACAATTTAGGAAATCAGTGTATCACAAAGAGAAAGCAATCTCTCATTTGCAATGACACTTTTTATTAGTAGAGCTAAACTACAAAAGCACTCAGCAAGTTATGCCGTGAACAACCGAGGATCGAATACATCTACTCTACAATATAAACAAAAATTCGGAGGGATGTGCACCATTAATTCGATCCAAGATCTTAGACTCCATCTAGTAATAAGTACTAATATAACTACGGACTGAAAAAAAAACAAAAATTTCAATCTCAAATTGTTTCTGATCTTAAAAACAAAATCCATGCAACTGAACCTAACTAATACACAGCACGGCTGAGCCCAAGATTTCAAATTACTGGACACAAAAGCAAAAAGTCACAAAATTTTATTAAGATTTATTTTCCTACGTTTTCTCGGCTACCAAACAATGGAACCCAGATCTGCTCCTCACCCAGATTACCAATGAACGCCTATTTTTCAACTAAATAGGAAATTTTCCCACGAAACCGAAACTAGGAACTTTGAACAATGAAATTAAAGTTCAATTAAACCAATTTACAATCGGATGAGATGGAAAATTAGCTAATGACTGCGATTCGATCCTTTTCTGGACCGATCCCAAATATTTCACGAAAAAAAAAAAATACTAATTAATGATTTAATCAAGCAATTGGAAACTTTAGCATAAAAATACGAAAATACAATGAGGAACACAAAATACGGAGAGAAACAGAGACCTTGATTCGAAGAGAAATGGTGAAGCCCTAAATCGAGCTGCTTGGTCCAGAGAAGAGTGAGGGGCGGAGAGAGATGTAAAATTTGGTACAAAATATAATGGGGAAGAAGATGTTCAAAAACATCTCTTACATTTTTTTTTTATTTTTTATTTTTTGTTTTGCATTTTATTAAATTTTTTAGCGCACGTGAATATTATGAAAATTATTTTAGGTAATTTTTATTGACACAATACTTATTTTATTTCATGTCATCCTAGTTTTTGTGCTGGCCTTGGATTATTTTGATTTGCACCATTAAAAAAATCTGACGCTGTGTTTGAATAAAAAAAATTTTAGATTGCTAAGAAATTTTAAAATGAAGGAATTTTAGAATGAAGGAATTTTAATTTTAGAATTTGTTTGTTTGGTTGACCTAAAAGGACAATGAAATTTGAGTACAGATTTTGTTTGTTTTTAAACTCTTACGCGGAAATTCTAAATTCTTTTGTTTATGAATCTAAATAAGGAAATTGATGCATGTCACTTTATACGTTCTGACTTCTGTCAAAATTCAAAGTTTATTTTCCTAATCCAAATATAGTGTAAATTGTGCTAGTGGTGTATTGTTGTTGCGGTTATGATCATCTTCCTCAACTCAACTTTCTTTCCCTGCTATAATTATTATAGTAATGCGTATACTATATCTCACTTATTTGGAGACTGAATAGCAGATTGGTTGATAATGTGCAGGATGAATAAATTTGGAATGGAGACAAAATAAAATGCAAAATTAAAGTTATCTATTTTTTGTCTAAGTAAGAGTCAAGACTTAGGATGTCTAGACAGGTCTAGACATTTTTTCTTTAATGTTGAAGATATCCAAAAGACTTTCTAATTTTCAGCTTGGTCTAATAATTTGTACATGCAGGAACTATTTCCTGAACTGAAGGCATTTCTTGGAGGCCCTAACTGTTCCTATCTAATTAAGGGTACATATAGCTTCAGATTCTGTTGGGAACATGTTTAATTCCTTCGTTCTAGTTGTTTAATTAAATTTCAAAAATATAGTTGGGATGCAGGCACTTCAAGAATGGACGGGCTGTTTTGTTGTTGTTCATGTAAGTGGTTTTTTTTATTTTTTTTTCCTTTTTTAATTTTATTTAAAAAATGTCTGCATTGTACATCTTTTTAGTCTAAAACATATGGTCGTATCGTCCTGATCTCTCTTAAATGAGTCTTAATTAATTTGCTTGTAAATGATCAGGACGACGTTGTCTTTGCCAAAGGGCTCATTTAATGGACTAAGGATAGTCAGGATGGTTGTGGAAGACTGCTTTGTTTATAAAGTTTCTGCTGAATCCCTTATCGCCAGGGTTACAAAGGAAGGGGGTTTGAATGGTTGGAGTGCGATGAATGGTATTCGAGATTTGCATATATGATTTGTTGAGATCTGGATGGGGTTTCTTTTCAAAGAGAATTCTAGACGTTATGAATATTTAGCTAAGTATACTACTAAGACACTACAACATTCTTCTTAATTGCCTTTTGCACAATTGACAAGCTATATACTTGACTTGCAAGCCAAGCCACTAACTAACCAAGTAACAACCCTGCACTCTCAGCTAATCAATTCACAATAGCTAGTTTGGCAGGCATGTCACCCATTATTCCAACATTTATAAAATTTCTACGATCAATTACAAGAACTACACTTGTATCATATCAGATTACAGAGTAAAAGTTTCCAGTTTATTTGGTTAATTAACACCCACAAGGCGTAAGATTTTTGGTTCTGTGTCAGTCTACCAGACCATTTTGGTGTGGAAACTTTTCCCGCCTACACCAGCAATATTGTGATCATACGTCGTCACCCGGATTCCTTGTTTACAATGTTCATCACCATTCAAGGAGTATGGTTATGCAAAACCTTTATAATTGCGTATGGATTATGCTGATGTGGGCAAAAGGTGGATCAAAATTTTGTTAGGGTTTTCTAGTAGCAACCAAAAATTAATTTTGTTAGGGTTCTGTTCTTTATTAGAGTCGCCTTTAATTTTTGCATTTCTTTATAATTAATGAGAACTAGTTGAGTGTAAAAAGAAGTTTAGATAATTGAGATGGGTTTTCACAAGCGAGGGTGGCTTTTAGGAACTAATGTTGGATACAAAGATATAATAAATACATAAATCAAATAGAATGTGAATCACCTTATTGCTAGCCCATTGTAAGTGAAATGTCTTATGTTCAATTCTCGTTAAAGACAAATTTAAATCACATTATTACTAGCTCACTGTGAGGTTTAGCCCACTCCCTAACCTCTTAGTGTAGATAAATATCGTTTGTTAAAAAAAATCAAATAGAATGTGACTGTAGAGATACAAAACATAGGTTCGAATAAAATTATGATATATTTACATTGAGGGGGTTAGGGAATAAATTGGTTGCGACTCGCCAATCTCGAGATTCAAATATAAGACATCAAATGAAGAGAAATACCACTAGACTGAAATACTAAGAACTAGTTTGATATTGTTGTGCTTTAAAAAAAAAAATTGTTTCTATAGTGTTTCGAGAATAAACAATTATAAAATAAAGTTGTTGAATGTTTAATAAACTTTTTTATTTATTTTTAAAGTGCCTATAACAAAAAAAAAAAAAAATGTGACATCCCACATCGCCCAGGGTAATGATCCTTAAATGTATATTCCCATCCTTACCTAGCACGATGTCTTTTGGGAGCTCACTGGCTTCGGGTTCCTTAGGAACTCCGAAGTTAAGCGAGTAGCGCGCGAGAGCACTCCCATGATGGGTGACCCACTGGGAAGTTGCTCGTGAGTTCCCAAAAACAAAACCGTGAGGGAATGGTAAGCCCAAAGCGGACAATATCGTGCTATGGTGGTGGAGCGGGCCCGGGAAGTGATTCGCCCCGGGCCGGGATGTGACAAATTGGTATCATAGCCAATCCCTGACCGGAAATGTGCTGACGAGGACGTCGGGCCCCTAAGGGGGGTGGATTGTGACATCCCACATCGCCCAGGGTAATGATCCTTAAATGTATATTCCCATCCTTACCTAGCACGAGGCCTTTTGGGAGCTCACTGGCTTCGGGTTCCTTAGGAACTCCGAAGTTAAGCGAGAAGGGGGCTAGAGCAATCCCATGATGGGTGACCCACTGGGAAGTTGCTCGTGAGTTCCCAAAAACAAAACCGTGAGGGAATGGTAAGCCCAAAGCGGACAATATCGTGCTACGGTAGTGGAGTCGGGCCCGGGAAGTGGTCCCGGGGGCTAGAGCAATCCCATGATGGGTGACCCACTAGGAAGTTGCTCGTGAGTTCCCAAGAACAAAACCGTGAGGGAATGGTAAGCCCAAAGCGGACAATATCGTGCTACGGTAGTGGAGTCGGTCCCGGGAAGTGGTCCCACCCGGGCCGGGATGTGACAAATTGGTATCAGAGCCAATCCCTGGCCGGAAATGTGCCGACGAGGACGTCGGGCCCCTAAGGGGGGTGGATTGTGACATCCCACATCGCCCAGGGTAATGATCCTTAAATGTATATTCCCATCCTTACCTAGCACGAGGCCTTTTGGGAGCTCACTGGCTTCGGGTTCCTTAGGAACTCCGAAGTTAAGCGAGAAGGGGGCTAAAGCAATCCCATGATGGGTGACCCACTGGGAAGTTGCTCGTGAGTTCCCAAAAACAAAACCGTGAGGGAATGGTAAGCCCAAAGCGGACAATATCGTGCTACGGTAGTGGAGTCAGGCCCGGGAAGTGGTCCCACCCGGGCCGGGATGTGACAAAAAAAGTGTATGAGTGTTTAATAAAGTTTTATATAAAATTAATGTGGATATGTTAAATGACTAAAGCGATATGGTATTGAATGTGATATAATAATTGCCAAAGAGAATAATACAGGGTTAAAATTTTTAATTTTATAAAGTATGCAGAGGTATCCTTATTGTTTGAAAATTTCATTAAATGGGCACTATTCACTATTCTTTGAAAAAGAAAAAAAAAAACTTTTTTAGAAGCATAGTAGACTCTGCTTCTACTTTTCTACTGTCATTGACAATAGTTTTTAGAAATTTTTTTTTTTTTTTTGTTTTACCAAACACATTTGTTGTGTTGCTCCAAATTTTTAACTAGTTTTTTTTTAGAAGCATAATCTCAAACCAACTCTAAGTGGCTAGACAAACACAATGTTAATCCACACCTTCTTATTTTGCATTTTATCATTTATTTGTGCCATTTGTTTTATGACAGCCTTTTAGTGTAAGATTTTCATTTAATTTTAATCTTGAACAAAAGCTTTAATTTAATTTAATTTTTTACAATTTTTTTGTGGCTTTTCGACCTTTGCCCTCAAGACCACGATTTGAAATTCCGGCTCCCTTCACTAAGATTGTTTGCATATAATAATAACTAGCACGCGTGAGAGTATTTTTTCCTAGTCATGAGCACTACGAGGAACTTACAAGTTTTTAGTAACTTGGATTATACGCAACTTATAAATTTATCTTTTATTTTCGGTATTTTTATTTACCAAGATACTTTTGTTAGACAAAGTTAGAAATACCAATCAAATCTGCTTTAATACATTGTGATCAAGTAGAGAGAGAGTTTCCTCACAAACAAAAACCCTCATCAGAGGAACCAAAGCTAACACACCACCATAAACTAAGGGTTATCATTTGGAATATACAGAATTTCTGCATTCCTCTGTCCCTTGACCCCTCTCTATCTTCATATGTCGCTTTTAACATCCTCAGGTTCCATAACGTTTAAATTGTCAAAGTCGTAACATAACTGGCTTGCATCTTGAGCGGTTGAAAGTACTTTAAGCCTTGCACTTGTCTCTTTCAGTTGGCAAACGATCCATTGCCTCAAGCGGTCTAAATCCCTTGGACTAATTCATGTGCTCGTTACATATCACTGAGATAGTGTTTGATCTACTAAATCTCTTGCGCTGATTCATGGGTCTAGTACCTTGATCTTTCAACACTTGTGGCTTTTCACTTAAGGCCCATCTCGAAGGATTTACAACTATTTATTGTTTCAATAAGTTCAAAAGGACTCTGCGTTAAAAAGTCATCACGTTAATACCTCACATGAAAGCCTAATCACTGGAATAAATCCATTAATCAAACGTCAACGAGGTAGTTCAATTTAATTATATTCATGTGGGCTGAGCCTAAAATTGCCCCTCCTCCTTAAGTTAAAATACGTACAATATCGTGTGTTTAAAAGAAGAAAAGTGATTGTCACATTCGGCTTTAATCCTCTTGCAATAATCCTCAGTTTTATTTTGTTCGTTGATTCTGCTATGGTTGACTCAATCCTGAAGAAAAGAAAAAAAATGTAGGGTAAAATAAATTGACCAAGGACAATTAAATACTGTTATACGCAGGAAAGAAAAAGTTGAAACCGAGTACCTAATCAAACAAATTTGGGTTCAGATTTTGTGCAGATTAAAATCTTAACAGTATAATTAATCTTCGCCCAATCATAATTCGTCGTACAAGTCAAACCTGCAAGGATATCAAAACTAGTGATCCAAGTGATAATCCAAGTGAAAAGAATACTGGTTAAGATTGTACCATGCATCATGTCACACCCCAGACCTGAGGTCGGTGGAATAAATGACCCCGTGCCCAGTGCGCGAATAAAAGTGCAAATAATAAGAAAAGAATAAGAAAAGAAATTAATCATCTCTTATATTTACATCAGAACGTTACACAATAATACAATCACACTCTAACTTACATTAATTACAAGAGTCCTTTACACTTCCCATGAAAGTCAACAACTTTTTCAGATCTCTAATTCAACACCTTTCAAATAATTCATAAGGGGTGAGCTACTAGCTCAGTAGGAACAATAACCACAATGCATTTAGCAAAACGGAAACAATGATGATGCATGAATGTAATGTTGCCTCTTCATCCTACTTTTGTTAACCCAGTTAACAAATAACCCCATTTCTTTTCGTTAGTCATCTTGTTAAACTATTAGTCCCAAATCCGAAACCCGAATAGATTGTTTTATCGGACTCTAACTGTCGTGCACTTTGGGCTAAACAAATATCTTGGTGCCATGAGAGCGGACTCAACTACTTTTAGTTCCATCTTTCCATAAATCACATACTTTCCCAATTGGGGACTCCAACAAATGATCATGTAATGATCATAGTTATTCAATTCCACTAATACTTTCCCAATAAGTCCACAATGCATGATACAGTTATCGTTCACGATAATTATGAAACAATATCCAAATGATAATTCAAACGAATAATATTCTTCAAGAAATATCAACCAAAGCCAAACTCATAAGCACTTCAATCATGCTATCAAATAGTTATACAATTGCACCAATTAACATATATCACATAACCATGTGTATGAAGCCAGTAATATACATATATAAGGTTTCCCGAGAATTTCACCTACCTAGATCCAAAGCATTCCTCCGAGTTATTAACACAAGAATCCACCACCTTGATAAAGTCCTGTTTCAGACACCGAATACTCCTTTGGTAAACTGGCAGACGAGAACAAGCAGTGGCTTACTGATTATACAACACCTCCCTCTCTTGCGTTTTCATCTATTTCCCTAAGAGTTACCTTCTCAATACCACAGCCTCATAAACAACTTAGCACTTTGTATTTTCCATCAAATTAATCTCTCCCTCTGTGCCTCTACATCTTTCTCTGTAAACGTCCCCTCTTTTATCCAGTTATCATCTTCTCTCTCGCTCTCGCAGACTGCACCGCTCTACAGCCCTGGGTTTCTACTTATGGTCATACAAAGTCGGCAGATTCTTAGATAGGAATGAACTAAAAGCCCTTTAATTGGCTATGATTTTTGGTCCAATTAGAATAGAACAAAACATGCAGCTTAATAAAATAATATCAAAGAAAAGAAAATGAATAATATGACTATATAGTTCAAATACTACCGTACTGGTGTGGTAAACTTATTTTGTTCAAAATAATATTAAATTCGAGTATAGAAAAAATGAAATAAAGGAATTAACGATTAAATAAGAAGTAAAGACAAAACTTTCTGAAATTAATAAATATACACAACATATAATTACTATATAATTGTTTTTGAAAATACAGGTCTTCGTCACTAGATGAAGAGGGTTGTTATAAAGATTGTTAGGATTGTAGTTTGTTGTAATATGGTGCTAGCACATTGTATTAGCTTAACTAGCAAGCTTTGTAGTGGATTAGCATATAAGACTCTTTGAAAAACAATTACTTGTTTATGAAGAAAGAACAATTCACAAAACTCTCAAGCTATCTCTCTCATTCTCTATGCAGTCTTTTCTGCATAATTTCTGCATTTTTTCAATTCTCACATGGTATCCTCGCTAAGAAACGATCCGGTGCTTCCGCAATCTCATTGAAAAATTCTCTCTTCTCTTCTCAATCCTCTAGTTTGTACCACTTCTGAGATAAAATTGGGCAAGTACAATCATCCGATTTACAAGAAAATTGGAGTTCTTGATCACAAAGATCAACTGTTTGATAAAACACAGTAGTGAATTTTTTTTTTTCTCTTCCCATGGTATCAAATCGGCCGGCATGACCTTCAACAACAGCTGCACCGGTGTAACCTGTGATCAATGTTTTCTACGTAGTACTACACACTAACTACCTCATTTTTTAAGGTAGTGTGCGAATACTTTTGCTTTTTTGTTGCAACTTAATTTATTTAAGGAGTTTATTTAATTCGCAATGTTGTCTTGAAGAATCACACACACATATATATAGTTACTGTAGTATTACATGCATAAAGCTTGTTTATCCCAAGAGCGTCCGTAAGAAATCACCAAATTTTAATTTTCTGTAACTGATCTTATGGGCAAGATGGTTAAATTCAATCCTTAGGTCCTCCGATATCAAGCCTCAAACGCTTCAAATTAAAGTTATTCGAGAGGATACGCCGTAACAGGTAATTAACTTTGTGTTTCTGATTCGTTTACCGTTTTGGTTTTGTTCGCATTCCCTTTTTTGATCAGGGATTTTCCCTTTGTGTTTCCCAATTGATTAGGGTATGTTGGATATATATAACCTAGTTTAGGATTGTTCTTTACAAACTAAACTTCAGACTTTTCTCAAACCGGTGTTTTTTTTCTTGGTGTTTGAAGCTAGATAGTCTAATTCTTTTCCCTCTTTTCGATTGTTCCATCCATGTCAGCTCCACCACCGGATGTGCCAGAACATTTAGTTCGAGATGGTGACATGCATCAGCTTCTTAATGATATAAGGGATAGAGTAATTGATGAGCCATCAGACCAAGAATTAATCTTGTACTTCTTAAATAGGTGGATACACGGTCAACCTCAACCTTCTCAGTTAGTTGCCCAGATAGATGTCGATGAATTTCGTAGCCTAACCCCCGAACAACTTTGCAGTAATGATTTGTGCTTAATTCTTGTTTTCCAAGATTTTCTCCGTTCTATATATATTTTCCTTTTTTTATTTTTTATTTTTATGAATTGTATATATTTTGTTTTGTATAAATCTCCATTTTTGGGTTAAATGTGATAGATGATCTACAACAACTATATTTGTATACGGCAATAGAACGGGGGCCCGGCGGTCATGATCTTCCGGATCGATGAGTCTACATTGGACAGGATCCCTTGGATAGAAACAGAATTCTTGGATGGTGGATCTCTAAGGTATCTAAAGAAAACATATTAGGAATAAGCACGGATGATCCTGAACTTCAAATTTCAATTGGATACAAGAAACCTTATGTATACCATATAGGCAATAAGCGAAAGGATGCCGTAGGAACACACTGGCATATGATTGAGTATACTACAGAACCAGATCATTCAAACTCAAAGGGCTCAGGAATTGTAAGTTATTCGGTAACTTGTTTAGTACGTATACTAAAACCTATGTGATATCTCTACTCCTAACACTTTTAATTAGTATGTGTACTGCAGCTGTACAATTGGTCGCTAAAAAGGATATATCTTGGCAAGAAAAAGTCTACTAGGCAACGTCGTGGTTCTAATAATGTGCATGCTGATGAGGTAAGTTTTTAGAGATTTTATATACACTCACAGTACTGTAGTTTCTAGTGTCTTTATTTTTTTCTTTTCGATATGACGTTTAACCAATCTCTTTATTTTCTACATAGTTTTGTTTTGTTTTGGTTTTGGTTTGGTTTTGGTTTTTTTTTTTCTTCTTCTGTCGAAACCACTTTGCAATGTCAATAGTCACTTTAGGCATACGAAATAAAGAATAAAGAATCACTTGCTATATAGCATGGTTAATTTCTTATTTACAATGTTGTTTATTTTTAGCATAAGAATATGTTAGAACCTGCTCCAAACCTTATGACGTTTTTTCAATGCTTAATCATATTCATCTTACGATATTCGTTTTAATTGTTGGGACAATGTTATTTATATTCAGTGTCACGATGGAAGTTGTCCAATTAATGCTCCACGAGATCCAACTATTCCAGAAGACGCAGATCTCGCACTGGATTTTGATGAATTCAATAATGTAAGTTTGTTCAAAATTAAATATTACAAAAATAGAAAATTTATATATATGTGTGTGTATATATATATTATCATATATATATATATATATATATATATATATATATTTCGGCTTACTGATGATGACTTGTATACTTGAAATAATTCGGTTGATTTTATCGTGGTGCTTCAGTCGCTTATCATCTTGCTTGATAATGACTTAATTTAATTTTCCATTATATTTTTATTTATATTATTGATTTTTTTAATTATTATCAACTTTATTGATTATCATATATATAATTCTCTATTTTTGTTAGGAGACACTTTGCGTACTGCATTTGGGTGATAAGAAAAAAGCAGTTGCATGCGGCCAGATCTTAACGCTCGGTAGTAATATTCATAATGTTTCACTTGGAGAGGGCAACGTGCGAGTAGCTATTAATCTCGCCTTAGATGAAGATGCTCTACTTCCGATCCCAGTTGGAGGAGAGATGAGAACTGTTGGCGATGCCGTTAAGTCTATTGTAGCTTGGCCGAGGGATCTTGTTATCATGCTAAAAAAAGGGGTGAAGGTGTGTAATTAATTACCTTACTTGTACAACTTACTAGGCTTCTGTATCCTAACTTGTCTTCCTACCAAAGGAATGGATGAAGATGCTCTACTTCCATGACTGCGTTTAACATATGGTTTTACAGGAAAAGCAGGTACCAAAAGAGAGAAGCTTAAAAGGAAAAAGCTTTAAGGCCGTTCAAGATAACCGACCCCAGTCATGGAAGGATTTAGAAGACCACGCTAAGAACAAGATGCATGATGGTTCGCTTGTCGAGTTCGCCGCCGAAGATCAAGCATTTGGTCACTCAAGGATTGTGTTGCTTGGAAGAAGCAGTATTTTGGATTTAATTGAAATGCGGCAACTTGAACTAGAAGTTATAGCGGCTTACATGAGGTAACGTTTCTCTCTGTTTTAGAATATGATCCAAATACAACTCTTTTAGTAAAACTGTATGTTCAGTCGCTTAGAATAACAACAACATTTATATTTTGGACAGCCACTTATATGAGCAGTCTAAGAATTCAACCACAACTTCAGTGGTAAGATTTGTGGATCCCGCACATGTTTGCAACACTGGGAATTCGAAGAACCCACAGATTCAAGAGCGGGCAGGCCGGCTGACACAACGACTGATGCAAGTGACATCGAGCAGTATCTTTCTTATACCATATAATCCTACGTAAGTCAACCTTTGTCAAATTTTATTTACTTTTCCTTTAGTTTGTGGTCCAGTAGAGAGAATGATATAGAGCACGTCTAATAACATTAATTCAACTTTGCAGAAATCATTGGTTTTTGACAATCATAAGTCAGAGTAAAGATATCGTCTATGTCATGAATTCAATTAATAATTGGGCGCTGGACGAAAACTGGAAAAATGTTATCAATACGTAAGTTAGTCTATCATAGCAAGTTATCCAAAGTTTGTGATTAAAAATCGTTCACTATGAGTTAAGTCTCTGTTTTGGTGTTGTAGTGGGATTAAAGGATATAATGAGCAAACTGGGAGACAACATAAAGTACCAGAGTGGAGAATCCTGCAGGTACGTTAGGGTTTAGGGTATTATATCATTCGATTAGTTGATTTATCACTATGAATTTAATACACAATCACAAAATAAAGCTATTTTGGTGTACAAATTCAGGGCACTCCTCAGCAAGAAGGTGTGGTAGAATGTGGCTATTTTCTCATGCTATACATGAAAGAGATAGTTAAAGATTCAACCCTGTCGTTTCACACTAAGGTACTATCTTTTGGTGATGGTTAATTTGCATTTATTAACAAAAAAAAAAAAAAAAGATTTAATGAGCATGAAGTTTGAATTTGTATAATTAGTTGTTTTTGTTTGGTTCGCTTGAGAATAGGGTTGGAATATAACTTACTTCTCATACTAGTTTCAGTTTGCTAGCACTGAGAAGGTATACACCCCAAAAGATATTGACTCGGTACGATATGAATGGGCTACTTACGTCAGCAGCAAGTTACCTCAAGATACAAGTTCTGAATTTTAATGATATGAGATCATTAAATGTTCTGTGCAACTCGTTCTGAGATTTTGATGTAGGATTATCTACTACTTTGTAAGCGAGGAGTTGAGAAAGGAGTACCAACTAATATGGCATATATGCACGATAACTATCTGCTATATGTATGATCGATCAATGAGGTTGAAAAACAATGAAAGCATATGACACCACCATTTTAGGGTTAATATACATGTATGATGTTAATATACCTACGCTATAGGGCAAACACAAAAAACTTTTATATTTTACTTTTATATAGGTAAAAAATAAAATTAATTTGTAATAAATGAAGGTGGATTACGTTATAGAGCAAACACAAAAAGGACTTACGAATGAGGTAGATTAAAAAAAATGTGGTACTGATAAATATATTTAATCTAAGACACATATGCCCTAATGATAGACACCAATGATATCTACTTATAAGTGCATATGTTAATATTAATATGTAGTTTATTTTTCACATTTCATTTGGATCAAGGTATGAATCAAAAGCCCCAAAAAATGTAATGTAATTTTGACATCTCCCAATAATCATTCCTATAACCCAAAAGTTCTTGGTCCTTTGACAAAGCGCAACGTACCATAATAAGCCCTCGCACCTCGAGTTCTAATCTTGTCAATAAGGTGTCCAGCATGGATTTTGTAATAGATGCAGTCTTCCACAACTATCCTGACTAGCCTTAATCCTTCGAATGATCCCGTAGCGACAACTGTTTCTGTCTTCCACTTATCATTTACGTAAAAAAAAAATTAAGTATCATCAAACAGAAAAAGGTAGTGTCTAATGTAGCAACCAAAACTACAAACAAAGATTAAAACTTACATTAACGACGATAAAACAACCTGTCAATTCTGTAAGTGCCTGCATCCCAATCATATATGGTAAACAAATAGCTAAGAGAAAGAATTAACCAACTATTCATTTTCCTTAGGGTTTATCTTTTTCGTTTTAAGACTCAAGGTTTAAAATCTTAAGTAATTTTTATTTACCTTTGTGTAGATATCATCGGGGCCTATGAGAAGTTCCTTCCAGTCACCAGGTTCCACCTGCACGCGATTGAAGAGATTTACGTAGCTGACTAAGCTTACTCTATTCTCACAACATTAGTGGTTCAAAAATTTATTAAACCTTCTTGATTCCAAATTTTGAGATAAGCCCGTAATCTTGATTCCCAAACTTGATGATCTCATACTGCCTTGCTTTCAACAAATCTATTGCCTGAAATAAATAAAAAATTGTTACTCAAATCAGGAAAAAAAATACAAAATACAAAATAGATATCACAGAGGATAAAAGGATAATTTCATTGGCAAAACAAAAAATAAATTATGTGACAGAATAGATGACAGATTAGATGCAAGAAAACAATAAAATTAAAGATGTCTTATGTACCTGAGGTGCCCGATCATTTGGCAAAAGGTCAAGAACGACCCTAGCCTTATCAAAAATATCCTGGTCCACATCCGTTTTCGCTCTTGAGATTGTCATAAAACTCTCAACCTTAGGTGCCAAATTGTTTTTTGTACAAGACACAAACCAAAGAAGATATATAAGAAGCCAATTAAGGTGGCCAAAATGTCCATAACCTTAACCCTAATAGCCAAAACATTTGGCTATAATCTGTATTCTTAGAGAATCCTCAAATGAATTCTCATCCATCTCAAATAATGAAACCTCTTTGAAATTTATGATAAATTAAGTCTCTAACTCTCTAGGGTAGATAATTTGAAACAATTAACAAGGCATTAACAAGGGCATCTAATCTAGATCGTAGATGTACATATTCACTAGAAGATTTGTCATAATGAATTACCAGATGGAGTTCGCATGAAATACCATGCTCTTCTAAGAAAGATTTCACCTTTGGCCAAGCTTCTAGCACATATTTTTCTGCATATAACAGCGAAGGTTTATTTGAAATCAGTTATCTCAAACTGTATGATTGTAATTTATAAGCAACAATTTAAAAACACAACCAAATCCTAATTCCTCCATTCAAACAGATAACAAATTAATAATAAGAGGAGAGGAAGTCACCTTTGTCTTTAGGAAAATTCGTACGGTAATAGATGTTATCTCCACAGCTGTTCGACTCCTCTTCAATTGGCTTGGAGTTGTCGCGCTTCTTGTGGATGTTGTTCTCGTCGACCTCCAATGGTACATGCTGCTTGTTTTGAAACCCTACTAGAAATCAATTAGGTAAATTAATAATGATACGAATATAGAAAATAATGAGAAGAAAAAAGAAAGATATGCAGTTACAAATCACAACAATTCAGATATGAGAATCTTGAATACCATTCATCACCCTGGCACAATGAACACCCGCCTCTTTAACCCTATTGATAAGGTAGTTGGCTGTAACAACATAAACAAAGCAGTCTTCCACAATCATTCTGACTATCCTTAGACCACTAAATGAACCCGTAGCAAGAACATCGTCCCCCTGTTAATTTAATAGAATTTGAAACTAATTACATTAAAAAAAAACTCTCACTTCATCTCGTGGTTCTGTTTAAGATGTACAAAACCAGAAAGAGGTATACAAGTCAAACATTAATAGGAAAGAAAAAGGAACAATACTTACGCAAACAACGATAGAACAACCCGTCAATTCTTGTAGATCCTGCACGCCAGTTATATTGTAAAGCATTGCAAGAAGAAAGAATTAAATATGCCCATAACAAAACGTGAGATATATTTTTGCCTTCTGATATCTCTATTTGTGTCTTTTCATGAACGAGAACAGTGAAAAACATGGTTTCAAATTTAAATCCCTCGTTGCACCTTTAGAAAGCAGCCCCCGGGACCCGGAAAAATTGACCTCAATCCCCAATAATGGCTCTGCATTCAATTAGATCAATATGATCAAAAGTGAGTTTTCCATATAATATTGAGAGATTATCACTTATAAGAAAAATTTGCGGGCACGTACGAAATGTAAGCAATGCACACCTCTGGGATTGCATATTTTGAGCAAAGCCCGCCTACTTGATACCCAATTTTGATTATGTCATATTGAGGATTATGGAGAAATTCTAGTGCCTGCAGTAAAACAAGTTAGAAAATTTATACAGAATAGATCCATTTCCTTCATATGCTGTTTCCGGAAAAGAGGAGAAAAAGCATTGAAAGACTAACTTCAAATCAATTAAACTGATATCTTACAGATAGCAAAGGATCTGCTGATTGAAACTTGGCTACTTTCGGAATATTATTTACGAAAAAAAGGTTAATAACAACGTTAGCCTTGATGAAAATGTCTTCGTGCACATGCCTTCGGAGTGCCGACAATGTCATGAAACCCTCATCCTGACCATATATTTGAATTAACTCTCATCAATCTTGAGTGGATTGCGCAAAGAATATAAGTTTTCATTCATTAGGACATACCAGATCTAGTGTGCATGAAATATCATAAAATTGTAGAGCATGTTTCAGTACGGGCTGAGCTTCTAGCAGGTCTTGTTGCGCACATAGTCATGGAAAGGTTCATATGTCAGAGTATTTGTTTGAATAAATGGTAAGGATAACAATTAAAAATAATAAGAACAAGAGAGGACGTTACCCTTGTTTAAGTAATCATACTTTGCAAAGAAGAAATCGGACGAGGGGAAATCCTTCTCGATTTCCATTAATTCCTGTGCTGTTTTTTTCCCAAGCACGTGAGAGACCAGACGGATTGAAGATTTTGGTGGAAAAGTTGCCAAAGGTAATGGTTAGGAGAAGGTATTTTTGTGGGAAATTTTGGGGAAGAAGAGGAAAATTCAGGAGCTTTTAGGGTTTTAACGCTGCAAAATAAGAGGAGAAATAAGGTTAGGGTTTTAAACTTTAAGAGGTGTAGTCAAACTAGAATTTGAGGAGATTTTAAAGGAGGAGGATTCTCTCTCCTCCTAATCTCTCTTCACTTACATGTACTTACAGTTGAGTTACGTCAACATTTTATATTGATTTTTTTTATAGAGGTAATAAGATAAAATATAAAGTATGAGAGGAAAGAAGAGAAAGGGATTAGAATACGATAGGAGAGAATCCTTCCGATTTTAAAAGACTTTGCATGTTCACCACACATTTTAAATCTTGCCATGTGTCTAACCAAGGTTAACTTTTATATTTTATGTTTCTTTTTTAATGTTGAAAACATTTCGAAGACGACCACGGTAGACGATGATATAGGGCGCGTTTAATAATATATTTCAATTTTGCAGAAATCATTGGTTTTTGACAATTATTAATAGGAGCAAAGATATGGTGTATGTCATGAATTCGCTTAATCATCGGCTGCTAGATGAATTTAATACACAATCACTAAGAATTTAGGGTTTAGGGTATTATATCATTCGATTAGTTGATTACACTATCACTAAGAATTTAATACACAATCACCTATTTTGGACCTTGGTGCACAAATGCAGGGCACTCCTCAATAAAAA